>NW_024871363.1:0-600000 GCF_019054845.1 Dipodomys spectabilis
TATTTAGGAAATCTAGATTTTAAGTCATTCTGGATGCCTAACTAAGTCTGTGTATGTGGATGAGTCAATAAGAATTGCAGAATTTGCCATATTGATTTTGGAGCATATACTTACAGCTGGTAACTGGGCAATGATTCAAAAGACAGCTGAGGCTGAAGCCATGAGCCCTCCTGCCTGTGTTCAGCTCCCAATCTGTTCTAAAACGCCCCTCACTTCCCATGCAGTGGTTTCTTTTTCTATCCAAAAAGGTTTCTGGAGCTTCATCTTATGCTGGCCTCATAGTATGCCAACATGCAGGGAGTCAAAGCAAGCAAGACCGATGTGGCAGAGGCATTATTTTTGGTCAGTTGTGGGGCTTGAACTCTGGGACTAGGCATTGACACTCAGCTCTTCAGCTCAAGTCTAAAACCGCTGATCTAAACAGCTGCACATATCAACTAGATTTAACAGACATCTATTGAATATTTCACCCAGCAGCATAAGAATACACGTTTTTCTCTGCAGCACATAGAACATTTTCCAAAATAGACCACATTTTACGTCACAAAGCAATCTTGTCCAAATTCAGAAACATTGAAGTTATACCTTGCATTTGCTCACACCACAAGGGAATAAATTAGAACTCAACACCAAAAACCCACCAAAGAAAGTCCTGTAACACATCGAGGCTGAACAACACACTGTTGAATCACCAGTGGGTCAGGGAAAAGATTAGAAAGGAAATTCAAATGTTCATAATATTCAACAAAAATTAGCACACAAATTACCAGGTCTTCTGGGACAGAGCAAAGGCAGTACTCAGAGGCGAGTTTATAGCTTTGAGTTCCTACATCAACTAATTGGAGAGATCTAAAACCAACAATTTAATGAGACATCTGAACCTCCTTGAAAAAGAGCAGCAAGATAAACCCTAATCCAGGAGATGGAAATAAATAATTAAAATTAAATCAGAATTAAACTAATTAGGATCGAAGAAAACCATAGAAAGAACCAACAAAACAAAGAGTTGGTTCTTCCAAAAACTTAACAAAATTTACAGACCTTTAGCAAATCTTATCAGGAAAAGAAGAAAACTCAGAGATGAGAACGGAAACATCACCAGAGAAACAACCAAGATTCAGAACATTAAAAGGGAATACTTATCAAAACTATGCTAATAAGTTTGAGAACTTTTCAGAAATGGACCTTTTCATATCAAATATTGATATTCCAAAACTAAACAAAGATGAGTTAAAACATTTTAACAGGACCATATCAAACATTGAGATAGAAACAGCAATAAGAGAAGTCCCACCTAAGAAAAGCCCAGGACCAGAAAGATTTTCAGCAGAATTCTACAAGGGCTTTAAAGCAGAGCTCAAACCAATAGCCCTTCAATGAAATTGAAAGAGAAATTTCACTACTGAACTCATTCTATGAAGACATCATAACCCTTATCCCAAAACCAGTCAGGGACTCATCATAAAAAGAGAATGATAGACCCATTTGTTTGATGAACATTGATGCTAAATTTTGGCCAATCAATTTCAACAATTCATGCAAAAAATCAAACACCACGATCAAACAGGATTCATTTCAGGGATGCAAAGCTGGGTCAATATACGCAAATCAATTAATAAAATTCATCACATCAACAAGACCAAGGATAAGAACCACATGGTTATCTCAATAGATGCAGAAAAGGCATTTGGCAAGATTCAACACCCATTGGTAATGAAGACTCTGGAAAAACTAGGAATCCAGGGAATATTCCTCAATACAATAAAGGCTGTATATGACAAACCTACAGCCAGCATTATACTTAATGGTGAAAAGCTAAAGCCATTTCCTCTTAAATCAGGATCGAGACAAGGATGTCCATTCTCACCACTCCTCTACAATCTAGTATTAGAATGCCTAGCTACAGCAATAAGAAAAGATGCAAACATAAAATGGATCCAAAAAGGGAAAGATAATGTAAAACTCTCCCTCTTTGCAGATGGAATGATCTTTTATTTAAAGAATCCCACTGACTCCACTCCCAAATTATACAAGCTTATTCAAAACTTGGGCAAAGTAACAGGGTATAAAGTTAACCCTCAAAAATCAATGGCTTTTCTGTATGTCAAGAATGAGAAAAGTGTGGTTGAAATCAGGAAAGCAACTCCATTCATAATAGTTCCACAAAAAATAAAATACCTAGGAATTAACTTAACCAAAGTAGTGAAGTTCCTCTATGATGAAAACTTTAAAAACCTGAAAAAGGAAATCAAAACAGAACACAGAAAGTGGCAAAAACTCCCATGCTCCTGGATTGGAAGGATCAACATCATGAAAATGGCAAAGCTATCTACAAATTAAACGCGATACCTATCAATATCCCAAATTCATTCTTCAAGGAATAGAAGAGACAATCCAAAAATTCATATGGGACAATAAAAGACCCTGGATAGCATAAAAGATCATTAACAGAAAGAAAAGTGCTGGAGGAATATCAATACCAAATTTCAAACTCTACTACCACACCATAGTAATCAAAACAACTTGGTAATGGCACAAGAACAGACCTCAGGACCAATGGAATCAAATTGAACCTACAGATATATAGCCATCTAATCTTCTATAAGGAAGCTAAATAATTAGAATGGAAGAAAGACAGCCTCTTCCGTAAATGACGCTGGCAAAATTGGTTAATCACTTGTAGAAAACTAAAGCTAGATTCTTATAAATCACCTGCCACAAGAATCAACTCCAAATGGATCAAAGACCTCGAGTCAAAGCAGACACTCTGAAAACATTACAGGTTTCCTTGGCACAGGCCAAAATTTTTTTAACAGAGACCCAGAAACACATCAAATCAAAGAAAATTTGGAGAAATGTGATTGCATGAAATTGCAGAGCTTCTGCAAAGCAAAGAACATAGCTAGCAAGATCGATAGAAAGCCCACGGATTGGGAGATGACCTTTAGTAGCCATACAATGGACAAGGGTCTCATATCTAAAATATACCTGGAACTCAAAAAATTAAATCCCCCAACAACAAATCCTCAGAGAAACAACTGCCCAATAAATAAGTGAGCTAAAGACTTAAAGGGAAACTTCTCTGAAGAGGAAAGAAGGCTGGTCGATAGACATATGAAGAAATGCTCTCCCTCTCTAGCTAAAAAATAAATGCAAATCAACCCAACATTGAGATACCACCTCAGCCCAGTTAGAATAGCTATAATCAAGAACTCTAATAACAACAGATACTGGAGGAGATTGGGACAGAAGGGAATCTTACTGCATTGTTGGTGGGAGTGTAAACTTGTTCAACCACTTTGGAAAGTAGTATGGAGGCTCCTCAAAAGACTCCAAATAGAGCTCCCCTATTTCCTAGCAATCCCACTTTTGGGCATTTACCCAAATGATCACAAACAAGGCCATACTAAAGCTACCAGCACAACTATTTTTATTGCAACATTATTTACCATGGATAAGTTATGGAACCAACCCAGATGCCCCTCATTAGATGAATGGATCTAGAAAATGTGGTAGATATACACAATGCAATTCTATGCCTCTATCAGAAAGAATGACATTGCCCAATTTGTTAGGAAATGGAAAGACTTGGTAAAAATTAAGTGAAGTAAGCCAGGCCCAAAAATATAGGTCCCATGGTTTCCCTTATTTGCAATAACTAGTGCATTTTTGAGACAAGCAGAAAAGTTAAGATAAGTTCATGTTAGGTGAAATGAACCCCAAGATAAGTATTGAAATGTTTTTTTTTTCTTTCTTGCAATTGTTTCTAACATATTTATAAGATTATTTCTTTGTTGCTTTGTATGTCCCTCCCCCATGGTATAACCCCTGCTTCCATTTTATTTGTTATTGGTATAATTTGTGGAGGGAATGGGCAAAAATCAACCTTTAAATAGGGATACGTTGTACCCATTGCAACAATGAGCTATACAAGTCATTATGTCCCATAACGAACTTTACAACTTTTTCCAGGCGTGGGATGTTGGGGGATTGGAGAGGGGAAAAAAGCCAGACTTGGCAAGAGTTTGTGAGTCGCATTTCAACTAATCACACACACACCCAACACACGCACACACACACAAAGCCAGAAGTGGAGTTGTGGCTCAAATGTTAGAGCATTGTCCTTGCTAGGAAAAAAATCAAGGGATAGGTCTGGACTTCAAATCACAAGAACAACTCACACACGATATTATGTATAAATTCTTATTTTAGTTTGAAGAAATAAACAGTATCATGGAAAGTAATATTTGTTACATATCCTGAAATTTTGTGAAGTTGTTTTTGTTACAATTTGTCTTAAGATATAACATAGGTTATTAAAATTAATATTAATATAGTATATTTATAATTACTCATAACACCTTGGAGTATAACAGTTGGTATTTTTTTCTATAGCCATAAGAAATAGTCTGAGTAAAAGAAAGAAAGGAAGAAAAATAATGAAAAAAAGAAGGGAAGGAAAGGAAGGAAGAGAGAAAGAGAGAGAGGGGTAAGGATGGAGGGAAGGAGGGAGGAAGGGAAGAAGAAAAGAAGGAAGGAAGGAAAAAAAGGAAGGAATTAAGGAATGAAGGATCAAAGAAACGAAGGAAGGGAGGGAGGAAGGAAGGGATAAAAACAATTTAATTTATGAAATGTGCTATTTAGCCCAACATAAACTTGTAATTAACCCTTTAGTAAATGCAAGTTTACAATTTTCATTTCTCTGAATGTTCCCCATGCATGAATGAAACCAACAAATCAAGGTTCAGAAATAACCAGGTGAATCTGTTTGCATCTGTAGTAAATATGTATGCAAATCTTTTTCTCATTTTCCATACATCATCAAATAATTATTTGCAAAAAACTTACATTTAGTTATAAATATTCTAAAAATTGAGGTAACCAAGGGATGTCAATATATTATATAATGTGAATACTAGTAATTATAATGCTATTCATATTAGTCTTTATATTATATTAATTGTAACAATTTTATTATGTATTTTATGAGAGAAATTAGCATACTTTGATTTTGGTGTTTGTGGGAGTCCTAATAGCAGACTGTAATTAAATGAATGGAGATCTGTATTTGTTGGCACAAACGAATATTTCTGAAAGCAATTAACTCAATGGAGATTGTTCAAATACATCAGAAAGGCCTTAGAAAGGCTGTACCATATTAACGTGGTTACCTATGATGTGATTCACGAGCCACTAAACAATCATACTTCACTTTGCCATCACTATAATTATTCCCATTGTAATAAGAATCATTCACATAATTTACATGATATAATCTTGTCCTTGAGTTATTATGTTCTGTGAAATAATATCCAAATGTACACCACACTGAGTTAAAACAAAAGTAGCAAAGTGTTTGGAAAATGTAACTCCTTCCAGATACACATGTTAAAATTCTATTCTTCTGTATGGTGACATCAGAATCAACCTTTCAGAGGTGACCTTGCAATAATGATCCTGACGAAAGAATCCCAATATAATTACTCTGCCATGTGAACGTCCAGCAAACAGATTATAATGAATCAGAAAGTAGACCCCCATAAGACAAAGAATTACTTTGAATAACCATTTTTAAAATCAATGTTTAAGCTTCTAGAATATGGATAATATACTCCTGATATTTTTAAGCCACTTACTTTGAAATATTTTAACAGCCCAATGGCTGACAAAAAGCAAAGTTTTGATTTAAATTTCACGAATTCTGATAATAAAGATTCATAGGGTTTTATTATTTGAATTTTATTCTCCAAGTCTCCGGGTTAAAAATATTTTTAAATGGGAATTGAATTGAGGTTGAACTCTCTATTCAACTAGCATAATTAATTTTTGAATATTTTCATTATCTTTAGTTGTACAAAGGAGTTACCCTTCACTGAAACAGTGTATGGATACAGTACATCTTGATCAATGTCACCCCTTTCAACAGTCTTATCCACCCCTACCAATCAACTCCAATCCTGATGTATCTCAATATTATGTTATGGAATTTCTTGCCATTTAACAAAGCAGTTTATGTGTACAATGCACCTGGAATTGTGTTACCACTTCAACATCTTCACCACCATTTCACACTACCCCTTGCTTTGTATATTTCAATTCTGGGAAGTGTACAATGGATTCTTGCCTGTATTCTATCCTTTTCCCCTTCAATTTCCTACCCCTCTCACATTGCCCTCCACTATCCTCTCCTGCACTACACATTTACTGGTTTTTATTTTGTTGGGCTTTGACTTAGCCTTTTAAGAGAATTATAGTATTTTCACTCTCCATGGACTATGACATTTCAGATAATTCATTTGTACCACCTTGCATACCATCCAGTGTGTTTACTTTTACATTTATAGACACTCCTACCTACCACAAGCGAGGAAAGTCACGCAAACTAAGTTTCTCTGGGTCTGCTTTATTTCACTTAATATTATTTCTAAGTGTTTCATTTTTCCTTTAGAATGGTGCAATATTATTATTTCTGATGGATGAACAGAATTCCATTATGTATGTATTTATATGTTTGTATATATATATATGTATATATGTTTGTATACATACATTTATGTACATACATATATACTTGTAAATTGGGACAAATAAAATTAGATATATATATAATTTATATATACATATATAGTTCTTGATCTCTTTTTACAATGAGAGGCATCTGGGCTGATTCCATATGTTGGCTACAGAAAATAATGCAATAATGAACATGATTGTTCTGGTAGCTTCAGTGTGGCCTTGTTTCTGCTCTATTGGATAAACGACCATAAGTGGATTTGCTGGATCATAGGTAGGTAGCTCTCTATATAGTTCTGTGAGCAATTTCATAGTATTTTTCAGAGTGATTGAACAAGATTACATTCCCACCAACAGTGTAATAGAGTTTCCTTTGGGCCACATCCTTATCAATATCTGTGATTGTTCGTTTTTTCGTAATGACATTGTAAGAGGGGTGAGATGAATATCAGTGTTGTTTGGATTGACATTTCTTTTATGGAGAGAGATGTGTCTATTTTTCATTCTTACTTCTTCTAAGAAGTTATCTTTAAGTGTTTATCCCATATATTAATTGGGTTCTTGTTTATTTGAGGGTTTATTTTTGTTGGGTTTAACTTTTTGATCTCTAAATATGGGTTAGTTATGAAAACACTTGTCTAATGCTTAACTAGAAAAAAATATTCTTCCATTCTGTTCTCTTTCTATATATCCTGATATCTTTCCCCGTTGCCATGTAGAAACTCTTCAGTATGATGCAATTCTATTGATTCAGAAAGAATGATGTTACACCATTCATAAGGAAATGGAAAGACTTGGACAAAACTTATATTAAGTGAAGAAAGACAGACTCAAAGAAATATAGGTTGCCTAATTTCCCTCATTTGTTGTAGAAGAATGTGCCTCTAATTCTACAAGTAATCACAGTTGGATGGTAAAAGAGAAAACATTACACTTGGACATGATAAATTTTATGGGATTCTAAACATTTATACAGTGAGATCAAAGGAGGATGCCCTTTGGAGAGGATCACAAAGGAACAATAGCTGTACGAATATTATTATATAAAATAATATTCATTAAAATGATCTCCAAGAAATGATTATGAGAGTTTGTTTATTATTTTGCTTTTTCCTTCAGTGTTCTGATGCCGATTTTTTAAATTTCTACAACTTTGGTCTTATATGTACGTTTGGATAGGGCAAGGGGGAATACAGAAATGGTGGGACAAAGGCTTAAATGCAGCAGTGCTACTCAATAGACACTACATTGTAAATGAACTATACAACTTATGCGACAGGGAGGTTGAAAGGGAAAAACTGGGAGAACATGTGTGAAGAGGTGACACTGTTCAAAAAGAAATGTGCTCATCATCTGACTTATGTAATTGTAACCCTTCTGTACATCATCTTTACAAATTAAAAATGGACCTCATAAACAGGCTAGAGTAGCTATACTAATATTAGATAAAATTGGCTTTAAAATAAAAGTGGTATGAAAGTAAAAAGAGACAAAGAAAGACATTAAATATTGACAAAGAAAACTCTCCATCAGAGGGATATAACAATTCTAAATATCAATGTCCTGAATCCTAGAGCTCACAAATTCATCAGAGAAATACTAATTACCCTAAAAACATGCATACATCCAAATTAATTGTTGGTTGCTTGAACAAATCATTCTTACCTCTGGACAGGCCATTCAGATAAAAACTTAGGAAAAATCTTTAGAGCTAAGTATCTGTATTGACACGCTATACCTAACAGATATCTACAGAGTATTTCACCTACCAGTGTCACAAGATATATTCCACTCAGCAGCTTTCAAAATTCAAAAATAAAAATGAAATTACTCTTTGTATCCTGTCAGACCATGATGGGACCAAATTAGATCTCTACATCCAAAGGCATTACATAACATTCTGAAACTCACAGAGACTGAAGAACACATTGCTAAATCATCAGTGAGTCACTGAAGAGATATGGAGGAAGTTCCAACGTTTGTGGAATTCAGTGGAAGTGAACACACAAAATATTACCTCCTCTGGAACACAGCAGCAGCACAGACAATACTCAGGGGAATATTTATAACTTTGATTATGTACATCAACAAATTAGAACAATCTTAAATCAGCACTAATGATGCACCACTAAGTCTTTGACAAAACAGGAAAAACAAAACCAAAAACCAATAGACAGAAATAATACAAATTAGATTAAAGAAATAAATGAATCAGTCTCAAAAAACATACAATCATAATTGACTTCTATCTACTAGTAGCTCAAAAATTTGCCCAATGAATGTCAATGTAGCTATTTTCACAGATAGACTCAAACAGCTCAAACCAGTGAACAAAACAAACTTCTAGGATTCTAAGAAACAACATTTTTTTGTCTTTTTTTAACAGAAATTTACTCTGTTGTTCTTATTAAGGTGATTTATAGATGGATTACAATTGCAAGGGTCAGGTAAGGAGAACATTTTCTTTTATGAAATGTCTTCAGTTCCCACACTTGTTCCCAGTCCCACCCTCCTGTCCCCACCCATGTGTTAAATAGTTCACTTTCATCAATGTTCAATGAACTCCACTGCTGCAATTTTCCACTCTTTTCCCTAAAGCTCTGTGCCCACCCCTCACCTTCCTGAACACATACAATGAATATACCAGGCATAAGGTAAAAAAGACAGAATTTTCACAAACTATAAACAACAACAAACACAAAACCAAAAGAAGTTTTCTGTTTCCATATCTCATAGTTCATTTGAGTATGTATATCTTGTTATATAAATCTAATTGCTTTTTATCATGAAGTCAATTCAGGGATTAAGGTGTGATAACATAATTTTGCTTTCTATTGAATGATACTTTTTATTTTAATATTAAATTTGTAAGTAACACAATTCAAGTACTAGTGAAATTTGAAAGTTCAGATTTAAATGTTCCAAATATCTAATAATTCCATTTTGGCAACCAAAATGAAAAACAGGTATGTTTTATCCTCAAGAATGTCATTATTTCATGTGTAAAAAAATAAATTAAATGTAATGTTAATTCAGTGGACATAAGGAATCAAATACTTATGCAATGCATCAGTACCATAGATTATGACATCTATTAGTAAAATTAATAAAACTTGTTTTAAGTAGATTACTTAAGACATGAAACAAGTGACAATTTTCTTTTCTAAGTGAAGTTATATAGAAATCACAGTCCAAAGATTCCAGAATTCTGTGTGCTTTATACATATGTCAATTTACACATATGCTAGGCTCATCTCAATGTTATTTGAAGATAACTGAGAGAAGGATTAGAATAAAAAAAAATCACGCAAATGGTTAGCTGTATTTTGTGACTAAATAGGTCTCCTTTATATCTCTTTATTTTATTT
Source organism: Dipodomys spectabilis (assembly GCF_019054845.1). Taxonomy (NCBI): domain Eukaryota; kingdom Metazoa; phylum Chordata; class Mammalia; order Rodentia; family Heteromyidae; genus Dipodomys; species Dipodomys spectabilis. Next base: position 9,882 of record NW_024871363.1, read on the forward strand.
GAAAAATCTGGAAAATTTATTTAAGTCACATAAAAAAATAATGAGAAACACCCTTAGCTCATAAAAAGACAATCAAAAAAAGGAAACAACAAAGAAAATATTGAACCTCATTTTGCAAGTGGTCTTTGTATATTGTGGTGCTTTGTTATTGTGGATTCTGTGACTATCACATGAATCTGGGCTCAAATCACAAGGGCTACAGGAAGAAAATTTCAAAATCTAGAGCAGCTAATACAGCTCTGCAGTTGTTTGTAGGTTTCGCTAATATCGCAGCTGGACATGAACAGTACAAAGGAAATAATTCTACTGCTTTGCAGGCAAGAATGTGATGAAAAGCGTACTGTTATCTTCTTAGATGAAATAAGACCACCACACTTTAAAAGCTGACTAAATGATCAGCCCTTTGAATAACAGTGCCATTTTTAATGCACTCTAGATAATTCAAATCCTTCATCCCTCCACAACCATTAATGACATTCACAATTCATTGCCGAGGGGAATTTCCAGTTCTATTTGATATTTCAAATGGATTAGGAGTAACATAAACAATGATTCGATTAAGTTGTTGATAATATTTAATTTAGAATAAGCAAACAAATCTAATTCAACTCCATAGCATAACCTTTAGGAAAAATGAATTAAGGTATATGGCATGTCCTTTGTAATTTAATTATAGACATTAAGGCAAAATGCCAGAAACACTCTGCAAGAAGGAAACAGAAGTCTTTGATAAGATATATTAAAGATTACAAGTAATTTTACCTACAATTTCTATTATATGATAGCATATTTTTTCTGCCAATCAGAGACAAAATTATTTTAAATTATGATATGGAAAATGCATCATCATGAATGAATGAAATCAGGGAGTAGATGGCTCAAGTGCTGGTTGGTTCTGTTAAATATTCTCATTATTTTGAATGATCTGGTGTTTTTGTCTGTGCGGAATTATGAATGTATTTTATGTCTGGGCAGGAAAATTTGATTATTAGATCACTGCTGACACCCAATGTCAGGAATCTAACCTGAGTCAGAGTGGTAAATATATGTGTGTGTGTGTATGTGTGTGATTGAGTGTGTGCCTGCAAGTCTGTATTTAGAAGGATGTGTCTTATTTCCCTTAGGGTATATATATAATTCTATTAGTTATACTTCATCAAAGACAGCAGATTAAAATAATTAACTTTTTTTAATTTAATTTTATTTTATTTGTGAACATACTGTACAGAGGGGTTACAATTACATGGGCAGGATAATGCGTCCATTTCTTACCAAGAATTGCAGCCTCCTCCTTTGGTTTACTTTCACATCCCTTCCCAGCCACCCCCATCCCCCCAATCCCAATCCTTCTCCTTCCCCCCCCTTCCCCCTCCCCCGCACCGACGTTGTAAAGCTCGTTTTGTACATGACAACTTGTACTTCTCATTTTTGCAACAAGTCCATCTGTATCCTTAAACAACTGGTTTTTCCCCATCTCCTCCACAAGTTATACTGACATCAAATATAGTGAAAGCAGGGGTTATACTGTGGGGGAGAGACATACAACGCAACAAAGAGATAATCTTATAAATGGGTTAGAAACACATGCATGAAAGAAAAAAAAACATTAAAATACATATCTAAGGGTTCATTTTCCTGACATCACATTATCTGACCTTTTCCGCTTGACTCATACACATACTAGATATTGCAAATAAGGGAAACCATGGGGCCTATGTTTCTTTGGGCCTGGCTTACTTCACTTAATATAATTTTTTCCAAGTTTTTCCTTTTCCTAACAAATGGGGCAATGTCATTCTTTCTGATGGAGGCATAGAATTCCATTGTGTATATATACCATATTTTCTTGATCCATTCATCTACTGAGGGGCATCTGGGTTGGTTCCATATCTTAGCTATGGTAAATAATGCTGCAATAAACATTGTTGTGCTGGTAGCTTTAGTGTGGTCTTGTTTGTAAACATTTGGGTAAATGCCCAAAAGTGGGATTGCCGGGTCATAGGGGGGTTCTATGTCAAATCTTTTGAGGAAACTCCATACTGCTTTCCAAAGTGGTTGAAAAAGTTTACATTCCCACCAACAATGAAGTAAGGTTCCTTTCTGTCCACATCCCCTCCAGCATCTGTTGTTGTTAGAGTTCTTGATTTTTGCCATTCTAACTGGGGTGAGGTGATATCTCAATTTTGTTTTGATTTGCATTTCTTTTATGGCTAGGGATGTTGAACATTTCTTCATGTGTCTATTGGCCATCCTTCTTTCTTCTTCAGAGAAGTTTCTCTTTACATCTTTCGCCCACTTATTTATTGGGCAGTTGTTTCTTTGAGGATTTGTTGTTGGGGGGGTTAATTTTTTGAGTTCCAAGTATATTTTAGATATGAGACCCTTGTCCGTTGTATGGCTAGTAAAGATCTTCTCCCAATCCGTGGACTTTCTATTGATCTTGCTAGCTATGTCATTTGCCCTGCAGAAGCTCTGCAACTTTATGCAATCCCATTTGTCCAACCTTTCTTTGATTTGTTGTGTTTCCGGGTCTCTATTCAAAAAATTTCTGCCTGAGCCAAGGAGACCTAGGGTGTCTCCTATTCCATCCTGTAATGTTTTCAGAGTGTCTGCTTTGACTTCAAGGTCTTTGATCCATTTGGAGTTGATTCTGGTGCAGGGTGATATATAAGGATCTAGCTTTAGTTTTCTACATATAGTTAAACAATTTTGCCGGCACCATTTACTGAAGAGGCTGTCTTTCTTCGGAGACATGTTTATATTCCTATGTTTGCATGAACAAACTAAAAAGTTATATTTTGGATATGAGTTTTTTGGAAGGTCAGCTGAAAGTATATCTTGAGAAAGATGTCAATGACAATCATTTTAGTGTAGATCAATTTTAGACAACACTTGGAAGGATATGTAATCATATATGAAAATGCAACATTTATTGATTTTCAAAAGCTACACTATTCGAGAAATATTTAGGAAAACAAGGTAAATTATGGAACCATAAAAGTAATGTGATTATTGCATACAGTTTTATATTTAGTTTCGTCAAGTAAAAATGCCATTTATTTCTACTGTATAGGAAGGAAAACCCTAAATATTACAGTTTGTGCCATATTTCACATTGAGAAGCTTTGTCTATATCAATAAGTTTATTTCTTTTGGTTCTGCTTTCCTATTCATAATTCTGCTTCTTATAGTATTCTTCTAAGGACTTTTTCTTTCTGCCAGTTTGGGGCTTGAACATACATCATGCTCTCATTTTTTTTTTTTTGCTAGCTGTAGTCAGTCTACTATTTGAACCCTGCCCCAGCCCAGAAATTTTTGTCTTTAATTTGAGATACAACCTCATGTACTATCCTACCAGCCTGAAAAACCATTACCCCCCAAGTCTCATACTTCTTAATCACTAGGATTATAGAGATGAGTCTTGGATCAGAAGAGTCAATGACTTTTCGTGTTTTATAGATTCCACATGTTTGCTAGTAATTGCAATAATAAACTACCATAGATTGGGTAGCATTAACATTGTAAATACATTTTCTCTGAGTTGGTGGAATTTGAACTCCAAGATTAGAGTTGGCTTCTGATTCCTCTTTCCTTGGCATATTCACGGCATTCTGCTTCTCTTGGAGTAGACTTCAACTTAAATGCTCTCTTTTAGAATCTGTTTCCATATGCAGTCAATTTGTAAGACAATGGGTTTTTTATCTTTAGTCTGATTTCAGTGAGACGTAACATATTGCTTAATAGATAGAAGGAAATCTCTAATATGAAATTATTTGTTTGGGGCATGGAACTTACGGTTATACTTTTAAAAAATAGCAAAAGAGGTAAAGGTTTTATTAGAGCTTGTAAGACAATTATGAAGTCTTGAGCTTAGACATGCCACATTTAAATCCCCAGTGCTACTGGAGGATTAAACACAAAACCTATACTTGTGAAACAGCATCTCTACTACTACCATACCTGCAGATTAAATTTGATTGCTTATTTTGAAGTAGTATCAATATGCCTGGGCCTGCTTGGACTGAGGTCCTCCTAACACAAGCATAAAACATTTTGCCTGGAACTGGAATTGTCTAAGCTCTGTTTTCCAAGTCGATAATATTATAGATTTGAGCCATTTTATCCAGTAAAAGTATACAATTTCAAAACATCTTGCTATTGCCTATATTTGTGCTTAACATATATAGCTAACCTTAATTTTCTCCCTCTTTTGTTTAGTACTCTGAGTTGAAAATATTGGCTTTCTTGATATACATGGTTTTGTTGTGGATGGAATCCCATCACTATCAAAAAAGTCTCACAAAATTTTATGTCAAAAATCATGGAAAAGAAGGCTTCAGGTTGGAAAAAGCACTGATCTTTAAGTTATAATTGCAGTATTATTTATGGTGTTAGTAAATGCTAGCTTAAGTATCAGGAGGAAGGCAAAAATGTGAAAGATGTCAGGTCTCTGTAGAAATTTTGTAGTTGTCACTTCATGTTATCTTCCTTCCTTAAAGCTTGTTTTATTAAAGCTCTCTGGGTGTATATTCGTTGGACTAATTGGTAATCATCTCTGGAAATAAAGCTGATTTTAGAAGGCTGATGGTGTGGTAAATAAAGGAATGGTCAGAATGAGCACAGATATTGTCACAGATCGACCAGGTTAACTGCTGAACAGCAAAAAAAAAAAAAAAAAAAAAGCAAAGTTTCAAGTTTGATGATCCACATTGGAACATATACAGGTAGACATATACATATACATACATACATGAAAAATTAAATCTCCAGTAGATTATAGAGAAATGGCGTGACAGGTATTAAACTATATCAAACTCGTTGCAGGAAAGGTACAGTAAAATATAGATAGTTTAGCATAGATTTTGCATAGATTGTGTAAAGGATGAAAATTCTTCCATCATTATATACTTTACAAATATCCTTATTATGTTTTAAGTTTTTTTGTGAAAATAACATACAGAGGGGTTACAATTACAGGGACAATGTAATGAGTACATTTCTTATCAAGCATTGTTACCTCCTCCTTTCTATCCCTTTACATCTCCCTTTCCTGACCCTCTCTCCCATCTTGAGCCAAAGTTTTAAATTTCATTTTTCTACATAATATCTTGTACATCTCATTGTTGCACTGGGTCCACCTGTTTTCCTATTTAAATAATTTACTTTTTCCCTTCCCCTCCACAAATTATACCAACATCAAATACAGTGAAAACTAGTTTAAGTTTTTTTATATTGTAGTAGGAGCATCGATACAATGCTGAAAATTTGAATTACACAAAATATGCAACATGGGTAGGCACTGCTGCTTCAAGGATGTAATCTTAGCTAGTTAAGAGGCTAAGATCTGAAGATCACAGTTCAATCCAGCGTGCATACCAAAGTTCATTAGATTCTTATCTCCAATTAACCACCAGGGCAAATGGAGTTCCAGTTCAGATTGTATGTTGAGCACTGGCTTAGAAAACAAAAACCCCATCCAGGCTTCCAGGGGAAGACGCAAGTAGATATTTCTGTAAATTCTAATCAGAACTCGGCAGACTAAATATTTTATGGAATTGCTATTAAAAATATTTTCTTGCAGACGGAGTGGGTCTTTATACTACAAATGTGTGTATCTGTGTGTTTCTATGTGTGTATGTGTTCGTTTCAATAAACTAATATAACAATGTAACAGAGAAAAGTATTAGTGGGGCTGAGAAGGTGGCTTAGTTGTGGAGCCCTTGCCTTGAATGCATGAGGCCCTTGGTTCGATTCCTCAGCACCACATAAACAAAAAGAAGAAAGCCAGAAGTGGCGCTGTGGCTCAAGTGATAGAGCGCTAACCTTGAGCTGAATAGCTGAGTGACAATGCCCAGGCCCAGAGTTCAGGCCCCACAACCGGACCCAAAATAAAATTTAGTATGGCCTTTCATTTTTCTTCTTATACTATGAAAGTCTGCCACAATTCCCAATGAAATCGTATCCAAGATTCAAATATTCATGCTCTCCCAAAAGTTTTCCGTGCATGAAGGGCTGGGAAGGTAGCTCAGTGGTAGAGCACATACCTTACTTACCAAAAGTTTTGCATGCCCACCCAAGTTCATCTACCTTATTTAAGATGGCCATGGTATATAAAATTTTAAGTCCTCCAATTACGTTGTCACTAAGGAAACAACATATAATACTTCTTTAAAAATACCTAGATTGTAGAACATTTTACCCAGAAAATTGAAGGAATATACTTTATGGGATTTAATTTAAATATGTAGTCACTGAAATGGATGTTCTATATCCACAACTCAGAGCCTTATTAAACTACATAATTGTAAAACTCATTTATTACCATCTTCCATGAATACAGTCCTTCCTGAAAACAAACCAGATGTGGTAAACAAATTAACATGTACGACATTGTCAAATGCAGCTGTTGTAAAGCATGGAACTGACAGAGCAATTAATGCCTGTAAACAGCTGGTTCTAAGGAGTATGAAAATTGATTGTTCCACTATAAGTGGAAAAGTCCAAAGATTTTTCAAATTGTGTTTCATTGTTGGCATTTGTGAGATATATTTTGGAAAGTACAATTAATGAAAGCATGCTGTTTTGTAAAACTTTGCTGGTTGACACACCAGGGAAGGAAAACTTTTGAAATGTTTCAAATGAAAAGACAGACAATAGGGTGGGTAAGTTGTGGTATGCAGTTTAAATACAGACTGAAGCAAACCAAAGAATGGGAAAAATCATTTTCCTTAAGAAATGCTTTCTGGGTATATACACTATAATGATGAAATGATAATTTCTTTGGAAAAGTAAAGAAAAAACATTCACCTGTTGAACTTCTTTTTAAAGTGAATCTTAAATGACAAGGATGAAGAAATTTAAATGGGTTCATATTATCCAGTATTACTTTAATTTTTGATTAAAAGTTAAAACAAACTGACAGGCTATTAGTCCATGAAGATTTACAGAGTAAGTTTCTAGCATATATTTTATTTTGTTCCTCTTTTTGGGGGGGGTGATGTAAATATTTTATTTCAAAAAGGCTACTTTGTTTTAACCATTACCCACAAAATTTATGCAGTCATAGAATAAGAAATTTTTTGATTAATTTAAGACAATAGTAGGCTCATTTTATGCCAACACAAAATATAAAAACCAATGACATTTTCACTGAACAACCACTCATAAAAAATCATGAAATAATATAGTAAAACTCCATGTCAATTTTTTTTTGTTGGTTGTGGGCCTTGATATCTGGGCCTGGGCACTCTCCCTCAACTCATCAGCTCAAGGCTACCACTGTACCACTTGAGCCACAGTGCCATTTCTGGTTTTAAGGTGGTTTATTGGAGATAAGAGTCTCACAGACTTTTCTGCCCAGGCTGGCTTTCAACCACTATCCTCAGATCTCAGACTCCTGAGTAGCGAGGATTACAGCCATGAGCCACCAAAGTCCAGATCCAAGTCAATTTTTAAAAAGAAAGCTTATTGAAACTTCTAGTTTTTTCCAGTAAACAATCTTATTTTTTCAGTATTAGCTTATAACTGAGTTATTTTTAGATGTAACCATGAAGTTTTTTATAGAATCAAATATAATTCTATTACTCAGTATTTCACAAAAAAACACTGTAATTGACTTTCCCCAAAATCAATTATTACATACTATCTCACACACTATAATCATTACATTCTAAATAGTCTGGACCATTTCATATAAATTCCAGGTGCTATTTTACATTATAAATTCACATCTGTGGTTTTAAACTAAGGAGAAAAGATTTTACAGGTAAAATCAAATATGAATGTGTTGTGGGCCCAATTAAACCAAAAATTGTGAATTCATACAGACAAAATTATTTTCTTTCCACTAAATACGTTGAAGTAATACCACTGGAAATAGTGAGACAGGAAGTGGCAGAATTCTAATCTCTTCAAACAATGTCTCTGTTATTCTGCTAACCCCTCCACTAAGAAGACGTCCCTTTTCCCAGTTGTCACAAAACTTCAAGTGTCTCTCTTAGAATTCTATTTGGAAAAGTTCTAAATCTCTGATTCTTTTTGTATTTTCTGTTATATGAAACAAAATATAGGCACAAAACAATTGAACTAAAAGGCACACATATGTTGAAGTCATCACAGCTGGAAAAACAACCAACAAATTGGAACTTCCCCCGGAACAAAAACATGTTGTGCCCAGTTTATTTTTTTAAACTACAAAACCTTCAAACACATGTTAATTTAAGTAGAGCTATAAGTATAAATGTCTCTCAGAAATAAGGTTGTGTTAATTTGTAATTAAATTCATCTGGATCAACCTAATATAGAAAATCCCTTGAATGGATCAAATTGTTTAAAACAAATGTAACACGGGGCTGGGAAGGTGGCTCAGTGGTAGAGCGCTAGCCTTGCATGCGCGAGGCCCTGGGTTCGATTCCTCAGCACCACATAAGCAAAAAGAAAAAAGCCGGAAGTGGCGCTGTGGCTCAAGTGGTAGAGTGCTAGCCTTGAGCTGAAGAGCTGAGGGACAGTGCCCAGGCCCAGAGTTCAGGCCCCACGACCGGACCCCCCCCCAAAAAAAATAAATAAATAAATAAAACAAATGTAACTGTATGTAAAGTAAGATCTGCACATACTTAAAAGAAAAAATGCTATAGAATTAGATCACAAAAATCATAACATTCTTTAAAATTCCGAAATGCAATTAGTAATTCCAAAATATCCATAATGAGCACTAAATACTACTGAATTAACAAGAACAAAATGCACAAATAATAGAATCTGAGCAGTGTACATAATTGAAAAATACTCCAAATTATACGGTTCTTAAAAGACTGAATGTGGATTATCAAAAGGAAAACATCAGCACATCATATAAATGAAATTAAAAATCTCATGAAAAGAGAATAGTAGTAGTTTCTGGAATATAATATTTTAATAAATGGTGGTCAAAATCTAGTACTCACTAAATTGTAAACCTAATTAGTTAGATCCAAAGAAGACCCAAGTTACTCGAGCTGATTCGAAACTTTGGCAAAGTAGTACAATACAACTGTAATATTATGGATGTTGACTCTGGCATGGAATTCATTTCCTCTTTGATCTGACAAATGAATATATGAAAGAACATAACTTCTCCAACTAAATATCAAGACCTAACTAAACATGTAACTAGAAAAGTCATCATACAATCCGTATTGCAACTGGGATAAAAATAAAAATCAGTCATACTGATTCTGTATTTATTTTAAATGTTGGTTTTTTTCATAAATTATTTCCTTTGTCTTGCCTTTTTAAAGCATTGTTTTAAATGATTTATATCTTGGTAACTAATTTTGGATGCCTCCTTAAATTTTGTTCTGGGTATAATATCTCACTTCAGTTCCTTACCAATGAAATGATGTTGTTTACAAAACAAATGCTAATAATCACTGCTTATAATACACAAAATCTCATAAGCATGATTTCAGGAAGCAAAGGTTAACATTTTGATATCATGGTCTCATGACTGATGAGTCCTATCTGCATTAGTAAAGTTGTACCTAGATTCCTCAGCCTAAATTTAGCCACTGTTAAAAAATGTTTATACCTTTTTCTGTCACCCATCAAAGGTTAAACCTGAGTATAAAGTCTAAGGAAAATCATAAGGTAAGAATTTAGCTCTTCTGGATATAAAGTAAACCAAAATGCAGCAAAGAGTAACTCATTCGTCTAAAGTCAACCAATTTCTCTAAAACATGTTAAGTATTCCTTACAATGTGTATTATTCTCAAGAAGGGAATGAAGAGCCGGGCGCTGGTGGCTCACGCCTGTAATCCTAGCCACTCAGGAGGCTGAGATCTGAGGATTGCGGTTCAAAGCCAGCCCGAGCAGGAGAGACCGTGAAACTCCTATCTCCAATAAACCACCAGAAAACCGGAAGTGGCGCTGTAGCTCAAGTGGTAGAGCGCTGAAGAGATGAAGAGCTGAGGGACAGCGCCCAGGCCCAGAGTTCAAGCCCCATGACCGACAAAAAAAAAAAAAGAAGGGAATGAAGAATGTGAGAAGAGGACTAAGCAAGTATTGTCTTCAAATATACATAATTTGTATTTACCTCTTTATTTCGTTATAGGCATTTTTGATAAAAACTGTTTGAATAATTGATTTCCTGGTCAGGTGTAATATATCCTAGTTACATATACCAAACTGCATTCAGAAAATGGTATATAGTAATTGAGTAGAAAAATACTCAATAAATAGCAAAAAGTATATACCTATAGGGTAATATTTTGAGGAGTCAATTAGAAATATTCTAATATAATAATTTGAACAATTTCACATTGACAGTAATTATCTAGAATACTTTAATGCTAATTGGACAAGATTGTCCTTCTAAATGAGCAAAACCTAATTCTCCTTTTACTTTATCAGGGAAATATCTGAGCTAAAAATGGAAATTAACATATGAATCTATAACAACTGGAATGAATTTTACTTTTTATTAGCAAATATTAATTTCACAAAAGTATTTTCTTGTGTTATACACATATGTCCACATAATGTAGCTTGTTACATTTTATTCATTTTAGTAATTTCATTATCCTATTTTATACTTATATTTTATTATACCATCATACTAACTTATGAAATATTTGAACATATTTACTCCACAATATTTCTCTTCATCTCCTCTCTTATTTTTTCAAAACTTAATCAATTCCATTTTTTACACCTGGGTCATTCATTTTATTTTCTGGGTCTAGAGTCTGTATATGAGAAATCTAATATTTGTTTTTCACAGTACCGCTAATTGCTTTAATATGAAGGTTTCCCATTCTATTTTCTTGAAGACGATATGATTTCATAACTATGTGTGGCTAAATAGTATATCATTGTGTGTGTGTGTGTATATGTATATATATATATATATATATATATATATATATATATATATATTACAGTTTCTCTCTTCAATGAGTGATTAAGGAACATGTAGTTAATTCTGTACTTATTTATGCGTTTTTATGTGGGAGAAGGAAGGATAGAAATAACGATGTTTGGAATAAGAAACATGCTCTTTAGGCAGGCACTCTACTATTTGAAACATATCTCAGCTGCTCTTTCATCAGTATTTCAATAATGCATTGTATTTAAAAATAAAATTTAATTATATTGACAAAGGTGCTTTTTTTCAGTACATATATCATTTTTATTACAATGTTACATTTAGTATGTCATGTGAGTATGTGGATGTATGTGAGCATGAAAATCTAGGCATGTTTGTACATGTAGCTGACTCGAAGGAAACTGAATGTATGTGAGATACAGGATTCAAATAAAAGTTTGGGACCTGTAAATTGCTAAATTGATGTATATGTCCAGTTTGTGGAGTGTGATTTCAAAATCACATTTGGGTAGGTTTTATACCAAGTAAGTAGATGTTTCTAATCCAAAATCGTAAGGAATAAAACAACAACTCTGTTTCATAATCATTCAGTCTTAGTACTCCAGACATTGTAATAAGTATAAAAAATGATTGAAAGTATGGTGGGTCAGTAATAACCCTTTTGACACTCTACACTTTCCCGAAAATCTTCAGATGTACTCTTTGGATATAAATTACAAGTATATTTATAAGCATACAGATATAATATGATCTTATATATGTAAATATATGTATATATTACAAATACATCATATATTTACTTATATTTTAAATGTGTATAACAAATATTGATTTATATTTAAATGTAATTCATCTCATCATAGATAGATAGATAGATAGATAGATAGATAGAGAGATAGAGAGATAGATAGAGAGATAGTGAGATTTTTTTTTGGTCAGCCATGGGGCTTGAACTCTGGGCTTAGGTGTTGTCCAAGTGCTCTTCAGCTCAAGGCAAGAGCTCTACCTCTTGAGACATAGCGCCACGTCCAGTTTTCTGGTAGTTTATTGGAGATAAGAATCTCATGGAATTTCCTGCCTGAGCTGGCAATGAACTGTGATTCTCAGATCTCAGCCTCCTGAGTAGCTAGGATTATAGGCATGAACCACGGGCACCCAACTATACTTATATCTGAGATTTGTTAGTGTAACAAAGGGTACAGAAACTATTATTCTTGTTATGAAAGGACTTCACACTGACAGGTATAATTACAAGAAGAAAAACAATAAATATTCACAATGGCACAAAAATCCCTTAGGTATCTAGCAAGACAGCATGTGTTTCCAGACAGAGCAGTTTGCAACCTAAGCGACTGTGGAAGATATTGGACCCTATACAAACCTGACAATTGCATAAGCACAGCCCTCTATGACAGATTTAGCAAGGCCTATCTTAGAGATTTTTGTTAGGGACATTATGAAAAAATTTATAGTTTAGTTGTGATTACAGAACTCTTGTATACATAGCACTCAGCCATTAACTATATTTAATATAGTTCCTATTGCCTAACTTTTATTTTCTTGGCACAATAAACTGTTTTTTGTTTGTGAAAACTTAGCTGTTCAAAACATAGACATGGGTTGTTAACATTTTTGAAATTATTGTCTGCATATTGTTGTATGAGATGAGCTTCTCTTTACCATATCATAGGAATAAACTTAATCTGATTCAAACTTGGAAACAGATAGCTTGTTCTCTCTCCTAGAAAACCATCTATATAGACTTCTTTACATGTAAACAGACCCTCATTTACTAGCAAAAGTCTGTCAGTGAGTGAAGCCTAACTAACCCAAGTGAGGTGAATTCTTCTCCCATGCATCCTTTACATTAAAAATGGTAAGAACTGTTCAGTAATGTGCATACTTGTTAATATGAAGTGTGACTCCTATTTTCTATAATATGAATCAAGCAGAGGCATCAGTTTAAGATGTGAAAGAGCCTTAAAAAGAGTCTTGGACCTTGAAAATTGTCCTGGGTGTGAATTTTTGGAGAAATATCCCTTTTCAAAGAAAAAGGACTCATTTTTTTAATATTGTGCTGGTACTGGGATATGAACTCCTGGCCTTGAGCTCTATCTGGGCTTCAATTCTCAATGTTTGTTCTATACCACCTGAGCCACACCTTCACTTCTTCCTTTTACCACAAGTGGAGAAAAGAATCTCTTAGGTTTATCTACTTGGAATAGCTTCGAATTGCAATTGTCAAATTTGAACCTATCAACTATCTAGGTTTAAGCCACTGGTTCTGTGCTAGAACTCACTTCTTAAGAATAAAAAATCACAAAAAGAAGAGAAAAAAATATTTGTTCAATTATTTATGTGTTTTCTGATAAACCAAAGCACTTGCTACTGGAAGAGAAAAAGAGAGAAGATAGAGATGAATATGCAGGAGAGAGACACAAAGAAAGAAGAAAGGAAGGGAGGTTAAATGAGGGGAGGGGAGTGGAAGGGAGGATACGAGAGGAGGGGGTAGCTGAGTAGAATTGTCTACTCCTCACAAAGGTTTTGTTGGACAATCACTCCCTTTTCATTTATGTAGCCAAAGCTTTTTATTTTTGGTAGTAGTAAGCTGAGATATAAAATATCAATTTACGGGTAATAACCTGTTAGTGTGCTTCCTCTGCACCAAGTAAGCCACAGTTAGGTTACTGTCAGAGAGAAGGCAAGAGTAAGCAATTTCAGTGATTCTGAGAAACAATAATTGACATGCCAGGAATGCTCCCTTGTATGGTGAAGTCAAGCATCACTCTTGTACCCTGCTCCAGTCTTCCTCTCAACAAAAATAGCAGAAACAGAAGAGGAAGGAGATATCTGAGTAATGATCATCTCTCTGTTTACCCTCAACCCTTGGTCTCTCAAAAAATAAAGCGAAAGGAGACTTAACCTGAACTAGTGGGGAACATGGGAGGAAAAAGTTCAGTCTAACTTATTGTGAAACTTTTAAAATAATTGGGGCAGTATTTCAAATACTGAAATAAAACTTTTTAAATTATTAACAAAAAGTAACTCGAAATTTATCGAAAATTTAGAAGAATGCAGGGCTCACTACATAGTGGAATCTGAAAATTAAAACTGATTCCTGCTTCTATCATCAGAAATTGAAGATCGTCCCTAAACTTCCAATACTAGGTAAATTACCCTTGATATTCACTTATACTGTGTGAATATAATGCAGAAAATATGACTTTATATTTAGACTGCTGAAGTGATAAGCGATGGGAATTCATGATGGATAACATAATGCTGACAGCATGGAAATTATTTCCACCCATCTTCAGTGTGTAGAGAATGAAAATGCTCTATCGGATGGCCCTGAAAGTCCAATACTAAATTTAGGACAGAAGGTGAATAGTAAAGGAGATCTATCATAGCCAATCAGAGATTAGAAATGTGGAGAAATATACTCATTTATGTGGAAGAGAGGATGTGGGAAGACCATAGACAAATGCCAAAGTAGAGATATTTAACTAAATACCATGAAGTTGAAACAAGTCTTAAAAGGGGATCTGGGCTAAAGGGAGTAGGGTAGAAGAATGGAGAGGTAAATGGTGGACTAATACAGTCATAACATTCAATGTACACATGTCAGAATATAAGTAGGAAACATGAAGGGATAGGGTGGGGTTGGGGTAAGGGAAGGAAGAAAAATGTGAAGCTTGAAAATGATCCAGATGCACTGTATATTGAAATGCACATACACTTTATTCAACATTGACATGATGAAACAAAACCCCTTTGTACAACTAGCTAAACATACATTTTTTGAAGTTATAATATTAAGAGACCAGAAGCATAAACTTTTAGAGATAAATAAGAAGAGAAAATTGACATATTGTTGCGGATTGTTTCCCTTTCAATATACAAAATTTAATGTGTCAAGTCTGCTGCAAATGTAAATTTTATTTTGCCTATTCTATTAAGCAAATTGCTTAAAATGTAGCGCCAAACCCACAGAAACGTAGGTCCCATGGTTTCCCTTATTTGCAATATCTAATATATGTATAAGTCAAGCAGAAAAGGTCAGATAATGTGATGTTAGGAAAATGAACCCTTAGATATGCATTTAAATGTTTTTTTCTTTTATGCATTTGTTTCTAACGCATTTATAAGATTATTTCTTTGTTGCTTTGTATGTCCCTCCCCCACTGTATAATCCTTGCTTTCACTATATTTGATGTCGGTATAATTTGTGGAGGAGACGGGGGAAAACAAGTCATTTAAGGATACAGGTGGACCCATTGCAACAATGAGAAGTACAAGTTGCTATGCCGAAAACGAACTTTACAACTTTGGTGTGTGTGGGGGGAGAATTGAGTGGGGGGCTGGGGGAGGCTGGGAAGGGATGTGAAGGTAAACAAAGGAGGAGGCTGCAATGCTTGATATGAAATGCACTCATTATCTTGCCCATGTAATTGTAACCCCTCTGTACAGTATGTTCACAAAAAATTTAAAAAAAATATAGAGAACCAAATTCCAATATCCTTTCATTTCCAAAAAAAAAAAAAATCTTATGCACCTTTAAGTTATTCCTAAATACCTTAATGCAATGCATTATTGGAACAAATTTCATCCCATATTTAAATTTATTTTTTTGTTGTTGTGAAAATACTGTACAAAGTGGTTTCAATTACATGGGTAAGATAATGAGTACATTTCTTATCAAGCATTGTAGCCTCCTCTTTTGTTTCCCCTTCCCATAACATCCCGTCCTCTCCACGCTCCCCACCCAACCCTCCCCCCCCACCAAACTTATAAAGTTTGTTTTCGACATAATGACATGTACATCTCATTGTTGTAATGGGTCCAGCTGTATCCCTATTATTTAAACGATTTGTTTTTTCCCTTCCCCTCCACAAATTATACCGACATCAAGTACAGTGAAAGCAGGGTTTGTACAGTGGGGGAGGGACATACAAAGCAAAAAAGAAATAATCTTTTAAATGTGTTAGAAACAATCACATGAAGGAAATAACATTAGAATATATATCTTAGGGTTCATTTCCCTCACATCAACTTGTCTGACAGTTTCTGTTTGTCTCAGACATATACTAGTTATTGCAAATAAGGGAAACCATGGGACTTATGTTTCTTTGGGCCTGGTTTATGTCACTTAACATAATTTTTTCCAAGTCTTTCCATTTCCTAACAAATGGGGCAATGTCATTCTTTCTGATGGAGGCATAGAATTCCAGTGTGTATATACACCACATCTTCTTTATCTACTCATCTACTAAGGGCCATCTGGGTTGGTTCCATATATTAGCCATGGTAAATAATGCTGCAATAAACATAATTGTGCTGGAAACTCTAGTGTGGTCTTGTTTGTGAACATTTGGGTAAATACCCAAACTGGGATTGCTGGGTCATATGGGAGCTCCATGTGGAATCTTTTGAGGAACCTCCATATTGATTTCTATACTGGTTGAACAAGTTTACGCTCCCATCAACAATACATCCCCTCCAGCATGTGTTGTTATTAGAGTTCTTGATTATAGCCATTCTAACTGGGGTGAGGTGGTATCTCAATGTTGTTTTGATTTACATTTCTTTTATGACTAGGGAAGTTGAGCATTTCTTCATGTGTCTATTGGCCATCTTTCTTTCCTTTTCAGAGAAGTTTCTCTTTAAGTCTTTAGCCCACTTATTTACTGGGCAGATGTTTCTTTGAAGATTTGTTGGGGGATTTAATTTTTTGGGTTGCAAGTATATTTTAGATATGAGACCCTTGTCTGTTGTATGGCTAGTGAAGATCTTCTCCCAATCCGTGTGGCCTTCCATTGATCTTCCTAGCTATGTCCTTTGCCGTGCAGAAGCTCTGCAACTTTATGCAATCCCATTTGTCCAACCTTTCTATGATTTGTTGTGTTTCTGGGTCTCTATTAAGAAAATTTCGGCCTGTGCCAACAAGGCCTAGGGTTTCTTCTATTCCATCCTGTAATGTTTTCAGAGTGTCTGCTTTGATTCCATGTTCTTTGATCCATTTAGAGTAGATTCTGTTACAGGGTTATATATAAGGATCTAGCTTTAGTGTTCTACAAGTTTTTAACCAATTTTGCCAGCACCATTTACTAAAGAGGCTGTCTTTCTTCCGTTCTATTTTTTAGCTCCCTTATCGAAGATTAGATGGTTATAGGTCTGTAGGTATATTTCTGGGTTTTCAATTCTATTCCATTGGTCCTGAGTACTTGGTACTGTGCCAGTACCAAGCTGTTTCGATTATTGTGGCTTTGTAGTAGAATTTGAATTTGGTATTGATATTTTTCCAGCACTGTTTATTCTGTTAAGGATCATTTTTGTTATTCAGGGTCTTTGAGTGTTCCATATGAATTTTTGGATTGCCTCTTCTATTTCCTTGACGAATGAGGTTGGAATATTGATACGTATCACATTGAATTTTTAGATAGCCTTGGGAAGTATTGCCATTTTCACGACTTTGATCTTTCCAATCCAGGAGCATGGGAGTTTTTGCCACTTTCTAAGTTCAGTTTTGATTTCCTTTTTCAGTTTTTTAAAGTTTTCATCATAGAGGTCCTTCACTTCTTTGGTTAAGTTAATTACTAGGCATTTTATTTTTTGTGTGGTTATTACAAATGGATTTGTTTTCCTAATTTCAGCCACACTTTACTTATAGTTGGCATACAGAAAAACCATTGATTTTTGAGCGTTAATTTTATACTCTGCTACTTTGCCAAAGTTTTGAATCGGCTTGAGTAATTTTGGAGTGGACTCTGTGCGATTTTATAAATACAAGATCATGTCATCTGCAAAGAGGGGGAGTTTTACTTCTTCTTTCCATATTTGGATCCCTCTTATATTTGCATCTTGTCTTATTGCTCTAGTTAGGCATTCCAATACTAGATTGAAGAGAAGTGGAGAGAGTGGGCATCCTTGTCTCATTCCTGAGTAAAGAGGATATAGCTTTATTTTTTCACCATTAAGTATAATGCTGGCTGTAGGTTTGTCATATACAGCCTTTATTGTATTGAGGAATGTTCCATGGATTCCTATTTTTTCCAAAACCTTCATCATAAAGGGTATGTTGGATCTTTTCAAATGCTTTTTCTGCATCTATTGAGATAACCATGTGGTTCTTATCCTTGCTCCTGTTAAAGTGATGAATTATATTAATTGATTTGAGTATATTAAACCAGCTTTGCATCCCTGAAATGAATCCTGCTTTATCATGGTATATGATTTTTTGGATGAATTGTTGAAATCGCTTGGCCCAAATTTTGTTGAGAAGTTTTGCATCAATGTTCAACAAAGAAATGGGTCTATAGTTCTCTTTCTTTGATGGGTCCCTGCCTGGTTTGGGGATGAGGGTAATGATGGCTTCATAGAATTTGTTCGGTAGCGAACTCTCTCTTTCAATTTCATTGAAGAGTTGGAGGAGTATTGGTGTGTACTCTGCTTTGAAGGCCTTGTAGAATTCTGCTATAAAACCCTCTGGTCCTGGACTTTTCTTAGATGGGTGGTCTCTTATTGCTGTTTCTATTTCAATGCTTAATATGGGCCTGTTAAGATGGTTCAACTCATCTTGGTTTAGTTTTGGCATGTCAGTATTTGTTAGGAAAAGGTCCATTTCTGCCAAGTTCTCAAACTTATTAGCATAAAGGTTTGAGAATTATTCGTTTATAATGTTCTGAATCTTAGTTGTTTCTGTGATGATGTTTCCATTCTCATCTCTGAGTTTATTTCCGTGTGTTCTCTTCTTTTTCTGATAAGATTTGCTAAGGGTCTCTCAATTTTGTTAATTTTTCTCGAAGAATCAACTCTTCGGTTTCTTGATTCTTTCTATTTTTGTTACATTCCAATTGGTTTCATTCTGATTTAATTTTAATTATTTATTTCCATCTACTGGATTGTGTTTATCTTGCTGCTCTTTTTCAAGGAGGCTCAGATGTCTCATTAAATTGGTTTCAGCTCTCTCCAATTTATTTGTGTAGGAACTCAGAGTTATAAACTTGCCTCTGAATACTGCATTTGCTGTGTCCCAGAGGAGCTAGTAATTGGTGTGTTCATTTTTGTTGAATATCATGAACATTTGAATTTTCTTTCTAATCTCTTCCATAACCCACTAGTGATTCAGCAGTGTGTTTTTCAGGATCCATGTGTTACATGACTTTCTTTGGTGGCTTTTGGTGTTGAGTTCTAATTTTATCCCCTTGTGGTCTGATAGAATGCAAGGTAAAACTTCAATGTTTCTGAATTTGGACATGTTTTCTTTGTGGCCTAAAATGTGGTCTATTTTGGAAAATGTTCTATGTGCTGCTGAGAAAAACGTATTGTCTAAAGCTGCTGGGTGAGATATTCTGTAGATGTCTGTTAAATATAGTTGGTCTATACAGTTGTTTATATCTGAGTTTTCTCTGTTGAGTTTTTGCGAAGTTCATCTATCTACTGGAGAAAGTTATATGTTAAAGTCCCCAACAATTAATGTCTTTGGATCTATGTGGGATTTGAGGGAAAGTAGTGATCTTGGACAAATTTGGGTGCTCCGTTGTTTGGCAAATAGATATTTGGAATTGTCATATCCTCCTGAAGGAGTTATCCCTTAGTTAGTATGTAGCGAATTTTTCACTAGTATTAATTAAAATCTATTTTATCAGATATTAGGCTTGCAACTCCTTCCTGTTTATGGGGGCCTTTGCTTGGTAGATTTTGTTCCAGCCTTTAAAATTGAAAATGTGTTTGTCTTTGTGTGCAAGATGTGACTCCTGAAGGCAGCAGATAGAGGGATCTTGCTTTTTAATCCAAGTACACAGACTTTGTTGCTTAATTGGAGAGTTAAGCCCGTTAATGTTGAGAGAGAACTGAGAGGTATTTGGGAGTTCCTGGCATTTTATGCAAATTCTTCGGGACTGCGGCAACTGTGTTCTTCCTATGGTTCTTGGATTCTCAGTTTGGGTGCTGTTTCTTTGCCTTTATTGTTGTCTTGTTGGTTTTCTCTGTGTAGGACATCTTTAAGATTCTTTTGTAGGGCTGGTTTGGTGGAGATATATTGTTTCAATTTTTCTTTGCTATGGAAGGGTTTTATTTGACCTCCAAATATTAAGGAGAGTATGGCTGGATAAAGTATTCTTGGTTGATAGATGTTTGTCTTCAGGGCATGGCTTACACCATTCTAGGCTCTTCTTGCTTTGATTGTCTCTGCTGAGAAATCTGAGGTGATTCTAATTGGTTTCCCTTTATAGATGATTGATCTTTTCTCCATGACAACTTTAAGGATCTTTTCCTTGGTGTGAATTGATCCTGTGAGTATTATTATGTGACAATGGGATGTCCTGTTCTGGCCTGGTCTATTGGGAGTTCTAAAAGCGTCTTGTATCTGAATAGGCCTATCTTTTTGCATGTGTGGGAAGTTGTCTGCTAGGATGCTGTTAAAAATTTCCTTTACCATTGACTTCTGGCTCTAGGTGCTCTTCTACACCCATTATCCTCAGATTAAGGCTTCTAATGGTGTCTTCCAAGGGTTGAATGTTGAATAGATCTATCATATTTCTTGGATTTTTCTTGGATGATTTTATGTCCTTTCTCTATAATATCTAGGCTGTCTTCTATCCTCAGGATTCTTCTGCATGGTCCATCCTACTATCCAGACTTTCTACTCTTTTTTTTCTTTTCCTTCTAGTTGGTCAGTGTTTGTGGCTTCAAATTCTTTGTTGGATCTTTGTTTTAGATCTTGTATGAAATTATTTACTTCCTTAATTTGGTGTTCAGTGTTTATTCTCAAATCACTTAGTTGATTGGTTATGGTTTCCGTGGCCTCCCATTCCATCTGTTGGGATCCATTCAGCATTCCCTTTGTGGACTGCCTGGCGTCTTTCAGCTCTCTCTTTATGGATTCCATGAATGCCTCTTGTGATCTTTGTCTATTCTCATCCTGCTCTCTCAATTCCTGTGTTACTCTTTGATTAGCTTCTTCACGTTCATTCAATTCCTGTAGTTCTCTTTGACTGATCTCAGCCTGCTCACACAATTCCTTTATTTGTCTTTGAGTGTTCTCAAGCTGCTCATGCAATTCCTTTATCTATCTTTGAGTAGCTTCCTCACGCCCATCAGCTTCCTGTTTGATCTTTGGTTTGCCTCCTCTCTCTTCCTATCATGCTCACACAGAGTCTTTTGCAGGTTTTCAATCTTTTTATTTACCATGTTTACCATTAGTGTTTGTAGAGTTTTTTGGGAGCTCTCCTCTGAATTATTCATTATCTGTTCTGTCCACTGATTATCATGAGTGGGAGTTGTGATACCCAGACTTGCCATTTTTCTTCTGTTTTTTTTCCTGCTTATTCTGCCCTTTTGACATGAGGGTAACACCACTTTTGTGCTAGAAAACTATCTTAAGGCAAGCGTCAACAAAATATGTAATTGCACAGTCAAAAGCCTGCAGAGATAATCTAGTTCAACAGATATATTTTTTCAACATCAAACAACTATGTATTAATAGGCTACAAACTGCAAAGAAGAATTTGGCAAATCAGAAGTTATTAGGTTTAGTGAGAAATGTGGGTATAAATAGGAATAGAGGGTTCTGGAAAAGTAGAGGGAGAGCTAACTTAGTCCTAATCTCAAAGCAGGAAATAGGTCGGATAGAATGATAGTAGAGACCGGGGAAAAAAGAAAGAGGAAAAAAAAGACAAGGAAAAATAGTAAAACAAAAATTAAATTTAAAAAGTGGAACACATAAAAATTATGCAAATTAAAAACGTAATATTCAGATTAGGACGGGAATAGAAAAAGAGAAATGGAGGGATAGAAAGGAGACATGAAAAATTAAAAAATAAAAATGCTTAAAAATTTATATAGGTATATAGAGGTAGTACGGCTATTAAGGAATTTAAGTCTAAGAGGTTTTGAATTCAGTAATAAATTTCTGGATTAAGTGTGTATACAATGGGTTATAAGGTTTAATAATCTAATACAGGTATATCTGAGAATGAGCAGAATGATTAAATCAAGCAAAAAAGAATGAAAGAGAAGAAAAAGTGAAAAGAATGAGAAAGAAAGGAAAAAAGTATCAAATGGTCAATAGAGCTAAACAAAAATGAAAAAAAGCACACACACACACACATATACCCCTAAAATAAAAATTATAAGAGGAAGAAAAAAAAGTTAATAGAAAACAATTTTTTAATTAAAAATTAAAAATGTTAAAAATTTTAATAAAAGGTACCAAAAAAGAGTTCTTTGCTTTTTTGGGGTGAGATGGGAAGATCCCGTATCTCCCTTTTGTCCATAACCAGTCTCTTGTTGGAGTCTCTGGTCTCCTTATGGTGTTTGATTTTCCTGTAGCTTAGTTGTTTTCTTAAGTCAGTTTGTTTGAGCAGGCAGAAAAATGCTTTGCTTTACCCAGGATTTTGTCATCCTCCTCCCAGGCTAGTTCAATGGGAGGGAGATTTGCTTTGAGTATCACAAAAAAGGGTGATGGCTGTTTCTTCTAGTTTGGAGATGCTGTGATGGGGCTAGGTTCTGGGCAGAGATGAGGCCTTTCAGCAAACAGTAGCTTTTCCCTGAGGGGCTAGCTTCTGAGGCAGTCACAGAGCCCAACCAGGAGCCATTCTCAGGGTTTATTGGTATTGAATTTCAATTGATTGTCTAGGCTGCTGTAGGGAGGGACAACCTCTGGCTCTGTTTACCCAGTGAAGAAAGCCACTCCTGGGGCTGGCGCAGGCCTGGGCTGCGTGAATTTTCCCTAGGTGGAGCTGAACCTTGCAGGTAAGGTTAGGTCCCTGTTACCTGCTAAATGACTTTTTGTTTTCATCCAAGGACTGAGTTGGAGCTAGCTGATCAGCCAGGCCTTTGCCAGTATCAAAGATGGAGATCTCCGGTAGTGGGCAGTGGCCTTCCCTTCTCTGCTCCCTGAGAAGGTGTGAGGAAGTGAGGCTTCTACTCACACAAGAGTCTGGTTCCTGGGTCATCTCTGGTCTGCGATCTGAAGGATGAAGATGTATGTTCCTTGTCGGTTCTTGCTGGTGTTTAGTAGAATCCTCTCGCCTGCTGCATCTGGAGCCTTTGTCCTAGACTCTCTGCTGGCAAGTGCTCAGATTTGTCTCCTTGCCTGGATTTTCCCTCTCTGGCCTTACTCTCTGTACTGTGATGGCACACTTGGTGTGATTCTCTGGCTTAGGACTCTTCACTGGAGTACTAAAACTGCTTTCTATGTGAGAGCTTGTTTACCTTCCAGCTTCTCCTCTGCTATCTTCCCGGTACCCTAAATTTAAATTTTAAATGATAAATTCTTTTAAAATCATTTCACTCGGGCACAGGTATGGATAGATAAGTAATGCGGGCAAAATCAGAATTATTCAGAAAGTTGTAAATGGATGCTTACCTAGTTTTCTCTCATCTGGATCATAGAATACAGACTGTCCTAATTGGAAAAAGTTAGCCTTCTGAGATTTTCTGCATATAAACACTCCATCAACATTTTATTAGAGGATTATTCAAGATTAGCTATATGTTGATTGATAATGACTGATCATGACAGAAAGTTGAGGGAAAACCATCTACACTTCAGTGAGGTTCTGATTTGTGCTTCAAAAACTGTTATGAAAGCTCTACATGAGAAATCTAGTAGCTGCATTTCCAAAAATTCCTTGGGTTGTTAAACTTTCTGCTATTTTCTCAATTCAAGTACTTCTCCTTGAAGTTCCACACTATTCAATGATGCTGTATTAGCTCCTTGTTACAATTTGCAGATTGGATTTTTTCATAAAATTTGTGCTTTTCAAAATTGCTCTCCAAATTCCATCCACAAACTGCATACAAAATTTATCTGAAAAAATTTGTATCTGTTGATAGTGCACATACTTTTAGTTTTCATTACAAATATAGAATGTAGTAAAAATTCTCATAGCAATTGTACTGCACTAGTTTGTGGGTAGATTCTAATGTAAATAATATACTGTGTTCATGTAAAGATTTTGAGTATCCAAAGTAATAAGCCTGTGGTCCTAAAACTTATACCTTACTTATATTGAGTGACAAATACAACTTCATATAAGTATAGAAGTTTTTGTTGTATCTTTTTAATATATATTTTTTATTATAAATACTGTACAGAGGGGTTACAGTTACATAAGTAAGGTAACGAGTACATTTCTTATTGAGCATTGTTACCCCCTTCTTTGTTTTTCCACTACCATCCCTTCCCTTCACACCTCCGCACCTCCCCTCTTCACCCACCCTCTGATAGAGTGTCTTGTATATCTCATTGTAACAATGGGTCAATCAGTATCCTTTCCTTATATCTTAAACGAAGAAATGCTGGATTGATTTATGCTGATTCTACTTTGTGTAGACACATCTAAAATCAGTGGCCAATTCCAGGAGCAAATAAATGAAATGCCCTCATTTTTTTGTCAGTTGGTATAATTGTGTTCTACACATTTATTGGCAGGCTACAAATTATTCTCAAACTTTAAAACATTAAAAATACTTCTTTTTTCTTATTTTCTTGGCCAGGAAATCAGCAAGACCTCAGTCAGCATTTCTCACATAAGAATTTTCACATGGGTTAGTTAAATGTATATGTAGAGTCCAGTTTTCTGAGGACTCACTCATCTGCCTAGGAATTCATGCTGGCTGTTGGAAAACGAGCTCAATAAGGACGCCATTTAAACTTTACTCTTTTTAACTTTAACTTTTAACTTTACTCTTTACCAGGGTATTCTCCTGCTACTTTGGTTGTTGAGAGTGTCTACAAGAGTAAGCATTCCTTGAGGAGCAGGGAGACACCATATGACTTATACTTACTGAGATTTCCAGGTGACTTGCTATCACTTGTACTGCATTTTGTAAGTCAAATCTCTCTAAAACTACCAGTTTTAAGAGATAAGAGGAGTGGTAAAAGAACTCTTAGAGGCAAATACATCTTCAACATATATTGTTCCGAGTATTCCGTTTAAGGCATATTCAAAAACTGGTGAAACTTTTGTTGGTTGTAATTATGTGTCTTTCTCCATGTGTGCATGTATACATGTGTATGTGTATGTGTGTAAATAGTAACATGCATGTGTACATTATGGCTTTTATCATCATTTATTCCTTGCTAACAAATAAAGTAAGGAATCCCTAAAGTTTTAACAGAAACTGTGTAGTTAAACTCTTAATTCTTCACTCTGCTTCTTTACACAAAGACTTTGCAACTTCTCATTAATAAAGTTTCCTTAAGCTCTGAAATGTATATACTTAGTACTTAATGTCTGCTACCATAAATCTTAAATACTTTACAGAAAAGTTTTATACCTGCCAAACAGTCCTATTTTTGGCATATATAAGCAAAATCCCAAAATTAAGCATATTTAAAACATTAAAATTTTTAACAAACCTTAACACTTGCTGCAATGTTCATTTTGACAGGTGCCTTGCATAGAATAATTGAATTCCTCCTCCTACACATCTCTTGAACTACAAATATCTGGAATTATTTTGTTTTTGGCATGTCTATCTTGATTTTATTCTTAAATGTGTGCTTATGTATGAAATACATGATTCTAAAATTTCACAACAATTCTTTTGAACTTACTTTTTGTTGAAATGTCTAGTTTAATAAAATCAATAAAAATTATACTTTATATATAAAAAATGTTCTGTGCTCAATTTAGCATCACATACACGAACATTGGAATGCTACAGAGAAGATTAGCATGCCCCATGTACAAAGATGACATGCAAATTCATAGAGCGTTCCATATTTTTACAAAAACAGATGTTGAAAGGTCTGTGGCCATAGGGAATTGTACTGCATTCTTGGTGGGAGTGTAAACTTGTTCAACTACATTGGAAAGCAGTATGAAGGTTCCTCAAAAGACTCCACATAAAACTCCCTTATGACACAGTAATCCCACTTTTAGGGATTTAACCAAATGATCATAAACAAGACCATACTAAAATTACCAGCACTATTATGGTTATTGTAGCATTATTTATGATAGGTAAGATATGGAACCAACCCAGATGACCCCATTAGATTAATGGATTAAGAAAATGTGGTATATATACACAATGGAATTCTATGCCTCCATCAGAAAGAATGACATTGTCCAATTTGTTAGGAAATAGAAAGACTTGGAAAAAAATTTATTGAGTGAAGTAAGCCAAGTCCAAAGAATCATAGGTCCCATGATTTCCCTTATATTCAATAACGAATATATGTCTAGGATAAGCAGAAAAGTTCAAAATATATGTGCATATAAACAGATAAGATGATGTTAAAGAAATTGAACCCCAAGATAGGGACCCAAGTTGTTTTTTGTTTCTTGCTATTGTTTCTAACATACTTATAATGTGGTTTGTCATTTTTTTTGTTTCTTTGTATGTTTCTCCCCACGCTATAATCCCTGTTTTCTCTGTATTTGAAGTTGGTGCACTTACATCTTGTATGTATGCATCTTTAATTTGGGGAGTGGAAGGGAAAAAATGCTCAAATAGGGATACAGGTTGACCCATTGTAACAATGTGATGCACAAGACACTATGTTGCAAAATGAACTTTACAATTTAGACGGAGGAAGGAAGGGGGAGGGGAGTGTACTTGTGGAGGTGGGAGGGAAGGGATGGTAGGGGAAATATAAAGGAGGAGGTAACAATGCTTGTTAGGAAATGTACTAGTCTCCTTTTTCATGTAAATGTGACCCTTCTGCACAGTATTATTAGAATAAAAACATATAAAAATGTTCTGAGATGGAAGAGTTTATTTCCTCTATTTTACCCATATAATATCAATAACAAAGAAATTAATGCAGAACACTGAGATGGAGGTAATTTGAATAAATGAGTGTGTGTGAGTGCAGCACCACACAAGCAAACACGCGCATGCATGCGAACACACGCTATGTATATATATTGGCGTGCTCAGAGTTTAAAATCAGGGATTCAAGGTCTTGCTAGGCCTTTGCTATCTATATTGGTGAGCTACTATATAAGCTACATCTAAATTCCTGGCCCTTTGCTAATTCATTAAACATTTTGAAAAATAATTCAATGAAGTTTTTTTTTTTTTTTTTTTGGCCCTGATTGGCTCCCAAGTGTTATCCACAGATCTCAGTGTCCTGAGCAAATATTCAGAGTAGATAGGAATATAAGTGTGACCAGCCAGCACAAGGCATTTAGAATAATTTTAAAAATAAAAGAAAATTTATTTCATGGGGGCCTATTTTATCATCACCTAATTTGAAAGCCTTTTGGAGTGATTACATGCCAATTTAATTCGTTTGGAGATTAAAAGATAGTAAGTGATTATATTTAAAAGTTTTAGTACTTTTTAAAAAAGAAACTGGAACTTTGGGACAGAAGAAATTTGGCTGTCTTCAGACTTCAATTTGTAAGCTCAGCTCTGTGCATGATAACCCAATGTCACCAACACAGTCTGTATTGAAGACAAAATGTGACAGAAAAACAATCACTATGGGCAATATTTGCTATGTTATTATTTCTTGGACAATATGAATATTGAATTGAGAGTGTAAGAGAATGGAGAGATTTTACCCACCTTTTTGGTATTACTGAAAGACTTTTGGAAACTTTGACTCATTTCCTTCCTCACTGTGTGTGTCTTTGGGCCATGCACTGACTATCTTTAACTACAAATTTTCCCAACACTAAACTGGTAATAACATTAGCATTATAGCAAATGTTATCTTAAGAATTAAGAAAATAAAACTTGTGAAACCCTTAACATAAACCTATCAATGAGCTTTGATTTTAGCCAGCATTCTTTTTTAAATACTAAATAGAATGTGATAAGTAGTACAGAAACCATTACATGTAGTGTGAGCAACCAGAAGTAATATCTATTGACCATGCTCTGCTTCCAAGAAAGCAAGGTGGATAACTTCTCATGCTGTAAATCAAACTGGTTATCTTATGTTGTGATAGTGTAAAAATATCAGGGACAGAACGATGAAGTAATGTTGTAGACTGAGGTGAAATCCATATGAATATGTGCAAAACTGATAAAACATAAAAGTATCTGAACAGTATATTGTGTTTTACATCATTTAAGTTACATCGCAAAGATAAGGAAGACCTAGAAGAATAAATTGTCTTTTTGATATTCTATCATAGGTCCTTAGAAGGATGAACACTTTCCTCATTCTTGTTGAGGCATCATCAGATGAGGGGAAATATATTTTTTCTTTGCTTCCTCCCATTTATTCTTCAGTTAGAAATCTGAACTACATGAGACTGAAAGAAACCAAGTGAAATCAGTCATGCAGGTTTTGGAAAGAACAATCAAAGTAAAATAAATAAAATATATATAGCCTTGTAAAAGGTCTAACTAAATTGAGTTATATAGTCTCAACCATTAAGAGAAAATGATTAAAGGAATATCACGTTTTTAAAAATTTAAAAATGTTAGGAGCTGCTTAATTTTTTTCCTTTCTACTACCTTGAATTAATTATTGATTTTCTATAGAGAGATTAACGATGACATTAACAAGAAACTTGATTAAAAATGGACAAAAGTTCTGATTAGACATATTTTCCAAAAAAGCCCTGAAAATCGCCTGTGGATTTACAAATTTGTATTTGATACAACTTCTATGCTGGCTAAATGCTTTGTAAGCAGAAGTCATGAGAGAAATGCAATTCAAAATTACTATGATACTACTTCTTAACTATTATAACTCTTGTCAAAAATATCCAAGGAACCAGGTGTGGTGGTAAAGGCTGGTAATTCCAAGGGATTGGAGGTTGGAGTAAAAGGATTTTAGTGTAAGGCCAGTCTTGGATACTGCACACAGTAAAAAACCTGCCCTTTATAAAACTCAAAAGGTAATAATGTTGGTTTGCGACACTGTGGAGAAAAGGAAATTTTCTGAACTCTTGGTCAAAATACAGGTTAGTGTTCTCGTCGTAGAAAGTAGTATGCAGTTTTCTAAAGAAAACCAACGTTGAAATATCATCTGACACACCAATCGTGTGATTATTTCTCTCTGGGTAACTCATAAATGTATCTGTAGTTCATTGTTATTCACATTATTCACAACAACAGCCAAGATATAAATCGAAGTCCAGTGTTCAACTACAAAATAATAAAGCAACTGTGGTTACATGCACAATATCTTTTTCTGTTCATCCCAAAATAATTTTTTTATTATTTTCCTGTTTCCATGTGATTAATCTCCAAATTAGAAATCCTGATATATTATTTAATTTAATCAAAACTATTTATTGAGTATAAGGACCTTCTACTCTCTACATTCTTCACACTAAGATCACCAAATATGATGGGGCTGAAATAATTAGTCTCTTTTTGACCTATGTTAATATTCTTTACAATGTGAGTGAAATGTTTAAAAAGTAGTATTTGTTTTAGCGTAATTGCTCTGAAGAGACAATAAATGATATTATCAAAGCTTAAAAATGATTTGATTTAAAATTTAGAATTCAGAAAATGGTTTGACCACTCTGGTTACTGGAGCCTTCACTACAACCTCATGAGAAAATTTATATTGATGAAGCAAAAATCTGAGTTTAGATATTTATGAATAAAAAAATCATGTCATTCTGATTATGTAGAGCTGCATATAAAACATAGAAAATTTAGCTTTTAAATACCTAAATATGCTGGTACATTTAATTGCCGGGTAAGTACTTGTTCTGAATGGAGATAAAATTGCACTTATTTTGAAATGAAAACCTAAGTATTTATTCGAATAAAGGACAATGTTTAAAATATCACTCATTCAAGAAACAAGATGTACAGTTAATTGTTTTTCATGTGAATTATGCTCTCTAAACTTACTACAAATACTAGATTTGTAAACCTAATTCATTGCTTTGTGGGGAAATAGCAATTCCGTTTCCTAAAACTCATGACAATAACTTTTTCTCAAACAATTGCTAAGTAACTGTTTTATATTTTTTGTCATGGAATCTTATTCGACAAATTTATATTCATTAAGTTAAATAATTGGACAACAATATAAATTATGCATGGACAAAGTTTATCTAACACAAGTTTTGTTTTTTTTTCAGAAGACAGATCATGGCTCTCTTAAAGAACACTAGAAGGCAGTGTGTCTTTATTAATTTTTAGTGATTTTGTTAATGGATATTAATTGTCACAAGTGACAATTCCATAATATATTTCACATATTTGATTATCCTCCCTCTATTTCCTTCTCATTACTCCTTCCTCCAAAAATCTTCTGTTTTTCACATAAAATTACATCTTTATACATGTGCATATAAACTAATTTGGAAGATTTAAGCTAAACTGCAAATTAATTCAAGGTGTACAGTAAATTAATAGGATGAATAGAAACCTGAATATTTTTTGTTAAATTTGAATTGAGCTATCATTATAATTATGGTTAGGGTTAGGATCCCAGACAAAATTAGAATTAGGATTAGAGAAATAGAAAATTTAGGTTCATCACAGGATGATCCATTGCAACAATGATACTCACAAGACACTATGTTGAAAATGAAGTTTGCACCATGAGAAGGGAGGGGTAAGAGTTGTGGGGAGGGATGGAATAGTGGGAGAACAAGAAAGAAGTGGGTAACAATGCTCAACAAGAAGCATACTCCTTACCTTACACATGTAACATATCCCTCTTTAAAGCAACTTTTCAACAAAATAAAGTTTTTTAAAAATAATGAAAAATAAAACCTGACAGGAAATAGAAAAACACTTAACATTTTATGTTCAAAATGCAAGTAAAATTTAGACCTACATGCTGAGCAAGAGTTAGGATAAATGTGAAAAAAAGTAGCTTGCTATTAACATGATGATTCGGTTATATGTAGGCTTTGGATTAGGCAAGGTGTGCCAGTTAGAGCTGAGTTAGGATGAAAAAAGCATGTAAGACATTGTGTAAAACTGTCACATATTTTAAGAAGAATGAATGAAAACCAGTCTGTGTTACTTTAAACATTCGGATATAATTTGGTTTAAAGATACTTTTTTGAGATACTTTTTTGTTCCGGTTAGGGTTAGGGAAGGATAAGCTTTAAGGTAAATTCTAGTTTTCCAATAAGAAGTAGAAGCCAAAAAAATGTGCAATTGAATAGAATCTAGACAATTTTCCTTACATTAACCATTTGGTGTTAAATCAGAATGTGATTTGGATTAGGTTTCTGGTTAACCGGGGTTGAGGATAGAGTAAAGAAATGGGTTAAACTAGTAGCTCGCGCCTATTATCCTAGCTACTCAGGGAGCTGTTTTCTGAGGATCACAGTTCAAAGGTAGCCCAGGCAGGAAAGTCCATGAGACTTTTATCTCAGATTAACCACCATAAAACACAAATACAGTGCTGTGGCTCAATTGGTTAAACGCACACCTTGAGCTAAAGAACTCAGGGATCATGCCCTGGCCCAGAGTACAAGCCCCACGACTGACAAAAAGAAAAAAAAAAGTTAAATATTAAGTAAAACTGAACCTTTTTTATGTTCTAGGAATTCAGGAAAAGCTGGGATAATGGAAGTACAATGTCTTTCATAATATCAGGATTTGACATCAATGGGTATAATGATTCTTGTTATGGAACAAAATACATTCAGAGTTAAGAGTGAAAAAATCTGTAAGGTTTACAAAAAACTTGCAATTTATTTCAAGAATTACCAGTGGAATTTCAGTTAGGATTGCACAAAATGAGCATTTTTCATAAATTTTAGAATTGGGATACGATTAGTGTCAAGGTTATGGTTAGGATTCCAGCCATGGTTAGGCTTAGAGTGAAGGAGAAAAAAATGAAGGTCAAATTGAAGGTAAATTTTAATATAAGCCTGGTAAGAATTAAAATGAATGCAAACTAGAGTATTGCTATTAATATTAGAATCTACTTAAAATTAGGCTGATGGTTATTCTCAATGTTCCAGTTAAGAAAGATTAAGTTTAGGGTTAGAAAATGACTAAGATATTGGAAAAAATTGAAACCTATGTTTGGAAGGATGAGTGAAAACTACTGTACTTGTGTTAGTGTTAGTATTGTCATATAATTTGGATTAAGATTAGGATCAGTATTTTCTTCTGATTATATTTATATATAAGAAAGGTTTTAGTATAAAATTGTGTTCAGTAACAAGTAGAAGCAAATATGCGAGGCTGAATAGTAACTAGAACATTATCATTATATTTATTTCTCAGTGATCATTCTTGTAGTGGTTAATGAGAGTTTTCCAGCCAGATTTAGGTTGAGAGTTAGCGTTAAGTAATGGACTAGATGGTAAGTAAATCTGAAACTGTTTTCAGATACAGTGGTTCAGGAAAAGGTAGAATCCATGGAAACTACAGTATTTCCTGGTAAGAGAATTTGAGGACAAGTAATATAATGGCTTATGTTAGGGAACAAAATAACTTTAGAGGTAGAGTCAGAAAATTTGTGGGAATTAGAACAAACTGAAACTCATTTCCAGAGTGAAAAGTGGATTATTCATTAGAATGATTAAAAACCGGAGTATTTCTCTTAAACATTAGAATTGGATTATCATTAGGGTAAAAGTTAGGTTTTAGTTCCAGCTAGGCTTAGAGTAAGCATAAGGAAAATGGAAAATTTAGGGTCAAACTGAAAGTAAATCTTCGAATTACAAGTAGAGTTAGAATTAGGATGAATGTGAAATAGAAAACTGCTAATAATATTAAGATTAAAGTACGATTAGGGTGAGGGTTAACATCAATATTCGAATTAGGGTTAGAGTTACAATAAAGACAAGATAATGAGTGGAACTACAAGCTATTTTTAGAAAGATGAGATGAATTGAAGTTAGGATGAATAAAAACTATTGAATTTGAGTGGCTTTTAGACTCCAAAGGCCATTAGTTCTAGGTTTAGGTATATTTCCTAATTCAGTTTAGGCTTAGGGTTAGAGAAGAGTAAGATTTAAGGTAAAACTGAGTTTTTATTAACACTTTCAAGTAATGTAAGTGCAAAATTTAACAAAAACTACAGTTTCCCTAATTTTCCTATTCAGGGTTCAATAGGGTTAAATTTAGAGTTAGGTTTCTAGTAAGGTTTAGATATATAGTTAGGGTTTGGAAGTAGAGTAGATTTTAAGTAAACCCGCAGCTTCTTTTTGGATATACAGGAGTTCAGTAAAAGTTAAGATCCATGGAAACTATGGTATTTTTCATGATATGAGAATTTGAGGTTAATGATTCCTAGTAGGGAACAAGATAGATTTCAGAGTCCAAGTTAGGGAATCTGTAGGATTTGGAGCTAATTGCAAATCATTTCAAAGACAATGGGTATCTGTAAGGATGTATCTAAACTCGAGTAATTTCCATTAATTTTAGGATTGGGTTACTATTATCATCAAGGTTACTCTTAGGGTTTTGACCAGCATTAGAGTTAAGATTAGGGAATTGGAAGTTGAGAACTTGAGTTGACTTACTTCATTTGTGTATATATATATATGCACTATTCTAAGGCTTTAACTCAAGGCTTGGGTTCTATTCCTGAGCTTTATGCTGTAGGCTACAAGCCACGAATCCACTTCCAGCTTTCTTTGGCAGACAAGAATCGCACAGATTTACTATCCAAGCTGATACTGAACTGAGATCCCCAGATCTCTGCCTTCTGATTAAAGTTAGAATTAAAGGCATGAGCTACCAGTGCCAAGGAAAGTGCTTGATTTTATTGATTGTTTTTACTTATGTTTGAGATCAAGACTTGAATTCAATATCTGAGAACTTTGCTCACACGGTAGCCAATGCCACTTGAGCCATATCTCCCAAAATGATTATTTTAAATAGCTGGAAATCATTAAATTTTCTTCAGATGACAGGCATCATTACTGTTGTTCTAAAACTCATCCTAAAGAAAAAAGATTTATAGACACTAGAGATGATCTGAGCACATTCTCATGCTTTGCTTCTAATTGCATAACATTTTAGGGACCTGATTTTTAACCATTATTTTGAGTTATCATTAAATAATGAGTTATCATGTTAGGAAAATGAACCCTTAGATATGTATTTTAATGTTATTTTTCCTTTCATGCATTTGTTTCTAACGCATTTATAAGATTATCTCTTTCTAGCTTTGTATGTCCCTCCCCCACAGTATAAACCCTGCTTTCACTATATTTGATGTCAGTATAACTTGTAGAGGAGATGGGGAAAAGCAAGTCGTTTAAGGATACAGGTGGACCTGTTGCAACAGTGAGAAGTACAAGTTGTCATGTCGAAAACGAGCTTTACAATGTTGGTTCGGGGGGAGGGAGGCGGGAGGATTGGGAGGGGAGGCTGGGAAGGGATGTGAAGGGTAAACAAAGGAGGAGGTTGCAATGCTTGATAAGAAATGTACGCATTAACCTTCCCATGTAATTGTAACCCCTCTGTACAGTGTGTTCACAAAAAATAAAAATAAAAAATAAAAAAATAATGAGTTATCATTAAACAAAGCAGTTAATGTGTACAGTATACTTTGATCAATGCCAACACTTTCAACATTGTCATCCATCCCTCCTCTATGAATATCTTCCTTCACTCTTCTTAATTTTGTAGGAAATTTACTGGATTCCTCTCTGCACTTCCTCCAATTCCTCTTGTTCATTCTACCTTTTCTCCCTTCACCTCTCTTTTGACTACCCACTTCCATATTATCCATCAACTCTACTCCTAGGCATTTACTGTCCCTGTACTGCAGTAACTGACACATGCAAACTGTTGTAAAAGATTTTCAGGGTTATTGGCTAGCCATAGATTCCTGAATATGAGTTCTTTGCTCCTTCTCTTTTTCTATTCATGCCTTTGAATAGTGATTGTGCAGATTCATTTGTACCATTAGCTACACAGAAAAGAGATGAACTAGTTGTACATATATTTACATACATGTATATACATACATACATGGATATATGCATTCTATATTTTCAAGAATTATGGAGCTAACAAAACTCGCATGCATTTTCCTTCCTTTTCAATTCTTTCAAAGCCTAAATAACTTTGTCACTTTTGAATACTTAATTTTAAAGAGAATATCACCATCTCTGATCTGTCAATGGCCTTGAAATTAGATGTTCAAATAGGACAAACTTATTTAGGCTTTTTGGTGGGAGAGAGGGGTATTACTAGGGTTCTATCCAGGAGTTCTCTGCTTGCTATACAGAACTTTTGTTGTATAGCACCAAGCAGCTCAACCACTGTTGCCATACTTCTAGTCCATATTATTTGCTTGAGGTCTTGAACTTTTTGCACAGGTGTGAGCTTAGATTGACTGAGACTTTGTTACCTATGCCTCCCACATAATTAACTAGAATTTCAGATGTGAATCACGATTTCCAGCTCATTTGTTGAGATGGGCGATGGCTGTCTTGGCAGTTATTTCTGTGGCCTGGCCTCAGACCATGATCCTTGTCATTTCTTCTTCCCAATCAGCTGGGATTACAGAAGTGGACTACTATACTTGGTGTACATGACACCTTATTTTTTTTGAAAAAGTTTTTGTTGTAAAAATACTGTATAGAGGGGTTATAGTTTCTTGATCAATGCAATGAGCGCATTTTCTATCAAGCAGTGTTACCTCTTTCTCTGTTTGTCCCTACCCCCTTCCCTCCCACCTCCACAACTTCACTCCGCCTCTCCCCTCTTTCCCGCTTCCCTGCCTAAATTGTAAACTTCTTTTCTCAACATATTCTCTTATGCATGTCATTGTTACAATGGGTCAGTCTGTATCCCTATTTAAACATTTTGTTTTTTCCCTTCTCCTCCCCAAGCTAGAGAAATGTGTATACAAGATGCGGGACACCGACATCAAATACAGTGAAAACAGGGGTTATACCATGGGTGAGGAACATACAAAGAAACAAAAAAATCACATGATTGACTATAAACCCCTATCTTGGGGTTCATTTCACTTCACATAATCTTATCTGGTCTTATATACATAGCTTTTGAACTTTTATCCTTGTCCCAGACATATACTAGTTATTGCAAATAAGGAAAACATAGGACCTATGTTTCTTTGGGTCTGGCTTACTTCGCGTAATATAATTTTTTCCAAGACTTCACTTAGAGATCCTATGACCCAGCAATCCCACTTTGGGGCATTTACCAAATGTTCACAAACAAAACCATACTAAGATACTAGCACAATGATGTTTATTGCAGCATTATTTACCATAGCTAAGATATGGAACCAACCCACGGGACCCTCAGTAGATGAACTGATCAAGAAAATGTGGTATATATACCCAATGGAATCCTATGCCTCATCAGAAAGAACGACATAGATCCATTTGTTATGAAATGGAAAGACTTGGAAAAATTATATTAAGTGAAATAAGCCAAGCCCAAAGAAACATACTTCCCATGGTTTCCCTTATTTTCAATAACTAATATATGTCTGAGACAAGTAGAAAAGGTCAGGTAAGTTGATGTGAGGCGAAATGAACCCCAAGATAAGGCTTCAAATATTTTTTTTTCTTTTTTTTGCTTGTTTCTAACATATTTATAAGATTTTTTTGGTGCTTTTTATAGCCCTCCCCCACCATATAACCCCTGTTTTCACTGTATTTGATGTTGGTATAATTTGTGGAGGAGAAGGGAAAACCAAATTGTTTAAATAGGGATATAGGTGAACCCATTGCAACAATGAGATGTTCAAGACATTATGTCGAAAAACGAACTTTACTACTTTGGCTTGGGGTGGGGGGACACGGAGTAGGAGAGATGGAAAGGGATGGGAAGGGGAAACAAAGGAGAAGGCAACAATTCTTGATAATAAATGTACTCATTACATTGTCCATGTAATTGCAAACCCTCTGTACAGTATTTTCCCAATAAAAAAGAAAAAACGTGATATATATGTGTGTGTGTGTGTGTGTGTGTGTGTGTGTGTGTGTGTGTGTATAGTGGAATTTTATGCCTCTATCAAAAAATGACATCGCCCCATTTGTAAGGAAATGGAAAGTTGTGAAAAAAATTATATTAAGTGAAATACGCCAGGCCCAAATAAACATAGGTCCCATAGTTTACTTGTAGTAACTAGTACATGGTACCATATGACCATATAAGATAATGTTAATTGAAATAAACCCCAAGATAGGGACACAACTGATTTTTTATTCCATGAGATTCTTATCTCTATATAATCCCCAAAATAAAGTTGGAAGGGGAGCTGCGTTTCATGTATAGAGCAACACCCATTAGGGAAAAAGCTTAAGTGAGAAGATAAGATCCTGAGTTTAAACCACAATATCAGCACTCAAAATAGTTGATTTCTTTTCCTTGATGTTTTTATTAAATTGCTCAGAAAATAATCAACATTGAATTTATGTTTAACATTACTATTAAAATCTAGTTATATTTAGTGATGTTATTCTTTGTTTTCCTAAATTTTACATACACATTAATATCCAGTAATTGAAAGAGGTGATTATTGTTTCACAAGTTTTTATGGCAGTTGAATATGTGGATGATAGATGCATACAAGGAATTTGGACTGAAAATAGATATGTGCAAGCTCTTCACATAAAGAAATGATAGTTGAAGGAGCTGTGGGTATGTATGAAATAAACTAAAGAAACAGCAAGGAAAGATAAGATATGATTCTGGAAAACACAAATTTTGAAAGAAAAAAAAAACAAGTAAAATGTGTATCTTTTAGCAAGAACTTTGTAACACACACACACACACATTTTATTCCTTATTTCTTCTGTAAGGCATTTCAGTAAAGTTTATTTTACAAAGTTAAACATGATTGACAATTAATATTAACTGGCTTCTGTCTCAGGTAAGCCATTATTCTAGACAGCTGTTTATAATCCTAGCTACTCAGAGGGCTGAGATCGCTAGATCCTAGTTCAAAACCAACTTGAAGAGGAAAGTTGGTGAGACTTTTCTGTTCAATTAACCATGAGATAAGTGGAAACTTCACTGTGGCTCAAAGTGTAAGTACTAGCCTTGAGTAATAAATTTCAGAGACAGAACCTAAGCCCAGAGATTTAGCTCTCTGAAATTATTCTAAAAATACTTGTTCTCAGGATTTCTTTAACTTGTCTAGAAGAATGTTTTAAACTTAGGGATTTTTTTATTTCATGTTATCATCATTGATATTTAGGATGTGTAGAGAACAATTATTTATATGCAGAACTGGTTTGTATTGCTTTGTATTACACATTGCCTCTAAACACAGAGATCAGCTGGAAAGCAGATGGCCAAATCCTGGCTGTTGGCAATTAAGATGCATATGTGTTTCTTTG
The DNA here is from genome assembly GCF_019054845.1 of Dipodomys spectabilis. Taxonomy (NCBI): domain Eukaryota; kingdom Metazoa; phylum Chordata; class Mammalia; order Rodentia; family Heteromyidae; genus Dipodomys; species Dipodomys spectabilis. The sequence goes on from NW_024871363.1 coordinate 47,937, forward strand.
AGCAAAGAAACAAACTTATGAAATGGTAGACTTTATATATAACACCTTAATAGTAACAATAAAATTAATGTTATTACTATTATTATTTTTTGTCAGTTGTGGGGTTTGAGCTCTGGGTCTGGGCATTGTCCCTCAGCTCTTCAGCTCAAGGCTAGCATTGTACCACTTGAGCAACAGTGCCACTTCACATTTTCTGAACCTTTAGTTGGAGATAAGGGTCTCACAGACTTTCCTCCCTGGACTGGCTTTGAACAGAGACCATCAGTTCTCAGACTCTTCAGTAGCTAGGATTACAGGTGTGAGCCACTGGCCCCTGGCAGTAAAATTACTTTGAAAAAGAATAAAACTCACGATTGTATCCTTAAAAAATTACAATCTAGCGAGATCAAGGGGAAGATGGCGGAGGAGAAGATGGAGGCTAAACAAGCTCTCCCAGCGAAAGCAGTTTTAGAGTTCCAGTGAATAGTCCTAAGCCAGAGAATCACACCAAGTGTGCCATCACAGGACAGAGAGTTAGGCCAGAGAGGGAAAATCGAGGCATGGAGACAGATCTGAGCTCTGGGACCAAGGAGCCAGTCGGAGCAGGCAAGTGGATTCTTCCCCACACCAGCCAGAACCGACAAGGAGCAGACATCTTCATCCTGCAGTTCTCAGAGGAGAGACGACCCAGCATGAGTAGAAGCCTGACGTCCTCACTCCTTCTCAGGAAGCAGAGGAAGGAAGGACACCCCTCCCTCCCCCCAGTACTGGAGATCTCCATCTTGGATACCGACAAAGCTCAGCGGAGCTGCTAGCTCCAACTCAGGCCTTGGAAGAAAACTAAAGTCATTTAACAGGTCACAATAACCTAACTGACCTGCCAGACTCAGCTCCACACAGGGAAAAGGCACCCAGCTCAGGCACCAGCCCTAGGAGTGGCTTTCTTCACTGGGTAATCAGAGCCAGAGGCTGCCCCTCCCTTTAGGCCTTGACAATCAAGTGAAATTCAGTAAACAGAAACCCTGAGAGTGGCTCCAGGCTGGGCTCTGTGAGTTTCTCACAAACTAGTCCCTGGGAAAAGCTACTGTTTGCTGGAATGCCTCAGCTCTACCCAGAACCTAGCCTCATCACAGTATCTCCAAACTTGAGGAAAAAGCCATCTCCCTCTATTGTGATATTCAAAGCAGAGCTCTCTCCCATTGAACTAACCTGGGAGGAGGATCTTAAAATCCTGGGTAAAGCAGAGCGTTTTTCTGCCTGTTCAAGCAAACTGACTTAAGAAACCAACCAAGCCACAGGACCACACGCAGACCAGAGAATCCAACAAGAGAGATACAGGATTTTTCCCAACTCTCCCAAAAAAATCAAAGAACTGTTTTTTTCTACTTCTTTTTTCTTTTTTTTTTTGGTACCTTTTATAATTTTTTTTCTTTTTTAAAGCTTTTTTAATTTTTATCTTTTTTGAAAAAAATGTTTTCTAGTAATTTTTTTTCCTCTTATAATTTTTATTTTAGGGATACGTGTGTGTGCGTTTTTCTTTCTTTTAAAAAATTTTCTTTTTGTTTTTTGTTTAGCTCTACTGAACTTCTGATGTTTTTTTCTTTCTTTCTTATCCTTTTCACCTTTTCTTCTCTATCGTTCTTCTTTATGTGACTTAATTGTTGTTCTGCACATCCTCAGATAAACCCGTAGTTGACTATTAGACCCTATCCTCCATTTTATACACACTTAATCCAAAAATTTATTACTCAATTCAAAACGTCTAAGACAAATTCCTTAATAGCAGTACTACCTCATTATATCTATATAATATTTTAAGTATTTTTATTTTTAAGTTTTTCACATCTCCTTTTATACCTCCCCTTTTCTCATTATATTCAAGTTCTTCTCTGGACAGTTTGTTTTCGTTCTGTATAATATCTTTAACTTTTACTTTTCTATTTTTTCTGGTCTCTTATTTTCGCTTTCTCTTTCTTCTTCTTTTTCTCTCTCTTTCAACTTATTTCGTACTTTGAGATTAGGACTTAGTTAACTCTCCCTGTGCCTTCCCAAATCACTCTATTCTATTTTTTACTCACATCTCTCCCTAACCTTAATAATTTCTGGTTTTCCAAATTCTTCTTTGCGGTTCGTAGCACATTAATACATAGTTGTTTGATGTTGAATAGATGTATCTGTTGAACTAGATTGTATCTGCAGACCATTGACTGTGCAAATTCAGACTTTGGTTGATGCTTGCATTAAGTTAGTGTTATACCACAAAACTGTTGTTATTTTCATGCCAAATGGGCAGACTAAGCCAGAAAAACACAAGAAAAATGGCAAGTCCGGGTATCTCAACTCCCACTCATGATAATCAGGGGACAGAACAGATAATGAATAATTCAGAGGAGAGTTCCCAAATAGTTCTACAAACATTGCTGGCAAACATGATAAATGAAAAGATTGAAAACATACAAAGGACTCTGAATGAGCATGATAGGGAGAGAGAGGAGGCAAACAAAAGGTCAATGCAGGAAAGATTAATAACCTACAAAGGACTCCGTATGAGGGTGATAGGGAGAGAGAGGAGACAATCCAAAGGTTTATACAGGAATATCATGAGCGTGAGGAAGCTACTCAAAAACTGATACAGGATTTGCATGAGCAGCTTGAGAATACTCAAGGAGAAAGGCAGGAGTGGTGTGAACAGGCTGAGAACACTCAAAGAGAACTACTAGAATGGCATGAACGGGAGGAAGCTAAGCAAAGAGTAATACAGGAATTGAGGGAGCAAGATGAGAATACACAAAGATCACTAAAGGCATTCATGGGATCGATTAACAAAGAGCTGAAGGAAGTCAGGGAGACCACAAAGGGAATGCTGAATGGAACTCAACAGAAGGAATGGGAGTCCAAGGAAACCATAATCAATCAACTAAGTGATTTGAGAATAAACACTGAACACCAAATTAAGGAAGTAAAGAAGTTCATACAAGATCTAAAACAAAGTTTCAACAAAAAATTTGAAGCCATCAAAGCTGACAATTTAGAAGGAAAAGAAATATAAAACAAAGTAGAAAGCCTTGACAGCAGGTTAGACCATGCAGAAGATCGAATCTCGGGGATTGAAGACAGACTAGATATTATAGAGAAAGAACATACAACCATCCAGGACAAGTCCAAGAAATATAATAGATCTATCCAACACTTGGAAGACACCATCAGAAGGCCTAATCTAAGGATAATGGGTGTAGAGGAGCACCTAGAAACAGAAGTTAATGGTCTAGGAAATTTGTTTAACAGGATCCTAGCAGAGAACTTCCCAAACATGCAAAAAGATACAAAAAGCTTTGAGAACTCCAAACAGACTAGACCAGAATAAGACATCCCACCCTCACATTATAATCCACACAGGATCAACTCAGACCAAGGAATAGATCCGTAAAGCTGTCAAGGAGAAAAGATTAATCACCTATAAAGGGAAACCAATTAGAATCACCTCAGGTTTCTCAGCAGAGACATCTGAACCTCCTTGAAAAAGAGCAGCAACGTAAATCCCAAGCCAGTAGACAGAAAGAAATAATAAATTAAATCAGAATTAAATGAATTAGCATCCAAAAAACTATAGAAAGAATCAACAAAACAAAAAGTTTATTCTTCGAAAATATTAACAAAATTTACAGACCCTTAGCAAATCTTATCAGAAAAAGAAGAGAACACACCCAGATAAATTAAACTCACAGGTGAGAATGGAAGCATCACCACAGAAACAACCAAGATTCAGAAAATTACAAGGGAATAGTTCTCAAAACTTTATGCTAATAAGTTTGAGAACTTGGCAGAAAGGGACCTTTTCCTAGCAAATATTGACATGCCAAAACTAAACCAAGACTTGTTAAACCATCTTAACAGGCCCCTATCAAGAATTGAAATAGAAACAGCAATAAGAGACCTCCAAGATAAGAAAAGTACAGGACCAGATGGTTTTAGTGCGGAATTCTACAAGGCTTTCAAAGCAGAGCTCACACCAATTCTCCTCCAACCCTTCAATGAAAGTGAAAGAGAAAGTTCACTACTGAACACATTCTAGGAAGCCATCATAACCCTCATCCCAAAACCAGGCAGGGACTCATCAAAGAAAGAGAACTATAGACCCATTTCTTTGATAAACGTTGATGCAAAAATTCTCAACAAAATTTTGGCCAATCAACTTCAACAATTCATCCAAAATATCATACACCACGATCAAACAGGATTCATTTCAGGGATGCAATGCTGGTTCAATATATGCAAATCAATTAATATTATTTATCACTTCAACAGGAGCAACAATAAGAATCACATGGTTATCTCAATAGATGCAGAAAAAGCATTCGATCCGATCCAACATACCCTTTATGATGAAGGTTTTGGAAAAATAAGGAATCCATGGAACATTCCTCAATACAATAAAGGCTGTATATGACAAACCTACAGCCAGCATTATACTTAATGTTGAAAAACTAAAGCCATTTACTCTTAACTCAGGAACAAGACAAGGATGTGCAAACTCTCCACTTCTTTTCAATCTTGTATTAGAATGCCTAGCTTCAGCAATAAGAAAAGATGCAAACATAAAGGGGATACAAATAGGGAAAGAAGAAATAAAACTCTCCCTCTTTGCAGATGACATGATCTTGTACTTAAAGTATCCCATAGACACCACTCCGAAATTACTCAAGCTGATTCAAAACTTTGGCAAAGTAGCAAATTAACCCCCCAAAATCAATGGCTTTTCTGTATGCCAACAATGAGAAAAGTGTGGCTGAAATTAGGAAAGCAACTCCATTTGTAATAGCCCCACAAAAATAAAAGACTAGGAATTAACATAAACAAAGAAGTGAAGGACCTCTATGATGAAAACTTTAAAACTTGAAAAAGGAAATCAAAACAGAACTTAGAAAATGGCAAAACCTCCCATGCTCCTGGAATTGGAAAGATTAACATCGTGAAAATGGCAATACTTCCAAAGACTATTTACAAATTCAATGCGATACCTATCAAAATTCCAAACTCAAACTTCAAGAAAATAGAAGAGGCAATCCAAAAATTCATATTGAACTATAAAATACCCCAAATAGTAAAAAAGTTCCTCAACGGAAAGAACACTGCAGGAGGAATATCAATAACAAATTTCAAACTCTGCTATAAACCCATAGTATTCAAAACAGTTTGGTACTGGCACAAGAACAGACCTCAGGACCAATGGAATAGAATTGAAAACACAGAAATGAACCTACAGACCTATAGCCATCTAATCTTCAATAAGGGAGCTAAAAAAATAGAATGGAAGAAAGACAGCCTCTTCAGTAAATGGAGCTGGCAAAATTGGTTAACTACTTGTAGAAAACTAAAGCTAGATCATTATATATCACCCTGCGACAGAATCAACTCCAAATGGATCAAAGACCTCACAGTCAAAGCAGACACTCTGAAAACATTACAGGATGGAGAAGGGTCTCATATCTAAAATATACTTGGAACTCAAAAAATTAAATCCCCCAACAACAAATCCTCAGAGAAACAACTGCCCAATAAATAAGTGGGCTAAAGACTTAAAGAGAAACTTCTCTGGAGAAGAAAGTAGGATGGCCAATAGACACATGAAGAAATGCTCAACCTCCCTACCCATAAAAGAAATGCAAATCAAGATATTACAAATAAGGGAAACCATGGGACCTACGTTTCTTTGGGCCTGGCTTACTTCACTTAATATAATTTTTTCCAAGTTTTTCCATTTCGGAAAGGTCAGATAATGTGATGTCAGGAAAATGAACCCTTAGATGTGTATTTTAATGTTTTTTTCTTTCATGCATGTGTTTCTAACACATTTATAAGATTATCTCTTTGTTGCTTTGTATGTCCCTCCCCCACAGTATAACCCCTGCTTTCACTATATTTGATGTCAGTATAACTTGTGGAGGAGATGGGGAAAAACCAGTTGTTTAAGGATACAGGTGGACCTGTTGCAACAATGAGAAGTACAAGTTGTCATGTCCAAAACGAGCTTTACAACGTTGGTGCGGGGGGGGGGGAGGGGGGGGAAGGAGAAGGATTGGGATTAGGGGGGGAGGGGGGAGGCTGGGAAGGGATGTGAAGGGTAAACAAAGGAGGAGGCTGCAATGCTTGGTAAGAAATGTACGCATTATCCTGCCCATGTAACTGTAACTCCTCTGTACAGTATGTTCACAAATAAAATTAAATTAAATTAAAGAAAAAAAAGAAATGCAAATCAAAACAACATTGAGATACCACCTCACACCAGTTAGAATGGCAAAAATCAAGAACTTTAATAACAATAGATGCTGGAGGGGATGTGAACAGAAGGGAATCTTACTTCATTGCTGGTGGGAGTGTAAACTTGTTCAACCACTTTGGAAAGTAGTATGGAGGTTCCTCAAAAGACTTCACATAGAGTTCCCCTATGAACCAGCAATCCCACTTTTGGGCATTTATCCAAATGTTTACAAACAAGACCACACTAAAGCTACCAGCACAACTGTGTTTATTGCACCATTATTTACCATACCTAAAATATGGAACCAACCCAGGTGCCCCTCAGTAGATGAATGGATCAAGAAAATGTGTTATATACACACAATGGAATTCTAAGCCTCTATCAGAATGACATTGCCCCATTTGTTAGGAAATGGAAAGGCTTGGAAAAAAATATATTAAGTGAAGTAAGCCAAGCCCAAAAAACATAGGTCCTATGATTTCCCTTATTTGCAATATCTAGTATATGTATGAGTCAAGCAGAAAAGGTCAGATAATGTGATGTTAAAAAAATGAACCCTTAGAAATGTATTTAAATGTTCTTTTTCTTTCATGCATTTGTTTCTAAAGCATTTATAAGATTATTTCTTTGTTGCTTTGTATGTCCCTCACCCACAGTATAACCCCTGCTTTCACTATATTTGATGTCGGTATAATTTGTGGAGGAGAAAGGGAAAAACGGGGTATTTAAGGATACAGGTTGACCCGTTGCAGCTATGAGACGTACAAGTTGTCTTGTCAAAAACGAAGTTTACAACTTTAGTGGTGGTGGGGGAGGCTGGGAAGGGATGTGAAAAGCGTAAACAAAGGAGGAGGCTGCAATGCTTGATAAGAAATGTACTCATTATCTTGCCCATGTAATTGTAACCCCTCTATACAGTATGTTCACAATAAAAAAGAGAAAAAAATTACAATCTAGAAAGTGTATCTGTAATGTTAGTTGTGTCAAGTCACCATCGGCAGCAATCATTTTTAGATCTCACTATGTCCTGTCTAATGCCAGATAATATTTCAATAATTTATTTTACTTTTTCCTAACAAAATTCATTATGAATGGCAACATCACAATTTTCTAGTGAGCATCAACAATCCTCAACATATTTATTTCAACAAACAGCATTTTGCATTTGGTTGTTGTTGTCGTTGTTGTTTAATTTTGCCAGCGCTGGGGCTAGAAATCAAGGCCTGGGCCTTCTCCCTTAGCTTCTTTGATGCAGACTAGCACTCTACCAATTGAGCCACAGTACCAATTCCAATTTTTCTGCTTATGTCATACTGAGGAATCAAATCAAGTGCTTTCATGCATGGGAAGCCAGCACTCTACCACTAACCACATTCCCAGTTATTGGGACTTTTGTTGTTGTTGTTTTAAGATAGCATTTTACTATGTGTCCTTCTGTTGGCCTAAAACATAGGCTGGTCTCAAGCTAACTTCTAAATCTTCCTCTCAAGTTCAGAGATTACAAACATTGACCACCATATTCGGCTCAGGATTCTTGGTGAGAGAATACTCTTTCAGATATAGAAAGAGTTATTCTGTCTTCCTTGGACTCAATGGATTTTGCATTCAGCACTTTTAATCACATTCTTGTCCTGGTGTGTTTCCACTTTTAGATCAATAGAAATATTTCAGGTTCTTAACTTGAAGCTGATCCCTGCCATCCAATAACATCACATTCTTGTGAATAGCACTAGCTGTCCTCATGAGCATAGCAGTCAGCTGGAGCTCAGCTATCTGATGGCCTTGGCCTCCAACAATGCAATCATTTCTGTGCACAGACTGAAAACTGTCATAGGTAATTTTGTTTTACTCCCTTCTATTCTCAGCTAAATTCTATTCTCAGCTTTGTATGCTTTAAAATCTCTTGAATATTAATTACTATTTTCCTACATTCTCAAAAGTAACATACGTTACTCTAAAATTCATTCAAACATGCAAAAAATATTAATGTACTTGCTGTCCAACTATGGCTCATATTTTAAAACCTGGCTGCTTTAGAGGTAAAAATCGGAGGATCCTGGTTTAAAGCAGCCTATACAGAAAAATCTGAGATATTTCTCCAATTGGGAAACCAAAATCCAGAAGTGGAGATGTTGCTCTCGTGGTAGAGTGTCAGCTTTGAGCAAAAAGTCTAAACAGGAATATTAGGACTACTTCTGACTCCGTTGCCTCATTGGATTTTGCTTCACAAGTTACAAAATATTTTGACATATTTTTGGTTTGGTGTTTGGGGGAGGTTGGCTATTGAAGTACTAGTGGGCCAGTACTCAGTCTTGAACTGAGGGTCTGTAGGTCTTGCTTAGATTGCTTTAATCAATGCTGTCACTGTGCCACTCTAACCACATCTCCACTTCTGGCTTTTTCTACTTAATTGCAGATAAGAATTTGAGGATTTATTAGCTTGGATTGGCATCAAACTGTGATCCTCAGATCCCATCCTTGGGAACAGCTAAGATTACAACAATGATCCAGAGGCTGAATATATTGTGCTCCCTATGGAACCTAAACAAGGGCACATAATTCTGGGGCTGGGAAGGTGGCTCAGTGGTAGAGCGCTTGCCTTGCATGCTTGAAGCCCTGGGTTCGATTCCTCAGCACCACATAAGCAAAAAGAAAAAAGCCGGAAGTGGCACTGTGGCTCAAGTGGTAGAGCGCTAGCCTTGAGCTGAAGAGCTGAGGGACAGCGCCCAGGCCCAGAGTTCAGGCCCCATGACTAGACCCCCCAAAAAAAAAACATAATTCTGAAGCATGTGTGTAAGATTGTGCATTTCTCTGTGCAGTATTTTTGCAATAAAAAGAAAATTAGTTAGAAAATATAGCCCTTATATGTGTGTATACATTATATAAATGTGCAGAGGGAAATGAGGATGTATCTGCTGATTTTGAGGAAAGATTTCAACTATGGGTTTTCACAGACTGGGCTATACTCTACAGAATGGTTGAGACTAACGGTGAGGTATTTGATGTCATCATCCCATTCATCTACATCCTTTGTTAACATGTGCATTTTATACTGTGGTATAATCATGATTATTTTATGTATGAGAGGCAGTACTGCGTTTGAATTCAGGACCTGTGTACTGTTGCTTAGCTTTTATATGCGATGCTAACACTCTACCATTTGAAGCACATCTCAGCTTTCTGTATTTACTGTTTAAATGGAGGTAAGAGTCTTTTTTGCTCACTTGGCTTTGAACTGAGTTCTTCATATCTCAGGGTTCTGAGTAGCTATTTTTACAGGCCTGAGTTTCCAATGCCTAGCTTTTCATTATTACTTTTACAAGCTATCTGCTCACACACATTCCTTGCATTCAAAAGTCTCACTGTTCAGGCTGACAAGATTTGAGGAAAGATGTTTGAGTGGATAAGTTACCAAATGGGCCTCTAGCCCCATTAACATTATTCTGGCAGTAGGTTACATTTCAGTCAGTGGGTATATATTTCCAATTTCACTGCCTTTTTAAATGCCTTTTTGAACTGTCTTTGATACATCTTTTAAATATTATCTCCCAAACAAGAGATATTATGTGAATGTATTTGATACTATTTCAAACAGGGGTGTTGTTGTGTGTCTGGATGTCTGTTGTCAAAGGCCATCCATCTGGGCTTCAGGAACAGAGCTAATGTTTCCTGTGTGCTGGTTGCAGACAGGAAGGTTTTTCCTGGCCAGGCTTTGACTTGGGATCCATTCATCTTAGACTTCTAAGTAGCTAGGATAACAAGCATGAACCAGCACCAACCGGCTTGTTTTAGAAGCACTGCTTTTCATTCATTGACTTTTTTTCCTGGAAGGTTGATCTAGACAGACTGCTTGTACCTCATGATAATGTGATTTGAATAATACCCTTTGCCTCTGGAATTTCTGAAATTGATTTCCACAGTTCTATGAAATTGTTCTAAAGCCAATAACATCTTCCTTCTGAGATGTTAGGTGGCTTATTTAAATCTCTTATCCTTTCATTTGGCAAAACAATCAGGATGCTTCTGTAAAACCCTATTTCTTGAGATTATTAGACATAGAAGGTATCATGTACACACTTTCAAATATTCCCTCCTTTTATAAACATATGTTACAAGATTGGATGGAAGAATGATGACTATTGAATTAATTTGATAACCACTCTAGAATTTTTAAGCTTTAATGCTTATTAACTCAAAGGAAGATAATAAACATTCAGAATAGTGGAATGTGGCTGCTACTACTCATTAGATGTATGTTGAAAGATGATCAGAATTCTTATGATTAATAAAATATATCTTCAAATTTCCAATGGTTGACTGCTATGCTAACTGGGAGGAGACATTGGTGCTGCCAGGGATTTGAAAGTTGGTAATGAAGCAAAATATCCGGGGAGAGAATTTGCTAATGATATAATTTCCAAGACTCATACCAAATACATTGAACTGGAATGCTAAGTGATGAATGACTGAGCACCTAATTTTATTTGTTGGCTTCTTTGTTTTTGACGTCCTGGGATTTGGCCCTAAGGACTGAGTGCTGTTTCTTAGTTTTTTCCTCAAGGCTAGTGATCTTCAAGTTTAACTACAGCTTCATATCCATATTTTTGTTGTTTAATTGGACATATCTTACCAAATTTCCTCTTCGGACTTCCTTAAAACTCATCCTCAGATATCAGCCTCCTGAGTAAGTAGGATTCCAATTGTAAGTCACCAGAGCCCAGCTAGAATCACATTTTAGAAGTATACTTTCGGTGAATCAGATGTGTCTGACTGCTATTTTAGCACTTTGGTTCCAGTGGGTCATGTCAGTTTTATACTAAAATCAGAACTTTTCTTCTTGTAATCCATAGTATCCCATATCTATCGAATTAATTCCTATCTTCATTTCTGACTTTTTTTTTCTTCATTGTACATTTCAATTCTTACTTCACAAGCAAGCAAGTCAGTGCTGTTTTCCTTTTCTGAAGCAAGTCAGGTCCATTCCCATCAATGGAGGAATGTACTTGCTGTTCTTACTGCCTGGAGTACTTGCTCCTAGATAATTGCCTGGATGATGGCTTTCATATCAACTATCTCTTGTTCAGGGTTGTCTCCTCCCATCCTCACTGTGAAGTTGTTGCTACAAAATCATCAATGTCATGTCTCTGCTTTATAGGAATTATTATGATTTCTGGTTTTCGTTTCAGCATGAAATTGGTGAGGAGAGAGCCACACTCACTTCTGTTTCTCCAATACCTATAATAGTGCCTAATCCTTAGTGTTCAGGAGTCTTACATGGAGATCAGCCTTCTCCAGTTCAATTTATCTCAGCTTCTGGTCAGGACAGCTCTTTAAGATGAAGTCTGGTGGCTAGTAAGTCATGCCTGTTGGTGTTGTTGAGTCCACTTCAGGGCAAAACCAGTGCCTGACACCTATTTGTTGTTATGGCAAAGGTGGCTGTGACCTCATAGAAGTTATAGCCATTATTTTGTGAAGCTGTGTGAGGACATTCACCCCCACATAATTTCTTCCTTATATGTGTCTCCTTTGCCCAGGAGGGCATTCAACAATTCAACAACCAAACTGTCACCCAGTTCCTGATACACTCAGAATGTATTTTCATTTCCTTTAAAAAAAATTCAAGACATGCTTTGGTGATTTGTCATTGAATTACGGAAACAGAGTATATAAATTTATGTATTTGTAAGTCGTTGTCCATCACTCTTGAGCCCTTGCCATATTTCTATGTGTTTGCAGCTTGGAAAGGGAAGTAAGGTTTAACTCAGTATAGTCAGAGATTATAGTTCAGAAGGCTCTTTTTAGACCCTTTTGGAAGGAATGCCTACTTTCTATCTGATGTTCTACAGATGGCCATCTTGGTACAGAAACTGAGTAGAGTGTCATAAGAGGCTTGTCCTGATTTTTACTGACTTTCCTCTGGGTTTGGGGAGTGTGATCCCACTGCATATGTGTCTCTTTGCTACACTGAAGGGCCCAGGCCTCCTCTGAAAATCTAAGGCCTTGGGGGTAAGAGAGACTAAACCTCAGAACCCACCTTCCCACATCACTAGGATTACAGGCCTGAGTCTCATGGACTCAACTCATAGCTGCATTTTTATACATAGCGTAGTCAGTTTCATTATATTCACTTCATAGACAGATATATACAAATATATGTATATGTTTATTCATCTATTTATAATCAATGTTAGATCTAGAAACACATGAATATATATTCATATAATCATACAATTATAATCAAATTATAGCTGTATTTCCCCAAAAATATTTTACACTAATATTTTGTGAAATAATTACTCAAGACTAAAAATTTAAATGACTTTGTAGTTTGAAAAATCATATTCAATTTTATATATTATATAATATACTATATATAACATCAAGAATATAACATGTGGGCTGGGAAGTTGGCTCAGTGGTAGAGCGCTTGCCTTGCATGCGTGAGGCCCTGGGTTCAATTCCTCAGCACCACATAAGCAAAAAGAAAAAAGCCGGAAGTGGTGCTGTGGCTCAAGTGGTAGAGCGCTAGCCTTGAGCTAAAGAGCTGAGGGACAGCGCCAAGGCCCAGAGTTCAGGCCCCACGACCGGACCCAAAAAAAAAAAAAAAAAAAGAATATAACATGTATTTACATACAACTGATTTGTGTCATTTTCCTTCCTGATTTTGTGTTTGTTCATCTATGTAAGCCTTCTTTCTTCTATTGATGATGGTTTTTACTTTCCAGTATACATATTTCCTATATATTTTGTCAAATATCAACCATAAGTAGATTTTTGTATTATTGGAGCCAAATTTTTCTTCCATATTTACCCAAAGCACAAAGAAAATGTATACAGATTTGAACTCACTGTTGGAATAGTTTCCCACATACCACTACAAGTATTTTGTCATTTGTCCCAATTGAGAGAATAGCTTTCTAGTACATTTTATCTGCTGTCCAAAACCTTTTCTATCCCCCTTATCACCACAGCCAGGCATGGCCTGGCTTCTTTGCCGCTCCCTGTGTATTTAACAGTTCCCTGTATACACAGTAGGCTCTCTTGTTCAGGCCCCTGTCACTCTGTGTTTTCCCCCCAACAGCACACGTATGCACGATGCTTCAGATTGTAGGCTTAAAAAGAAACATATTTAGGATTCATAAATCTACAATATATCAGAAACATTGACATTTTAATAAAGTTAGAAAAATAAATAGAATTAACAATCAGAACAAAAAGAGAAATGAAGATTTTTCCAGGAAGGGGGAATGGAACCTCTAAATCTAGATTGGCCTCTAAGTTGCCTTCAGGCAGAAATTCTGCCTCTGAGTCCTCGAAGGGATTTACTTCCTCATTAAAGACAGGGTTTTCTTCCTGAGTCCAGATTCTCTTTCCTCTCTTATTGGTTTTCCTGAACATAGACTGGGGTCATTTTCCTTTAGCACACATTTACCCTGCACAACAAGTTGAGTCTTTTTGACTGGTTTGGCGCCGATCTAGGTGGATTGTGAATATCAGTGGGAGACATTCTGGATCATCTTCTTCCTTGGTTTATGTGCAGGTGCACCTGCATCACATGTGGTGTTCAGAACCAGTGAGATGTCCACAAGACTCAAAACTTGCTTGGGCCTTTCTACAAATTAAAAAAAAGCAATCTATGTTCACATGCTTTCTGGAGATTAGTGATGGCTTCCCATCTCTATCAGTCACCATAGATGACATCACTGATGCTTTCTTTATCTGTAGTTCTGCAGGAGTTGTTCTACGGCGATGCAAACCTGAGCATGGAAATAGTTTCAGGAGTCTTAGAACTATAGAAGTTAAGGTGTGACTAAACTTTCATGAAGATTTAATTGGGGAAGCTGTAGAACTTGAGTTTGGACTGAACACTGATGAGAAGGTAGGGTGTTTCTAATGAGCGATTACTTCCAAGTTCTTTTAAAAGGAGAACAGATATTACCTGGCAAAGAATAACAATAAAAGGACATTTTTTCAAGCTGGGGCGTACAAAGCGTTCTTGGCCAATCAGGCACAGACCTAGAGACCCAGATTCCATCCGTACTCACCAGCTCTGAGGCATCTAAATAAGGACTTCTTCCTCTTTTTCTTGGTCTCAAGGATCATGCTTTCCTTCAGCTGCTTCAAAAGAATATGTGAGCAGAAGAGCAAGTCTGAAGAGGGCATGTTGAGCTTGACATACTGCGTAAGTTCTTTCATGGTGTCATGGTACTTGTGCTCATAGAAATCATCATGGTGGAAGTCCATCCACATAGGAAAGATAGAACAAACCATGCTGTGGGCAGACAAGGAAAATGAGAGCCCGCCCTCCACATCCTGAGCCTATAGCGTTTTTCTGGCGGGACATGCATGTTGGGAGGTGGGAAGAGACTCCTGCAAGCAGGATGCTCCTCACAATTTCCCAAATACAATACTCTAAAATTCTCCCCGTGATAGGGTAGAAATTTGTTTCCCCACTGAAACTGACTTGTTATACACAGACCTCCTTGTCATCCATGAGAGCCCAAAACAACAACCGCATCCACAATGTGTAATCTGCTATCCACTGAAGTGCTAAGCCTGAACCCCCTGGTGAAAATCACAACTGGTATGCAAAGAAGAATGTTGACTTTGAATCAAAAAGCTCAAAGATACCAATTTTTCAAGGCCAGAATTTCTCTTTGTCCCAACATACACTTTCTTCTTCATTTTGCTTATCTTCCTCTCAGTTACGGTAGAAGGATCTGTACCAATGGGAGGAGAGAATGAGAATAACTCTGTGCTTCTCCTTTTTCTGAACTAACAGGACACATATGGGACTGGTTAAATCCCACAGAGTAATGTAAACATGACAGACAAAAACTCGAGATATGTCTACACAATTTCAAGGAAATTCTGTGAGGATTCTAATATGCATCTATCCAAATAAATGCACAATGGCTCATGCCTCTAATCCTACTAAACAGGAGTGAGAGATCTGAGGATCATAGTTTGAAACAGTCTAATTTGTAAAATTCTAAAGATACTTCAATTAACTGGCCAAAGGCCAGACCTGGACGTGGGGCTCAAATGGCAGAGTGTTATGAACAGGACAGCACTCAGGCCCCAAATTCAAGCTCAAGTTGCATTCTTTCTTCTCTCTATATTCCTTCAAAGGCCTCCAAGTGTACCTTGGGTGCCACTGGCTCATTCCTTTAATCCTAGTCTCTCAGCAAGCAAACTGCTAAGGCTCCACTAGCTTCTGAGGCAAATGAAATGTTCTGGCAGACCAGTCCTAAGGAGTTAGCCAGGGAGTGAACTTCTTTGTCTCAAGGCAAGCTCCTGTGATCAGACCCCAGTGAAACAGTCTCAGAGAGGTACCAAATATTCCAAAAATCTGCCAGGGTGTCTCATCAGCCCTGTTTGACAGAAGAACACTGACTTTTTAAACAATATCCAGCAACTGCTCCATTGTCTCCTACTCTATAATGGTGAAGGATGTTTCCAACATAGAAAAGATCACCTTTCTGGTAAGCAGGGACCAGGTCCCTTACCAGCATTTCCAACAACCCTGAGTCCAAGCTCCCTATATTATAAGGCACATTCAGGGTTTGGGCTGACTCACTGTCACACTGAGGTGGTAAAAACAATGGATTTTTGAACCATGGAATTAGGAGTATACTTCAAAATGAGTAATAGAGTGGATTGAAAAGTACACAGTAAATATTTTCTCAGTATACACATATAAAAGCACACAAGAAGAAGGTTGTACTGTGGGCTGTCATAGTAATACCTGGCCTAAGTTGCCTTGTGATTTCCTTGGTTTCTTCTTATAAAAAGGCCTGAGAATATGGATTCATTTTTTGGCACTGATCCAATGTCTGCAGCATTGAGTGAGGCACTCACACCTATCATGTCTAAGACCTGAGTCTTTTGAACATTGAAAACAACACAGGAACATCTTTCTTGTTCCTGAGCTACAGGCCACTTGAGCTGGCATGAGCTGACTGTCAGTTACAGTCGCCTGGCTCTCAGAGTTCCATATTCTATTCCATTGTGAGGTAGAGAGTGTCATCTCTCAGCGCCCAATGATCTAAGCTGCTTGCTCAAATAAGACCATCCCAAAGTCATACTGGAGATTGAACTCTCCCCTCCCACATCACTCTATACACATGTGAACATTGTCAAATCCCAACATCCTTAGCTAGGCCTGAGAATCAGCATGCTCTCAACCTCAAGGAACACTTACTAGGTCAGATCCATGCCTTATTTGTCACTATTTCTCTCATCCTGCAGAAATCATTTTGCCTCTCAGGGCCCTCTCAGCCTGCCATGTACTTCTTGCATCTATTTTTGACATCTACATCCTAGGACTTTGTTAGTTTTTTGTTTCCTAATCTTGTTTACCCTTGAAGCCACAATGTGCTGTCATCTGGAAAAAAGGTAATTACTTAAAGGTGGGAAAATCATACAAGTATTGAAAAATAAACCTTACACATATTGTCAGACATTTTGAGAGATGTACATTCTTGTAAGATAAGAAAGTATTTTTGATACTTTTGTCATATTTTATGACAGAGGGGAGGGAGAGGGGGGAGAGATGCTACATTGTCTTCTGATAATTCAATGATTATTATAGAAAAATACTATAGTGGAAGGAATGTAAGCTTTAAATATAAAAACTGTGCTCCTGTTTTTTTTTTTTATAAGCTAGTTGTTTATAAAGAATTCCTCACTAAAGTCTTGTCATCTTTGTCCCATGAACTATTCTCCTCCTTCAAAATAATCAGGAAAAAAACCTTCATAAATGAGTGGGCTGTTGCCCAATCTCTGGATAAGAATTTAAGATACAACATTGCCAGCGAATCTGTGTGTGTACATGTGTGTTGGTGTGTGTGTGTATGTGTGTGATGGTATGTTGTGTGTATCTATGTTTTAGGTATTGAAGTCAGGGGCTATATGACAAGCCTGAGTATCTTTCTGGTGACTGTAGTGATTTACCAATTGTGCCACAGTTCCACTGCAAGATTTCTGTAGTGAACTGGAGAGGAGAGACTCATAAAATTTCATGTTCAGGCTGTCTGAACTAAATCTCAGGTCTCAAACTCCTGATTAGTTAGAGTTATACTTATCAGCATCCATAACCTGGTGATAAAACAGTGTTTCGGGAGGCAGTGGGGTTGCAAGTTTCAATCTAGCTTCACAACATTCTATATCATAAAACAGCAACAGTAGAACCCTATATAAAATAAAATAAGATGTAATTAGAATATTATTTAATGATATTTTCTGTTAGCATTAATTTCAGGCAACCTTGATTTTAATGATTTAGCATCACAAATCCAATAAAATGAGGTAATTTCTGTAGACTCTACAAATTTTTAATTCCATCATATAATAATTTCAAATCATTATAATAAACATGAAAACATGCATACTTATAATGTAAAAAGACGTAAAAAGATGAAGATGGCAGATTATAAAATGGGAAATTCTACAGTGAAGGAAAATTATTGTCATGGTGAATATATGATGGTATTGTCATGGTGAATATATGATAATATTCTTCAGAGGAGCAATAGATAAATATATATTTACTATACATAGTCTAACATGTCTCTATCCCTATCAACTTCCAATATTCTGCACATTGTCAGTGTATTCATGTTTATGGAATATTCCAAAATAGCTAGCAGAGTCAGGAGGCTAACAAAATACATTAGCTTGAATGTATTAGGAGATAAACCTACTAATTATATTGACTACTTTAGATATTTAATATGTAATGTGTTATCATTGTACTCTCTAAGTATGTACATAAGCTATTCAAAAATGGAATATAACATGGTTTTGCCAGTAAAGCTAGGTATTTGGGACATCAGTTCCAGACCAGTGTAGAGTTACCTGCAATGCTCCCCAACCCCTGGCTATGCGTGATGGAATACTTCTATCATCCCAGGCCCATGGGGAGCTGAGAAAAGGAGGATTTCAATTCCTTGACATTCTAGGAAAGATCGTCCACATGGCTCCATCTCAACCAAAGAAAGTTCAACACTGGCTAGCACTTATTACCCCCACCAAGTGAAAATAAAAATAAGAGCATTGTAGTATAAGAAACAAAAATATTAAAAGATGGCAATACAAACCGTCATGAACAACACTTACCTAGTGTTTGTTTCTCATAACTATAATCCTAACTATAGCTAGGATTATATATGTGAGCCAGAGGCACCAAGCAGTTCATTTTTAAAATGACTATTTGAAGCCAGGTGCTAGTCTCTCATGCCTGTAATCCCAGATAGTCATGAGGCTGATTTCTAAGGATCACAGTTCAAAGCCAGCCCAGGAAGAAAAGCCCCCATAAGACTCTTATCTCCAATTAACAACTCAACAAACAGAAGTGACTCTGTGGCTCAATTGGTAGAATTCTAACTAACTTGAGCACAGGGTCTCAGGGACAGTGCCCAGGCCTTGAGTCCAAGCCCCACAACTGTCAAAAATAAATAAATAAATATTTTAAAGTCTGAATTTCTTGTAAATTAAAATGACAGCTGTGGTATACAATTCTAAAGACTACTACAGATTTCATTGTATTTGTAGTTAGAAAAAGTAGCAGCAGTTGAATAAAGGACATTTTTTCATTAACTAGGGCAGATTGGTCTCTAATTCGAGGAAATTGCTGGACTCATACATAATATTTTTGGTGGCTTTTTGTTTTGTTTTTAGAACAGGATGAGAAACCTTATTTCTGACAATGGCCATTTGGATGTGTCTAACATCATTCACAGGCCATGCAAAATTAACAGTAAAGACAGGACACAGTCAACTTGCAATAAATTTACTTGTCTTTGTGCCATGTTCCAAATGATTTGTTTAGCTTATATGTCCCTATGACCTATAGTTTCCTATTCCTGCCTTCCTCAAAATACTAGCATGTTCCACCAATTCAGATTTGAACCAGGCAATATGTAGTATTAGTGCCAAAAGTTGAGGAAAATTGTAACACAACCAGGGAAGAATGAAACCAACACGTTAGTAACTGGACACAGGGGACTCAGGCCTATAATCCTAGCTACTCAGGAGGCTAATGATCACAGTTCAAAGACAGCAGGAGTGAGAAAATCTGTAACTCTTTTCTCCAATTAACCACCAAATAGCCTTAAAGGGAGCTGGGACTCCAGATATAGAGTAGCCTTGATTACAAAAACTCAGGTGCAGCAACCAATCCTGAGTTGAAGCTGATGGTTAGGTACAAAAACAAAAACAAACAGCAACAAAACAAACAGAAGCTGGGAGAAAAGTCAGGAAAGGATGGCATTGTCTACAAGGCAAATGTACGCATTACATGAATTGTGATATGGTAAACACACTCTACACACCTTAGTAACAATTACATTTAAAAAAGAATCTGAGAAATCCCAAAGCCATGGACCTTATGATGTGCATCTGCTTTCTAGTATTTCAAAGTCCCATCATCTGACCTGGTAGCACACAGGTTGTAGCCCAGGGTGAATAGAAAAAATGACGGCAGAGATCTTTTCAGATTATGCCACCAAATCTTTGATTACTTTAAGCTAAAACAAAATAAAGCAAAGCAAACAAAATATACTTTAAGGTTAATTAGGCTGTTATTAAAAATTCAGATGTTGGTAGTCTTTGTGGAGGGGAGGGGAAAAAACCAATTATGTAAATAGCGATACAGGTGGATCCATAGCAACAATGAGATGTACGACATATTATGTCAAAAAACGAACTTTACACCTTTGGAGGAGGAAGTGGGAGATGGGAAGGGATGAAAAGGGGAAACAAAGGAGGAGGCACCAATGCTTAATAAGAGATGTACTTCTTATCTTGCAAATGCAATTGCAACTTCTCTGTACATTATTTTCAAAATTAAAAAATTGAAAAAAAATGCTCCAGCCAGAATTATACTGTTAAATGATGAGCTAGTACATATGTTTTGTAGATACTGATCTCACATATGTCAGAAGAATGTCCATTAATTCATAACTAGAAACTCTGAAGTGTAAGGTATATTAATTCGGTAAGTTTTATTAGGTAACCAATGAAGAGAACACCACATGGTATTCAGTCAGGTAAAGTAGTTTATTTACTGAACTGCTGCCCATGCCATATGTGGTGGAGAGGCATGTGAAAAAAAGGGGATTGACCCATCCTCGGGCCAGGACATATCTAGGCCAAGGACCGGATGACATATGGCCTGGTGGGGGAAAATTCTGGCCACACTGGATGTGACATCAGGGTCTGGGAATCTCCTCTGGTCAAATGGAAAGTGTGACCAGAGGCTGACCAAGTTGTGACTTAGCAGGAGGGGGAGGTGTCTGCCTCCAGGCATGCCAGATACCTGGGTAACACATAAAGGATGGAAACTTAGCCAAGAAGATCGTAAGTGTCTGCATTGGGTCTGCATGCCTTGGGCAGAACTAATACCAAATACAGGTAACACCTCTGCCATGTAACTCCTGACTCCAAACCGTTCATTCTTAATCATTATCTTACTTTTCTTTTCTTTTCTTTTTTCTTTCTTTCTCTCTCTTTCTTTCTCTCTTTCTTTCTTTCTTTCTTTCTCTCTTTCTTTCTCTCTTTCTTGCTTTCTTGCTTTCTTTCTTTCTTTCTTTCTTTCTTTCTTTCTTTCTTTCTTTCTTTCTTTCTTTCTTTCTTTCTTTCTTTCTTTCTTTCTTCCTTCTTTCCTTCCTTCCTTTCCTTCCATCCTTCTTTCTTCTTTCCTACCTTCCTTCCTTCCTTCCTTCCTTCCTTCCTTCCTTCCTTCCTTCCTTCCTTCCTCCTTCCTTCCTTCCTTCCTTCCTTTCTTTCTTTTCTCTCTCCCTCTATCTATCTCTCCTCCCTTTCACTCACCCTCTCTCTCTCTCTCTTACCTCAGTATTCTCAACTCTCAAAAAATGGACAGTTGGTGAGTTGAACTCACAGGTTGTGAAGAACAGCCCAATTGGCAAATGTGAAATTTAATTTACTGTTACCTTATACCTCTACTACAGGTCACTGGAATCAAATAATGAGCACTCAGCAGCATGGCATCTCAAACCATTTGGAGGAGGAAAGCAAGCACATTCACTGCATTCTGGAAGGTGGGGGAGACTCCTCCCTCCTCTTGGCTAAATCTCAGCCCAGTTTCTGCATCAGGAGAGGTGACTGCCTCCAAGTGAGCCAGTTACCTAAGTGACACAGGTACTGGGCAGAGACTTAGCCTCTTGAGGTGTTGAGACTAATGGCATGATTCAACATGATCCACTAGATTGTTGAGATTGAGAGTTCCTAAACTTTTGGTTAGGCTATGTTCAAATTGTAATCTATTTATTTCTGATTGCTAACCATGATTATAGATGTGAACCAGCACATCAGACCATTCAAAGATCTTTACCATGCATGGAAGACATTAAGTTTATTTTCCCAAATGACATATAAGTTGACAGACAGCAATATAAGTCCTGAATTCTGGTCGAGGTGTTTTTTAATGTGAAGCAAAATTTACTTAGCAAATAATCTGACTACTGTGATTGTACTTTCAAACTTACCCTATATTTTAATATCAAATCACCTATGAGCCAATGATTCACTCAAATTACCTGTAATCGTTAATTCCTGTCATATCTTCTAGAGGTAGGCAGAACTGGAGCACACACTATTAACTAAAGTGGTAGAAATTTGAGAGGATCACAGTTCTGAATCAGTCTAGGAAGAAAAGTATCACCCATATCAACCTACTAGGTAGGTATATTGGAATGAAATCATGGTCCCTGCTTTTGGGGCTGGGTGCAAAAATTGCTACTCTATGAGTAAAGTAACTTAAACAAGAAAGGATTGGTGGAGTGACTCCAGTGGTGGAATACCTGTCTGGCAAACACTACATCAAAACTGAAATCAATATCCTAAAGATAAAATAAGAAAAGGAAAGAAAGAACAATTCATACTGAACATGTGTTCAATGTAAAGATTTACACTAACTTATTGTAGTTATAATGCCATCATTTATTTCTAGGGCAAACACATTTTGTGTCAAGCCTAAATGAAAAAAATAACACATGATATACAAAGCTTTGGTAAAACACAGGTCTGGCTTACAATTGTGAACACTTAAGTTTGCATGTGCAGTGGTGTTGCAGGGTTGTTAAGGTTTATGGAAATCCATCCCTTTGATGAACTTGACATGATGAAATTACCTAACCATGCAGTTCCCTGGACAGATATTGCTGATATATATATATATATATATATATGCATATAAATATGTATATGTATACATATATACATATACATATATGTATACATATACATATATGTATATGTATATGTATACATATATATGTATATATATTTTCACACTTGTATGTATTTATATATTAAGTGACATGTAAATAAAATAAAATTTACAATGAATAAATTTAGTGAACAGATACCTTTCCTAGATAATTATTTAATGAATAATTTCATGTCTTATAGTCTCCAATGCTATATCACAGTTAAATGGCTGCTGATCCCCTTCAGCTTTTTTATGATATTTTTTTCAGATGAAAAAGCCTGCCAATAAATATACTTGTATGACATTCTTTTTTTTATGAAAAGAAAAGAAGCTGTGTAATATGGCTCTTTATGTTTCATCAACATTTTTTTTATAGTTTCAAGTACATATTGCCTTATACTTAGATTTCACTCATCTTCCAATAATACCTATGGGAAGGAGAAAATGAAGGATCATTCTGTTACTTTGGGAGCTTCTGTTATTAATCACTGCAATAAATATTATGAA
The DNA here is from genome assembly GCF_019054845.1 of Dipodomys spectabilis. Classification (NCBI taxonomy): domain Eukaryota; kingdom Metazoa; phylum Chordata; class Mammalia; order Rodentia; family Heteromyidae; genus Dipodomys; species Dipodomys spectabilis. Next base: position 70,916 of record NW_024871363.1, read on the forward strand.
AATGAAACTCTGAAATTTGGAGAGATGACTTGAAAGTTTCCTTCCTACACACTCATGGTACTCCCTCAACTAAATCATAGAACTTAAAATAAGTAACATTTTAGCTGGGAACCAGTTGTTCATGCCGGTAATCCTAGCTATGCAAGAGCTGAGATCTGAAGATGTTAGTTCAAAGTTAGCCCTTGCAGGAAGTCTGTCACATTCTTTCCTCCAATTAAACACCGGAAAACTGGAAGAGGCACTGTGGCTCAATATTTGGAAAGCTAGTGTTTGGACATGTTGTTGGAGTGACAGTTGCTGCAGTTGGTTCAAGTGTCAGTAAAAGGGTACAATTTTAGCACAATGATAGAAAACTTTCCGGGATCTGGTAGATTTTCCCACTGTCATCAATTTCCCTTTTTTCTGAGAACTAAAATGTCATTAAGTTATCAGATATTGAGTCTATAACATGTCTAAATAATAGAGAATAGGACCAGGTCTACATTGAGCACTCACAGTAGACAGGTTTCTGGACATTCTCAGGAAGAGCCTTCTGCAATTGTGGGATTGAGAGGGATGCATAATTTACAAAACAGCCATCATAGATGGAAAGTATTCTGCTAATTTGACCCAGGAGATATTGGATGTTTTATCTGCATTGTATTGATTTTTATGAATCTGTTAATCAGATTCTTTATACTATATGATGTTACTAAATTGTGAAATGCATGTTTATTGCATTTCCTTTGTATAACATATAGTATGTTTTGAAATTTGGTATAAATCATTCATGTTTTTATTTTTTCCAATATGGATTACTCCTAGTTCTCAATAGTGGGGAAATGCTTTGTAACTTTGTAACTTGAAGTCATATGTTGCCATGTGTCATATCCTATTTTCCTTGTACAGAGTTGGTAATAAATTATATGTAATTTATTTTTTATTTTTATTTATTGTCAATTGCAGAGTTTGAACTTGGGTCCTGGGCACTGTTACTGAGGTCTTTGGCTCAAGGTTATCTCTCTACCACATTGAGCCACAGTATCAATTTTAGTCTTGATTGATTAATTGGAAATAAGTGTCTCATGGCAACTTTTCTGCCCAAGATGGCTTTGAACTGTGATTCTCAGAAATCAGCCTCCAGATTAGCCAAGATTACAGGCATGAGCTACCAGCACCTAGTTATATGTAATTTCAACTGTAGTTTTCTTCAAGTATTTCATGCTGCACTGAAATTTATTTTTCTGACAAACTTTCTAACAATTACGCAATCTATTTAAATTTGAAAAGTACTGCTGTACCTCCTACATATTTGTGGCATTTCTGAATTCCAAGTTCCTCTGTGTGCCAGGGTAGATACTTTTGCTTGTAACAAGTATTGTTATTGAACATATGACATATGGCTAGTAAGAGAACAAAGGATGTGAAGCTACAGCAGCCAGATAAAGAACTCCCAGGACAATTCAAGTGCAACTCATGTACTCTCTGTGTAGGTGCATAGGGAACATAGAAAAGACATTCTTTTTTGAGGGGGTCTGGTCATGTGGCCTGAACTCTTGGCCTGGGTGCTGTCCCTCAGCTCTTCAACTCAAGGCTAGTGCTCTACCACTTGAGCCACTGCGCCACTTCTGGCTTTTTTCTTTTTGCTTATGTGGTGCTGAGGAATTGAACGCAGGGCCTCATGCATGCAAGGCAAGCTATATACCACTGAGCCATCTTCCCAGCCCGAAAAGAAATTCTTATACTTGAAAGTGATTGAGTGTGTGTGCACATAGATGTTGACTTAATTATCTGTTGCTATAGTTTTACACACTCAATAGTATAAAACAATATTTCATATATATATGTGCAGATCACAGTTTCCAGAATCCAGAGAACCACCTCCTTGGGCACCACTTGCCTATGTTGCTCTTTGGGTAATAAGAATGAAACCTGGAATTGTGCAGTGGTAGAGAAATTACTCAGAGATTCAAGCATTTGTCTTTCAATATGTTACTTGTTCCTAACTCTAAAATTAGGAAGTCTGTTAATATATAATACATGTTATATTATAATATATTTATTATACTATATAATGTATAATATATTGTACAATATATATATTACATATAATATCTGACAGAATTATATATTTATAGGGAAAAATGTAATAAACACGTCAATGTCCATACTTTCCTAGTCATGATTAAGTTCATCAGAGTTAGGTGCATTATATCTCAACAGGAAAGCTCTACTGAAGTTCTGATGACCTTGAACTAGATAAGAATTCCTGTTTTAAAAAAAAACCCTCTCCTCAATTATGAGAAAAGATAAGTTTGGAAGTTTTTTTGTTTTGTTTTTTTTTTTTTTTTTTTTTTTGGCAGGTCATGGGGCCTGAACTCTGGGCCTGGGTCCTGTCCCACACCTCTTTACCTCAATGCTAGTGCTCTACCACTCGAGCCATAGCAACACTTCTGCCTGAGGAATTGAACCCAGGGTGTCAAGCCTGAAAGGCAAGCACTCAACCAATGAGCCATGTTCTGAGCCCAGGTTTGGAAGTTTTAGGGAAGAGGAATTTGGCATTTACTTTGCATCCATGATTAGTAATAAATAGGTATCATTTTGCTCCAAATTTTGTCTCCTTTTATGTTCCCTAGACAGTTACACAGGATCATCATTCCATCGCATAACTTTAAGTTCTTCTTTTATTTCTTTATATCATTATTGTTTTTTGTTGTTGTTTTGATGATCCTGAAGCTTGAACTCAGGGCATAGGTAGTGTCACTGAGCTCCAGTCTAGTGCTCTACCACTTGATCCACAGCACTACTTCTGGCTTTTTCTGCCTGGGCTTGCTTTGAATCATAATACTCAGATCTCACCCTCCTGGGTAGCTAGGATTACAGGTGTGAGCCAAGGGTACGCAGTTTGCAAGTCCCGCTCTTTTAGATATTATTCTAAAAGCCAATCCAAGGTCACTCCTCAGATAATAAATGGACCTATGCCAACAATTCCTTCACACTTTCATCTTCTGTTATGGCTATTATGTGTCTTTTCATGTTATCTTGAACCTACTTCACTGTTTTCTTCCTAATCCATGATTGTATATGTGTTACTAATAATTACCTAAATTTAGTGGCTATACAACCTAAATTACTCAACTATTAATTTCATTTACTTATTTTTTTTCAATATGATTGTTCTTCAGTACCAATCTGAGCTTATACTCACCTTCTCTACCTCTTGGCATGTGCGAAGCCTGGGTCTTTTCTAACTCCAATGCAAGTGGTTAGCCAAAGAATAGCCTACAATATTCCTGCTTAGGATTCAGGACAAGTAGTTTAGTGCCTGAAAGAAGCAATGCATTGTTGGCATGGGAATAGGTGGGAGAGACAACAGCCTATAGAGTAAACTGGTAGACACAACATTTAACAACTTCTTTGAGGAAACTGACCTCCCGCACAGTGGCAGTGAGCTAACTCACCTAGTGAATTTTCATATATAAAGGAAGTTGTCATGTCTCACTGCACAACTCACTTTTAGTCAAAGAGAGGATCATTCTTTTGTGTACTCCTTAGGCCCAGTCTCACTTTATCTCCATCGTAGACTTTGCCCAGACTCTGTTCCTCCCAGAAAGGTGCCTGATGAGGAGGAAAATGTGATCTCTTGGGAAAGCTCATTCTCTGAATTGTGCCCTAGTACCAAATCTCTTCAGAGAAAGTCAAGGAATAATAGATCCTGCCTGAGGGATTGAGTTTCTCTATTTCCAAAGAGGTCAATTAATATCTGATACTGAGTTCCAGGTGCAGCTCTTTTACTAGATCCTCCAAGCTGGTGTGGATGTTCCTCAGATTCCAGACCATCCTCATATTTCTCAAGCTCTTTCCAATAAACCAAAAGGTCACAGGAGTTGAGTTTAGAAACAAGGAGAAATGAGAATAGCAGAAGAATTATTGGCAGGGGATGGAATTAGAAATTTTGGGTTAAAAAGGGCCCAGAAAATCTAGGATCACTCACATCATTTGGGAATCTTATCATAAGATTAGGGAATAAAAGTAATAAATTACTGCCTAAATTAGTAACTCCACTGTTTTGACTACACTACAAGTGTTCTGTCAACAGGTAGCTGTCCTAACTCAATGTTGATGAACAAAATGGAACACATTTTTTCCTCACAAAGTTCTACTGAGTATCTTCATCTATGGCCCAGGTTGGTCTTACTCTCTACTTCTCTGTTACTTTCCTTTGCTGGATTCAATCAATGATACTTGAATGTGTTATCATCTTCAGACATGTAATCACATTTTCTTTTAATCCATTTGTTATAAATTAAAACAAATTATGGGGAAACATATATCTATGGTACATTTTCTTCCATGGCATACTTATTTGATGTTATTAAGTATTATTTTAATTGTTTCATTTTTAAAACTTGAGGAAAATATTTTGTTAGTATTAGCACTAATCAGTTGCACACTTTTAAAAAATGTTCCATGTCTGTGTTTTTGTTATTAAGCTAACATTGTCTTGTCCCCCAACTGTTGCCTTCTTAAAATTGGATCAAATTACAAACTGTATATGATGGTCCTTTATGTGTTCATTGATATATTTAAATTTCTTCTAATATCCACATATTATAGGATATCTTCAACCTATTGTAACTCCTCTAAAAATGAATATGGAGGTCCCTTTTAAAGAAAAACACTAAGCCACAAAACCTGTGAAATTAGGATTAGGAATATATCCAAAAATATTTAGCAGTGATATTGTAGAAATTTACTTCTCTTATATAACAGAACATGTTTATAGTTATGAATAGCATATTTCCTTTATTCCTTCTTTTTTGTGCATCTAGGTTGATTACACAGCTTTCTTTCTTGCTGCCATGCACATGGATGTTGATGTTGATTTATATTCCTTCTTTATGTAGTAAGGTTGCAGTAAAGGTCATCAACACATGTGTCTTTTTGGTATTGTCTAAACTTCCATTATGATCTTCTTATGGGTTGCACTAGTTTACAATATCACAAAACCAAATACAGTTCCTGATTTATTTCAACCTCCCAGATGTTTATTTATTCGAGTGGTGATAGCTATTCTGGTGTGTAGGATGGGATTTCAGTGACTTTCCTATTTATTTTCCTTTGTATTTCCTATGTGGATAAGAATCTCAAACATTTCATTTATTTATTAAACACTTACATTTGTACTGCATTCCTGATCAGTGTCTTTGTTTTTCTTTTGGTATTCGATCAGTTTTTAAGTTCTATAATAATTGATTTTTTTCATATTCTAAATACTCACTTTAGTAAGAAGATTTTTTTCATTGCTGTGGTGCACAATTAACTAAAATCAATAAATTGTACATTTATACCACTGGAATTTTTGTTTGTTTTACAGCCAGGAAGTTGTTTCAATAAAGATGCTGAACTTTTCTCACTAGATAGACTGAAATGATAGTATCTCATATTAGCCTAAACTAATCTCAGAACTAACAGTCACAGCCTGGGCCACAACAGTCTGGGCTAAGTAAAACCACTAACACAGCACATGATCCATTTAAATAGAGCAAAGGGCTTCATAAAAGTAAGAAGAAAGGCACCCCCTTTATGAAGCAAATTCTGAAGTTCACAAGCAGATGTTAGGAATCTGAATATTAAGAAGATCTAAGGATAAAACTATATAGAAGAAGAAATTCAGAGTTCATCATTCAGGAAGAGGAAAAACCACTAGATACCAAAACTCAATGCTGAAGGGAAGAAGTGTTTTACACCAACCTCAGCTGTGTTTGACTCTCTCACACCAAACACAAACACACACACACACACACACACACCTAGTGAGAGACCTTACCCAAAGTATAGCCATTCTGGACTTAGTCCATTTTGAAGGCCTATACTGAAAGTATCCATTGTGAAGGCATTTACTGAAAGTATCCATTGTAAAGACTTTTACTGAAAGTTAGGACTCAGGTTCCTGGAAAAACCATGAAATGTCCCAATAACATTCTTCCCGTAACTCTCCTAACAATAGCCATAAGCGGATGACAGGAAGGTACCTAAACCTACAGATGTTTCTTAAGATTCCATAGTTATCATAACTGCTTCTTACTGCTAAGCCTGCACATGTTAGTCAATAAGATTGTTACAATATTAACTCATTAAATGTCAACTAATCATGTAACTAACAAGCTATGAACCCACTTACCTCAGCCCTGTGCCTTATAAAAACCCTGTTAACTGAAGGTTCAGAGCTCTCAACTCTGACCCACTGCGATGCTGACAGTTGTGAGTCCAGGCTCGAGCTTGCAATAAATGACCCTCATGTGCTCACATTGGATATGGCTTGGTGGTCTTTGGGGATCGTTATCTCAGCACAAGTCTAGTGTACACAGAGAACTCCAAGGGCAGCTGTATCTGAGAAAATGAAGCTTTTCCCTCTCCCAAGCTGAAATGGGGGTACGCTTTGCCTGGAGGATGGCACCCTGTGAGCCCTGCATGCATGGTGAACCAGACGTGGGAAGCCCTGTGAGCATCTCCAGGATGGCCTCTTAGAGGCTGGAGAAGTTTACTCCTATAGTTTGACATGGCACGAGGCAGGAGGACAGTGGGAATGCAGAAGATGGGAGAGGCACAGGAGCAAATATGCCTATCCATGGAGACTCCTTGGCCATGTTAAGGAATTTCCAAACCCACACATAGCAGCCACCATGCAAGTCCCCAGAGGCCACTTATCTGGGGAGCAGTCCCTGGTCCTGATCCAGAGCCAGAACTTCCCCAATGGCCCTGTGCCTGGCTAGGGTGGAGCAGTGCCCACTAGCCATTCTTCCTCTGCCCTGCTGCACATAACCTCCCAGAAGCTGCCTGGTCCCCAACACACATGGCAAGCCAGCTCTGTGGGGCAGGCTGAGGCTGTGCCTGAGATTCCTGGTGCCTGCTTCAAGGCGAGAATGAGGCCTAGTGCACAGCAGAGCTGGTCCTCACTCACTTCAAGGGCTGCAGAGAGGTATGACCACCACTTGTTCAGCACTGCTGCCCTTCCCACCCCCAGAGTTTACCTACAAGTCCCTGCCTTTTTTCTTGAAATTCTTCATCCACTGGTTGTCTCATTTCTCATTGCCTGTTTTGGTGGAATTTGAGACTCCTTCCTCTCTTCACCCATCCACGAGGCCCCAGGGGCCTAACTCCACACCTCACAGACACTCCCCAGAACCCAGCTGCCTTTGGGGCTGCTGCTTCCTGAGCCATTGGCCTACTGCCTCCTTCCTCCCTTCACCAGCCTCTGCCAGGGCCTCCCATACTCTCTCCACTACCCCCATCCCCAACCCCAGCTCGACCTCCCCCTAGGCCTCCCTTCCTCTCCACACAGCTCCCAGTGCCAAGCCCAGCAGGGCCACTGCTCTGAGGAAGACAACTGTGGGCCTGGCCCAGCAGAATCAAAGGTTCCACAATGTGTAGTCGGCTTAGAAATGAAGGTAGCATAGGTCACTGATCCGTGTCTTTCACTTCGCTTATACAAGTATTAGTTGTATTAATTTGCTATTTAATTTTGGATTTTGTAACCTCTTATTAAGCTTTTGAAGAATAGCTGGGAGAAATACAGTTCCAAAATTCGGATTGTCTCTTGTTTAATTCTTTCGAGATTCAAAGATGTTTACGTAGTTATAACCATCATGAACTCTCATCTATAGCAGAGTCTATTGAGAAAATAATTGCTTATGCATCTGTTATCAATTACTTACAAGACTTGAAACTTTTAAAGTTTCAAATATTACAGGAAGATCTTTGATTCATGTTGAGTGGAAATGAGTAGGTTGAGCTGTTGCATACATTCTTGTGTGTTCGTGTGTGTGTGTGTGTGTGTGTGTGTGTGTGTGTGTGTGTGTGTGAGTGCATCTGTGTGTAGGGGGGTATACGTGTATCATTGAAATCAAGGATAAGGATGTTGAGCCTGGGTCTGTACTTGTTTCCTTTTTCTAAGATATACACTATGGCGTTTCTTTGTTGGTGGTATGCTCTGATTGCTTGCCTTTGCCTGATGTGCACATTCCAGCTCAATTTTTCAATTAAGGCTTCTTTTTTTTATAATTCAGCATAAAGGGCTCTGATAGTGTTTTGTCTTTAGTCTGCCATCTAAGATCTTCTTTTCCTCTTCAAAAATTAACGTTCAATATAAATTTTACCTCCTGACTGATTTTCCTTTTAATTTGCATTTTGAAATAAGTGTTATAAGTCCTTTAATCTCTGTATTTATGAAGAAAATCATTTTGAATTCTCTGTTTAGTGTAATAACACCTGGACAGATTTGTTAGCACCAAGACCTTAAAATTACTTTTGTAGTTTTAGTTTAAAATACCTCCTCCCTGTTTACAGCATGGGGAGACAAATAATTCCTAGTAACAATGATAACAGTTTTATTCATTAAAATATCAGATAATTCATAATTTTGATTATGTCTAGTGGTGAATGAATACATTTGCTCAATAGATTTGCTTGATAGACCCTTGCACAAAAATACCACATATGGGGGCTGAGAAGGTCCATCAGTGGTAGACAGCTTATCTTGAATGCATGAGACCCTAGGTTTGATTCCACAGCAACACCTAAGCAGAAATAGCTAGAAGAGGTACTTTGGCTCAAGTGGTAGAGCACTAGTCTTGAGTTGAAGAGCTGAGGGACAGCGACAGTTCACCGTCATCAGCAAATTAAATAAATAAAACTCATACTCAAGTACATGAATTTCAAAGGTTGATTACCATTTTAGTTAGGGGCAGGGTGCCAAGATACAGCAGAACTCTGTTGCAAAACTTTAAGAGGAATTTCAACACCTAATAAATATGAAAACCAGAAAGTAAAACATTAGCTCTGCCAACAACATATAGAACTGTTACTCAAAGAGAAACCAGTACTAAGAATGAACTACTTGTTATAACATTTCTTAAGAGATTATGGCTTTATATTAATTATCATATAAATTGACCTTCAAAAACTCCATTGGTGGGCCTGAGTCTTAAGGGCACCTACACAAACTGGAGTAGATAATTATCAATCTGGACTTTTAAAATTGTTATTGTATTTTTAAAATTGTTATACGGATAACAATTTTGTAAGTCAGGTAATGAGTTCATTTCCTGTTTGACAATCCCATCTCTCCTGTCCCTGTCCACAGTCGTATAGCTCGTTGTGAACGCAATAGCTACAGTGTACAAGTGCTGCATTTGTTTCCCTGTTCTCCTTGACTATCTCTGGCTCCCTCAATGCCTTAAAAGGATAAACTAGAACAGAAAAATCCCTCTTGTTTCCAATTCCTGGAATACATTTCAATGTAAACATCAGTAATTTATGAGAGTGTCAAGCTCTGTACACACATCCCAAACACGTGTACTTCCTATACCCAGTCATAACTCCCACCTGATTCTAAGGTCCACACAGTAATTCTTTTCACTTTGCACACAGGAGGTAACTGAGATTCAGAAAGATTATGTAAGTCACTGGAAATACTGGACTGGGCATAGTGGCTCACTCTTATACCTTACCTACTCCAGAGAGTAAGATCTGAAGATCATAGTTTGAAACCAACCAGGTTGACATATCCATTGCATGTTTATCTCCATTTAACCAGAAGAAAGCGAGAATTGTGTGTTTCACGTGGTAGACCTAGAACGCCACCAGACATGAGTGGGAAACCTAAAGAATATTGACAATATCAAGATTTTTAAGAACTAATGTTGTCCCATAAATAGTCTCAGACACCACACACACACACACACACACACACACACACACACACACACACACAAACACACACAGACACACACACACACATACACACACACACACACACACACACACACACACACACACAACCACACTCCTTAAAACAGATATTAGTACTGAAATCCAAATAGTTTTTTTTATTTTATAAGTTTTATTTTTAGCTTTAGTGAGGTTTGACTTGATAGTTTCTACTGATGAGCCACAACTTACAACTTTGTTATAATTATACCCATATCTGTATTCAGAAGAACATTCTCCTAGTTAAGTCTTCCTCCTTTTTCATCAATGATAAGTTTTCTTTTCTTGGTCCAGTTTCTTTTTGGGATCTCAGTCTCTTAGAATTTTCTGTTTTGCATGGTCTGTAAGTTCATTGAACCAGTAGATCTCAGCCATCGTAATAACCTGGACAGAACCTGCCTTGGGAAAAGTATTCCAAGCTCACCATTCAGTGGATGTTGTTAGTACTCACCCATAATCATGTTCTCTTCAGAATTGGAGTCTTGTTAGGTCCAGGAATTCAGGGAAAGCACTCACTGTGTGCTATTTCATGCTTTATTTTTAAATGGCAGCTTCAACCTATTGTCTACTTTAAGCATGGTATGAAGAGAAGGATTGCCCCCTAAGAGACAGAAGCACTATACTAACTGTGGCTCTCAAAACATAGAAGGAGGGAAAGAATTTCTGAAGGAAACATAGAGCTTAGAAACTGATTTCGTAAAAACTCAAACTTCCTTTTATCTTACCTTCAAAATAGAAAGTCAGAGACTGCAGTTACTTGTATGCTCCATTTATATTCCTGAACAAGGGGCTCCCTTCCTCTTTGCCCTTCTGACAATTTACATCAGGGGCAGGTGGGAAGATGTAACAAGAACACCTAGAATTTGGGCCTGAGATTAAAAACTCCTTTTTGTGATCATAAACATTCCACCACTTCCTGAATTGGATCTGAGGGGCAGAAGGAAAAAAGGTTAGAAATTCAGAAACGTATGATTACTGCTAGGTTTGCTATCTAAACTCATGCCTTTCCACCCCTCAGAATCCTATTTCCCAACTATGTAGACACCCTTACACTCTGTTCTCCTTGAGCATTTGAGTGTGGGGCATCATCTCCTTCTTATGTGTGCTGCTTTACAAATGGAGGTTTTCCTCCTAGGCTCAAAATGATTTCATTGATTGGGGCATTGTGCAATATGCTAAACAGAGAGTGACCTGGAAGGAAGGTCCTAGAAGGCAAAACATCTACTAGGACAATGGAAACCCATGGTTTGGCATGCTTAATATTTTAACTTGTGCACTGAACTAACAGGAGAAAATGACACACTAAGAAATCTGCCAATTATGCCAAATAAAGAGATATGATGAAGGTCAGAGAAAGGACATTGATTTCATGGTGGTCATGACAAGACAACACCTTACCACACTTTCAAAATACTAATCCATACTCACCTACTTTTTTATTCACCCATGTCATTAGGTCTGAGTTATATGTAGGAGTCCTCAGGGCCTTCAGAACAGGAAGATCTCAGGGAGAGATTAATCCTACAAATATGTGCATTTATCCTACTACACTTGGTAAGTATCCCCTCACTATATTATCTTTGGTTTCATCACTTGCTGACATAGCAGCTGTCTGGTAGCTCCATTGTGAATTCACTTTATTCTGCTGAACCAGAAATGGAGAAGGAGAGACTGACCAGAACACATTTGCATCTTTCTCAATGAGCAGTGAATGGCAGGGAAATATTTAAGAAGCTCCCCATGTCCTCAGTTAGCTAGTACCATCTTGGATTCCGGCTCAAATCTTGATAAACAGATACAGAAATTAGCTTGTTGTACCAGATTCACAGTTAGAGAGGTAGATGAGAAAATGAAAGGGCTTGGTGTGAAAGCCACGGGTTGATATGTAGCACAATTCAAAAGATGTGGAGATGAAGCGATCTACCTGGAAGGAAATGGAGAGGCAGCTGAAACAGAAGAGCACCTAGAGAGAGAAGATAGAGCAAGTTTGATGCTACCTGGACATCAAAGTAATCCACCTGAGGTACAACAATCTGGTTGTGCAGAGCCACAGAGAGAAGTTGGAAGAACATCAGCAAGTGCTCTTGCCCATTTCTAGGGAGCTCCCCAATTGCGATGGTAAGAATTGATAGCTTCTCAGAGCACTGCTGCTGAGCACACCTCAGATCCCTTGCTACCATGATAATTGACACTGGAGAGGAGCAGCAAGAGTTGTATGAGGTGATTGCAGCTCACTGTGTGGAGCCTGTTCTGTAGCATTGTGGAGTGTGGACTGTCAGGATTCTTAGAGCAAAGATCCTATAGCTGGTGTCAAAGAATGCAATCTACTTGGAGTACACATTTATAGATGGCACGTGCCTGAACACAACAAGTGGATAATGCGCTGCAAGAGGTAGTTTTCCTAAAGATCTAACAGCCCAAACTGGACAGGCAAACCCAGAGCTTTGCACCACATCAGGCCACCATGCCAATTTCTTCTCCCATAGTACTGGCTACCCACTTTGCACACCCATGACCTTGTTACCCTGATTGTGTACCACAATCCCTCACAACTATTACTCTTTCACTTTGTCTATGCTTCCTTGTCCCTGCTAAACAGTTCTGGATACCTGTGTTATCTACCCCAACCCCTGCAAAGCTGTTGCTGCTAACCAATTTCCTTACACTGGAACTCAGCAATTACAGTCACAGTTAACCTTTACCTGGTATCCTACTCTCTACTACTCTTTTCTGCTACCCATAATTCATAACACCATGGTTCCAGCCACCTGAACCCTAACACTTCTGTCTCCCCTGTCTCTGTTACCCCATTCCCCCCAAAAAAGCAAGGGAAATGTGGGCACAGACAGTTGACTTGGATACTTCTCTTGCAGGCATATTGGGACAAGTTATTCCTCAGGTATTTAACGCGAGGGACTAACTGGTGGTGGAAAGTAAACAGCTTACTCAAAGTTGACTAAAATCCAAGGACATGACTTATAACTTTTTGCTAAAAAAAGAAGGCCCTGCAGTGAAAGTTACTGAGAATGAAAATTTTACAAATAGTATTGAGAACTATGCAAAAGGTTGAGGTTAGTCTCTTCTACCAGTTGTCTGAATTATTTTATGACATATGACATGTAACTACATTGCATTTTAAAAATTATATGAAGATGCACATATATGTGGCATTTATATTAATTGATGGAATAGTTGCACAGGATCACGTTAATGATATTCAATAGTTTATGCTCTATGATATGCCCATGAATCTGCCTTTGGCAATATGTATTGACTTCTCTAACAACAAATGGAATTTCATTGTCAAATACTACAAGGAGATTATTCATGCTAGTACCAAAATGAAAGCGGGAACAAGAAAACTGAATAAAGCTACAAGTTTGAAGGGAGGGGGTCAATGGTAAGGGTTATGATAAAAGAGAAGTTCTTCACCATGGAATCTTGGAAGAATAGAATGTGTTTATTGAATTACTAGCTTTTAAAACATTGTTAGAAAGCAAAACATTGTTTTTTATTCTTGCTATTTAGAACCTCTTTAATGAATAGTTTAACAAAAAATTACCAATACAACTTTGAAAATTCAATGATGTGAATTATCAGATTAACATTATACTCAAAGTTGGTTTGAGATGCAGGCAGGCTGCATTCCTTTTCCATTAAATTAATGGAATAAGCTTCCTTTTGAATGGTTGGACAGACCATGACATTTGTTTCAAAACAAGAAAATATACTGGAGAGAAAAAAAAGGAGGAGTAGTTCCAGGAAGATGGCAGAGGAGATTCTGGAGGCTAAACAAGCTCCCACCTAAAAAGCAGTTTTAGTGTAACAGTGAACAGTCCTAGGCGGGAGAATTACACCAAGTTTGCCATCCCAGTACAGAGACTTTTGCCAGAAAGGGAAAATCCAGGCAAGGAAACAGATCTGAGCACTTGCCGGTAGCTGTGGCTGTGGTGGCGGCGGCGGTAGCAGTGGCCTTGCTGCCATACCTACAACACAGAGATTCCTGGACAAATGTGCCAGACACAGCGAGTGATCGGATTCTACTCAACACCAGCAAGAACTGACAAGGTGTAGGTATCTTCATCCTGCAGATCACAGACCAGAGACAAACCAGGAAAGAAGACATAATAACACCTTCTCAGGGAGCAGAGGAGGCAAGTTCACCTCCCCCCCTCCCCTCCCCACTGTGCCACTACCTTAGATCTCCATCTTTGATACTGGCAAAGGCACGGCTGAGAATAGCGCTCTAACCCAGGACTTGGAGGAAAACAAAAGAGTCATTTAGCAGGTCACAGAACCTGACCTGACTTGCCAGGCTCAGCTCCACCCAAGAGAAAGTCACACAGACCAGGCAGTGAAAACTCAGCCACCAGAGTAATGTCTTTCTTCACTGTGTAAACAGAGCCAGAGGCTTCCCCTCCTTATAGCAGCCTAGACAATCAATTGAAATTCAGTAAACATAAACCCTGAAAATGGCTCCATGCTGGGCTCTGTGAGTGTCTCAGAAGCAAGCCCCTCAGGGAAAAGCTAGTGTTTGCTGAAAGGCCTCAACTCTACCCAGAAACTAGCCTCATCACAGCATCTCCAAACAAGAGGAAACTGCCAACTCCCTCTTTTGTGAGAAACAAAGCAGATCTCCTTCCCACTGAACTAGCATGGGAGGAGGATCACAAAATTCTGGTTAAAGCAGACCATTTTTCAGCCTGCCAAACAAACTAACTTAAGAAACCACAGGAAAACCAAACACCACAAGCAGACTAGAGACTCCACCAAGAGACTAGTTATGGACACAAGGGAGACACAGGATCTTCCCATTCACTGCCCCCCCAAAGATCCCTTTCTTTTTACCTTTTCATTAACTTGTAATTTAAAAAAAAATGTTTTCTATTAATCCTTTTTTTCCTCTTATAATTTTTATTTTAGGTGTATATGTGTGTGCACTTTTGTATTTTTATTTTATCTCTACTGAATTTTGATCTTTTTCCTTTCTTTCTTTCCCATTCTTTTCACTTTCTTCTCTTCATTCTTTTTTAGGTGACTTAATTGCTGTTCTGCTCATCCTCAGATATTGATTGATTCATTGATTATTAGACCTTATTCCACATTGTTTACACACTTAATCCAGAAATTTATTACTTATTCCAAAAACTCTTAGGCTTAAATTCCTTAATAACAGTATTATCTCATAATACCTATATAATATTATAATTATTTTTATTTTTTAATTTTACTATAAGTATTTTTAGTTCTTCACATCTCCTTTCTACTCCTCCCCTCCTCTCATCCTATTCCTGTTCTTCTCTCAATATTTCTTCTTTAAACTTGCATCATTTTTGTGTTTCACTTTTTAAATTTAAATTTTTGTTTTTCCATTTATTCTTTCCTCTTTTATTTTCTCTTCTCTTTCTCCTATCATTTTGTCCAATCCATTTTCCTCTTTGAGATTAGGTCTTGGTTACTTTCACTGTCCTTTTACTTTTCCACATCTCTCTAATCCTATTTTTCCCACTTTTCTCCCTAAAACTAATAATTTCTGGTTTGCCAAATTCTACTTTGCTGTTCTTAGCCCATTAATATATTGTTGTTTTACATTGAATAGATAGTACCTGTTGAAATAGATTGTATCTGTCGACTTTTGATTGTGCAACTACAGGACTTTGGTTGATGCTTGCCTTAAAATAGTGTTCTAGCACAAAACTGCTGTCACTTTCATACCAAATAGAGGCATTCATGGAATCCATTAAAAGACAGCTGAAAGAAGTCAGGGAGACCCGAAAGGGAATGTTGAATGGAGCCCAACAGAAAGAATGAGAGTACAAGGAAACCATAACCAATCAACTAAGTGATTTGAGAATAAACACTGAACAAGAAATTAATGAAGTAAACAAATCCATACAAGATCTAAAACAAAGCTCCAACAAAGAATTTGAAGCCATCAAAGCCAATCAATTAGAAGGAAAAGAAATTAAAAAAAAACAAAGTAGAAATTCTTTTTTTTATTTATTTTTGGTTGCGGTCTTGGTGCCTGAACTCTGGGCCTCGGCGCTGTCCCTCAGCTCTTCAGCTCAAGGCTAGCGCTCTACCACTTGAGCCACAGCGTCACTTCCGGCTTTTTTATTTTGCTTGTGTGATGCTGAGGAATTGAACCTAGGGCCTCATACATGCAAGGCAAGCACTCTACCACTGAGCCACCTTCCCAGCCCTCAAAGTAGAAATTCTTGACAGTAGGTTAGACCATGCAGAAGACTGAAACTCGGAGATTGAAGACAGCCTATATATTATAGAGGAAGAACATACAACTATCTAAGACAAGTCCAAGAAATATGATAGATCTATTCAACATTTGGAAGACACCATCAGAAAGCCTAATCTGAAGATAATAGGTGTAGAGGAGCACCTAGAAACAGAAGGTCTAGGAAATTTGTTTCACAGGATCCTAGCAGAAAACTTCCCAAACATGCAAAAAGATAGACCTATTCAATATAAGAAGCTTTTAGAACCCCAAATAGACCCAGAGAACAAGACGTCATATCAACACCTTATAATCCCCACAGGATCAATTCAGACCAAGGAAAACATCCTCAAAGTTGTCAAGGAGAAAAGATAAATCACCTATAAGGGAAAACAATTAGAATCACCTCAGATTTCTCAGCAGAGAAAATTAAAGCCAGAAGAGGCTGGAATGATGTAGTCCATGCCCTAAAGACAAACAACTATCAACCAAGAAAACTGTACCCAGTTATACTCTCCTTCATGACTGAAGGGCAAATAAAAATTTTCCATACCAAAGAAAAAGTGAAACAATATATCTTTACCAAACCAGCCCTACAAAAGTTACTTAAAGATGTCCTACACAGAGAAAACCAACAGGACCACAATAAAGGGTAAGAAACTGCACCCAAATTGAGAATCCAAGAACGGTAGGAAGAAGCCAGTTGGCGCAGCCCTCAAAAAGGTGCATAAAATGGCAGAAACTCCCAAATATCTCTCAGTACTATCTCCCAACATTAAAAACTTAACAATACAATTAAGCAACATAGATTGTCTAGTTGGATGAAAAAAAAGATCCTTCTGTGTGCTGCATTCAGGAGTCATAACTTGCTCATAAAAACAAACACATGTTGAAAGTGAAAGGCTGGAACAAAATCTAACAAGCAAACGGCCTCATAAACAGGAAGGAGTTGCAATCCTAATATCAGATAAAATAGATTTCAAATTAAAATTAGTGAGAAGAGATAAAGAAGGTCGCTACATACTACTTAAGGGATCTCTCCTTCAGGAGGATATTACAATTCTAAATATCTATTCGGCACACAACGGAGCACCCAAATTTATCCAAGAAACTATACTTTTTCTCACATTTCCCATAGATGCAAAGATATTAATTGTTGGGGACTTTAACACACTCTCCCCACTAGATATATCAACTCGGCAAAAAAATCAACAGAGAAACCACGGATATAAAAAACTGCATAGATCACCTAGATTTAACAGACATCTACCGAATATTTCACCCAACAGCATCAGAATGCACGTTTTTCTGAGCACACAGAAACTTTTTCCAAGAGAGACCACATTTAGGTCACAAATTAAACTTATCCAAATCCAAAAACATTGAAGTTATACCTTGCATTCTCTCAGGCCACAAGGGAATAAAATTAGGACTCAACAGCAAAAGCCACTAAAGAAAGTCCTGTAACACATGGAGGCAGAGCAACACACTGTTGAATCACAAATGGGTCATGGAAGAGATCAGAAACGAAATTCAAATGTTTATAATATTCAACAAAAATGAACACTCAAAGTACCAGCTCCTCTGGGACAGAGCAAATGCAGTACTCAGAGGCAAGTTTATAGCTCTGAGTTCCTACATCAACAAATTGGAATGACCTGAAACCAACAATTTAATGAGACATCTGAGCCTCCTTGAAAAAGAGCAGCAGGATAAACCCCAATCCAGTAGATGGGAAGAAATAATTAAAATTAAATCAAAACTAAATGAATTAGAATCCAAAAAATCATAGAAAGAATCAACAAAAGAGTTGGTTCTTTGAAAAATTAACAAATTGACAGACCCTTAACAAATCTTATTAGAAGAACAAGAGAACACACTCAAATAAATAAACTCAGAGATGAGAATGGAAACATCACCACAGACTCAACCAAGATTCAGTACATTATAAGGAATACTTCTCAAACCTTTATGCTAATAAGTTTGAGAACTTGTCAGAAATGTACCGTTTCCTTGTAAATATAGACATGCCGAAACTAAACCAAGATGAGTTAAACCATCTTAACTGGCCCATATTAAGCAATGAAATAGAAATAGCAATAAGAGACCTCCCATCTAAGAAAAGCCCGGGACTAGACAGTTTTACAGCAGAAATCTACAAGGCCTTCAAAACAGAGATCACGTCAATACTTCTCCAAGTCTTCAATGTTATTGAAAGAGAAAATTCACTACTGAACTCATTCTACGAAGCCATCATAAACCTCATCCCCAAACCAAGCAGAGACTCATCAAAGAAAGAGAACTATAGATCCATTTCTTTGATGAACATTGATGCAAAACTTCTCAACAAAATTTTGGTCAATCGACTTTCACAATTCATCCAAAAAATCATACATCATGATCAAACAGGATTCATTTCAGGGATATGAAGCTGTTTCAATATATGCAAATCAATTAAAACAATAACTCAAATCAACAAGAGCAAGGATAAGAACCACATGGCTACCTCAATAGACGCAGAAAAAGGATATGACAAGATCCAACAATCCTTTATGATGAAGGTTCTGGAAAAATTAGGAATTCGGGGAACATTCTTTAATACAATAAAGGATGTATATGACAAACCTACATCCATTTTACTTAATGGTAAAAAAATGAAGGTATTTCCTCTTAACTAAGGTATGGGATAAGGATGTCTACTCACTCCACTTCTCTTCAAACTAGTATTAGAATGGCTAGGTACAGCAATAAGATAAGATTCAAATATAAAAGTGAATCCATATAGGGAAAGAAGAAGCTCTCCCTCTTTGCAGATGACATGAACTTGGATTTAAAGAATCCCACGGACTCCACTCCCAAATTATTCAAGCTGATTCAAAACTTTGACAAAGTAGCAGGGTATAAAATTAACCCTCAAAAAACAATGGCTTTTCTGTATGTCAAAAATGAGAAAAGTATGGCTGAAATCAGGAAAGTAACACCATTCGTAATAGTCCCACAAAAAATAAAATACCTAGGACTTAACAAACAAAAGAAGGACCTCTATGATGAAAACTTTAAAAACCTGAAAAAGGAAATCAAAATAAAACTTATAAAGTGGCAAAAACTCCCATGCTCCTGGATTGGAAAGATCAACATAGTGTAAATGGCAATACTTCCCAAGGCTATCTACAAATTCAATATGATACCTATCAATATTCCAGCCTCGTTCTTTTAGTAAAAAGAAGAGGCAATCTAAAAATTCATATGGAACAATAAAAGACCCTGAATAGCAAAAACGATATTTAACGGAAACAACAGAGCTGGAGGAATATCAATACCAAATTTCAAACTCTTCTACAAAGCCATAGTAATTAAAACAGCTTGGTACTGTCACAAGAATAGACCACAGGACCAATGGAATAGAACTGAAAACCCAGAAATGAACCTATATACCTATAGACATCTAATGTTCGATAAGGGAGCTAAAAAATTAGAATGGAAGAAACACAACCTCTTCAGTAAATGGTGCTGGCAAAATTGGTTAACTACTTGTCGAAAACTAAAGCTAGATCTTTGTATATCATCCTGCACCAGAATGAACTACAAATGGATCAAAGACCTCGGAGTCAAACAGACACTCTGAAAACATTAAAGAATGGAATAGGAGAAACAGTAGGTCTCTTTTGCACAGGCTGAAATTTTCTTAATAGAGACCCAGAATTACAACAAATCAAAGAAATGTTGGACAAATTGGATTGCATGAAATTGCAGAGCTTCTGCATGGCAAATGACATAGCTAGCAAGATCAATTGAAAACCCATTGATTGGGAGAAGCTCTTCACTACCATACAACAGACAAGAGTCTCATATCTAAAATACACCTGGAACTCAAAAAAATTAAATCCCCAAACAACAAATCCTCAATAAAACAACTGCCCAATAAATAAGTGGGCTAAAGACTTAAAGAGAAACTTCTCTGAAAATGAAAGAAGGGTGGCCAATGAACACATGAAGAAATGCTCAACCTCTCTAGCCATAACACAAATGCAAATCAAAACAACATTGAGATACCACCTCACCCCAGTTAGAATGGCTATAATCAAGAACTCTAATAACAACAGATGCTACAGGGGATGTGGGCATAAGGGAAATTTATTGCATTGTTGGTGGGCATGTGAACTTGTTCAACCATTTTGGAAAGTAGTATGGAGGTTCCTCAAAGGATTCCACATAGAGCTCCCCTATAACCCAGCAATCTGACTTTTGGGCCTTTACCCAAATGGTCACAAACAAGACCATATTAAAGCTACCAGCACAATTATGTTTATTGAACCATTATTTACTATAGGTAAGATATGGAACCAACCCAGATGCCCCTCAGTAGATGCATGGATCAATAAAATTTGGTATACACACACACACACACACACACACACACACACACATACACACAAGAGAATTCTATGCCTCCATCAGAAAAAAATGACATTGCCCCACTTGATAGGAAATGGAAAGACTTGGAAAAATTTATATTAAGTGAAGTAAACCAGTCCCAAAGAAACATGGGTCCCATGGTTTCCCTTATTTGCAATATCTAAATATATGTCTGAGACAAGCAGAAAAGGTCACTCAAGTTGATATTAGGTGAAATGAACCACAAGATAAGGATTCAGTGTTTTTTTTTTTTCTTGGGATTGTTTCTAACATATTTATAAGATGACTTCTATATTGCTTTGTATGTCCCTCCCCCACAGTATAGCCCCTGCTTTCATGGTATTTGGTGTTGGTATAATTTGTGGAGGGGAAGGGAAAAAAATGAATCTTTTAACTAGGGATACAGGTGGACCCATTGCAACAATGAGATATACAAGTCGTTAGGTCGAAAAACGAACTTAACAACTTTGATGGGTGGTGGGGGGAAGATCGGGTGGGGAGAGGGTGTAGTATGGAAAGGTATGGGAAGGGGAAACAAAGAGGCGGCAACAATGCTTGATAAGAAATGTACTCATTATCTTGCCTATGTAATTGTAACTCTTCTGTTTGGTATTCTCACTATAAAAAAAATAAACAAATAAAAAATATAAGGAAAATGAACTTTACAACTTGGCCGGCGAGGGTGGGGGGTGGGCAAAGGGGTGTCTGGAGAGCACGGCAGGGGGCAGATGAGAACAGATGGGAAGGGGAAACAAAGGAGGATGCAACAGTGCTTGATGAATAATGTACTCATTATCTTGCCCTTTTAATTATTACCCCTCTGTATGGTATTTTCATAAATAAATAAATAAATAAATACGAAGGAGACTCAAAGCTGCTGAAATTAGCATATTTCCCACTTGGACTTTAATGGGATTTTTCTACAAACAACAAGATTTTCATCTTAACATAGAAATTTCAAAATGTATTGCTACAGAATAGATTGTAAATGTAATATTTAATACTATTGGAATAATTGAAGACAAAGTTTTACAGAAAACTTTAATTTCAGATAAACTGCAATATTCCAATAAATACATAGAAGAAATATAATTTAAAAATTCACTGATCAAAGCAAACTCTAGCAGGAATGTCTGAAAGACGCTTATCTGAAAACAGGAATTGGCACTGTGGCTCAAGTGATAAAGGGCTCCACTTGAGCAGAAGAACTCAGGGATATGTTAACACCCTGAGATTAAACCCCAGGACTGAAAAAAATAAAATTTAAAGAATTGAAGCATTAAGGCTGGGAAGGAGACTCAGTGGTACAGTGCGTTTCCTGAATGCATGAGGTCCTGGGTTCAATTCCTCAGCACCACATAAGCAGAAAAGTGTGGAAATGGCTCTGTGGCTCAAGTGGTAGAACACTAGCCTTGAGCTGAAAAGCTCATCAGGTACAGTAACCAGACCCAGAGTTCAGGCCCTCCTACCACCACCAACAACAACAAATTAAAACATCAAACAACCTGAAGTTGTTGTCCAGAATAATGAGTGCGGCATTATCCGTTTACATGACTAAGTGACTTTAAACCTAGTTTTAAAGTGGAGGTGGTGGGCAATTTGTGTGTTTGCCAAAACCTGCAAAATTATTTTGTACTTTCCCAAGGAGGAAGAAAGGAAGAAATGGGGGGAAGAGTGGAGGTGTTTGGTGACCTTGCCTTTTGGTTCAGTGTTTGTTTTCTGTAGTTAAATTCAGAGAAATTCTGCTTGCAATCCTAGTTGCATGGAGGGGGGGGATGAAGAAGCCATGCCCTGGAAGTGGTTTTGTCCTGTCCTTGGCCTAGCTCCAACCATCACTGGATAATCCAAGTGCCACTTCAGGACCAAGAAGCATTGAAGACTACTGATCCACTAGGCAGATGGATCTAACCACAGCCAGAAAAGGCAAAAAAATGCAATGCTGAGGACAGCACTGGAAATCTATACCAGAAAGAGAGTTTTATATTGTTTATTATAAAAATACTATACAGAGTGTTTACAGTTACATGAGTAGGGTAATGAGTACATTTCCTATTGAGCATTGTTACCTTCTCCTTTGTTTTTCCCCTACTATCCTTTCCCTCTCCAACTCTCCAACTCCTCCCTCCTTTACCCCTACCCAACATTTTAAATTCATTTTCGACAAACTGTCCTGTACATCTCATCATCCCAATGGGTCAACCTGCAACCCCATTTCAGCATTCTGCTGTAACCTTTCCACTCCCCAAATTACAAAAATGTATATAAAAATGCAGAACACTGGAATAAAATACACTGAAAACAGAAATTATACCATGGGGGGACGAACCTACAAAAGAATCACATAGTGCATTATAAGTATACTAAAAACAAAAACAAGAAAGAAAAAATCACTTGTGTGTCTGACTTGGGGTACCTTTCACTTAATTTCATCTTATATGGTTATACGTCCATAGCCTTTGACCTTCTCTGCTTGTCCTAGACATGTCCTAGTCCTTGCAAACCAGGGAAACCATGGAACATATGTTTCTTTAGGTCTGGCTTACTTCACTTAATATAATATTTACCAAGTCTTTCCATTTCCTAACAAATGTGACAATTTCATTCTTTCTAATGGAGGAATAGAATTCCAGTGTGTGTGTGTGTGTGTGTGTGTGTGTGTGTGTGTCACATTTTCTTGATCCATTCATGAACTGAGGAGCATCGAGGTTGGTTCCATATCTTAGCTCTTAGCTATGGTGAATAATGCTGCAATAAATATGGTTGCACAGGCAACTTTGGTATGACCTTGGTTGTGATCATTTGGGTAAATGCCTAAATGCCCAAAAATGGGATTGCTGGGACATAGGGGAACTTTACATGGAGTCTTTTGACGAACTTCCATACTGCTTTCCAAAGTGGTTAAACAAGTTTACACTACCCATCATCAATGAAATAGCATTCCATTTTAGCCACATCCCCTCCAACATGTTATTAAATTTCTTGATTATAGCCATTCTAACTAGAGTAAGGTGCAATCGCAATGTTGTCTTGATTTGCATTTCTTTTGTGGCTAGAATAGTTGAGCATTTCTTCATGTGTCTAATGGACATTTTTATTTCCTCTTCAGAGAAGTCTCTCTTTAAGGTTTTAGCCCACTTAATTATCGAGCAGTTGTTTCTTTGAAGATTTGCTGTTGGGGGATTTAATTTTTTGAGTCCTAAGTACATTTTAGATATAAGACCTTGTCCTTTTTATACCTCGTGAAGATCTTCTCATAGAACGTATGCTTTCTATTGATATTGCTATCTATGACCCTTGCAGAAGCTCTCATGTTTCATGCAATCCCACTTGTCCAACCTTTCTTTGATTTCTTTCTATTGACTATTGTAATATGTTTATTAAATACAGACTGTATCAGCACTTGGAATTTATAATTCCATCTCATCTTGTAATAGTAAATTACTTGTTTCATAAAGAGATGAATTAAGGAATGAATTTCTTAACTGATTTTTCTTTACTCTTTGTTTCTGGCTCTATTAAGAAAATTTCGGTATGTGCTAAAAAGCCCTAGTTTATCCTATTCCTTCATATAATGTTTTAATGTTGCCCTCTTTTATTATGACGTCTTTCATCCATTTGGAGTTGATTATTGTGTAGGGTGTTATATATGGATCCAGCTTTAGTTCAACAGGTGTTTAACCAATTTTGCCCACACCATTTACTCAAAAGGCTGTCTTTCTTCCATTCTCTTTTTTTTGCTCCCTTGACAAAGATTAGGTGGCTATCGGTCAGGGGGTTCATTTCTGAGTCTTCAGTCCTACTCCATTGGTCCTCAAGTCTGTTCTTGTGCCAGAACCAAGCTGTTCTTATTACTATGGCTTTTTAGTAGCGTTTGAAATTTGGAACTGATATTGCTCTAGTGCTGTTATTTCTGCTAAGAATGGACAAACCTACAGACAGCATTATACTTAATGGTGAGAAGTTAAACCCATTTCTTATAAATTCAGGAATGAGATAAGGATGTCTGTTCTCTCCACTCCTTTTCAACTTAGTATTAGAATGCTAGCTGGGGCAATAAGATAAGATGCAATCTTAAAGGGATCCAAATAGCAAAAGATGAAGTAAAACTCTCCTTCTTTGCAGATGACGTGGTCTTGTATATAATGAAACCCATGGACTCCATTCCCAAGTTACTTGAGCTGATCAGAAACTTTGTCAAACTAGCAGAGTATAAAATTAACCCTAAGAAAATAAAGGCTTTCCTGTATTCCAATAACGATAACCAAAGCTGAACCCGAACCCTAACCGAACCTGAACCCGAACCCTAAACTGAACCCTAACCAGAATCCTAACCCGAACCCGAACCCTAACCCTAACCCGAACCTGTCCCTGAACCCGAACCCGAACCCGAACCCGAACAAAACCCAAACCCTAACCTGAACCCGAACATGAACACCAACGCGAAACCGAACCCAAACCAAACCCTAACTGAACTCGATCCAGAACCCGACCGGAACCTGAACCCGAACCTGAACCCAACCCAAACACGAACACGAACTCGAACCTGAACCCGAACCCGAACGCGAAACTGAACCGAACCCGAACCCTAACCTGAACCTGAACCCAACCAGAACCCTAACCCCAAACCCAACCCTAACCTGAACCTGAAACCCTATCTGAACTAGAACCCGAACCCTAACCTGAACCCTAACCCAAACCCTAACCCGAACGATAATCCTAAGCCTAACCCTAACATTAACCCGAACCCGAAACCGAACCCGAACTCGAACCCGAACCCTAACCCGTCCCGAACCCGAACCCTAAGACGAACCCAACCCAAAACCCAATCCCGAACCCGAACCCGAACCCGAACCCTATCCCGAACCCGAACCCGAACCCAAACCCGAACCTGAACCCGAACCCGAACCCAAACCCGAACCCTAACCAGAACCCGAACTCGAATCCGAACCCTAACCCAAACCCCAACCTGAACCCGAACCCTAAGCCTAACCCTAACATTAACCAGAACCCGAACCCAAACCCAACCCCGAACGCAAAACCGAACCCAAACCTGATCACGGACCCAAACCCTAACCCGAACCAGAACCCTAACCCAAACCCTAACCCTAACCCTATCCCGAACCCGACCCTGAACCGGAACCTGAAACCTAACCCGAATAAGAAACCAAACCCGAATCTGAAACTGAACCCGAACCCGAACCTGAACGCGAACTTGAACCCGAACTGGAATCCGAACCTGAATCCGAACCCGAACCCTAACCCGAACCCGAACCCGATCCTGATCTCGAACCCAAACCCGAACCTGAACCCCAAGCAAAACCCGAACCCGAAACTGAACCCGAACCCAACCCGAAACCGAACTCGAACTCGAACCATAACCCGACCCGAACCCGAACCCTAAGACGAACCCGACCAAAAACCCACACCCGAACCCGAACTGAAATTAAGAAAGCAACCTATTTTTACTAGCCACACAAAAAATAAAATACCTAGGAGTTAACTTAAGAGGTGAAGGTCCTCTATGATGGGAAGTTTAAAAACCTGAAAAAGAAAATTAAAGCAGAGCTATGGAAGTGGGAAACTTCCCATTCTCCTGGATTGGGAGGATTAACATCATGACAATGGCAATACTGCCAAAGGCTATATCCAAATTCAATGTGATACCTACCAATATCCCAATGTCACTCTTCAATAATGTAGAAGAAGCAATCCAAAAATTCGAACAATAAAAGACCCAGAATAGCAAAGAAGTTTATTGTGACAATCATTTTGTATTGCCACCTTGATTCTACAAAGTCATTTATGAATTTTAAATTTCTTCCCTCCCTTTGGATAAAGCTCACAAACACCCTGCCTCTAGCTCCCAGACACTTAACTCTTAGCTCTGGACAATTGTTCCTAGATAATGCGTTACTTAATTGTATTTTGAGTGCATAAAATATGCATATAAAACTAGCATATTTTGATCTTATGAGAAAGCAGCCTTTTTTTCCCCTCTCAAATTTATTTCCTGATAGGCATTTTTATAGAGAATCTGTTTTCTTTTTTAAATGAAAGAATGGTAGGAAATTATGTTCATAATCTGGCTCCTTCTCTCGCACCTCAATACCTAAAACACAAATTTCACAAAGCATTTACAAGAAACAATGCAAAAACCAAACATTGGGAATGCTCAGATGCAGAACGTTTTACAAAACCCAGAATAACTCTGCTGTCTGAGGGAGGGGCTGTCTGTATAAATTAACAAACAAACCGAAAAGAGCAGCCAGGAGTACCAGACTTGAGTGTCCCTGGCTGCTATTCCATGGACAAGGAGCATAGAAGGGCTTCCTGAGCCTGCTGGAGAGTGCATGGAGGAGTTTCCTTGCCAGCTTGAGTACAAAAAGATGGCTTCACCCGCCTGGATCTGTCTTTCTTGTTTTCTCCCCACAGCAGAGCAGAATTGTCCCCTGCTCTAAGAAGAATAAATATTGTACCAGCCAATCTGCAGAGTGGTTTCTGTTTGGTCTGCACACCTTCTTAGGTAGGCGCCCTCTGCCCCGCGGTGTGTGTGTGCTCCCAGGGGCTGATCCTCAGGGCCCAAGCCCACGGGGTGGGCATGTGTTAGATGTGAGTCAGTGACACTGTCATTCACACAGCAGCTGCCGTGTTGCTGCCCTAGCTGAACAGCAGTTGCACCCTGATCTTCTCCCACAGTCCCAGGCGAGGTGCCCGCAATGGCCCGATATGGGCAGGCTGCCACTAGGATCCTACTTCACCAGACAGACATGCATGCCAGATGAAGTGGCTGCCACCTGAATTATTAATTATTTTATGGAGCAGTATTAAAAAAAGTGATACACATTACTATATGATATGTAATGCTATATCCTTGAGTCTCTAGTCCAAAATTATTGAACTTTATACTAGCAAGAATGGATTTTATTGTTTGCATTTATAAGGCCATAATGGAAAACTGAAATAAAAGTACAACAAAACTCTTATCCGTAAACACCTGATTAAATCTCAGAATTTGAAAAAAAATTGTAAGTAGTGCAAATGAAATTATACTAGAATAGTAAAATACACACAAAATGCATTACATTAGTTACGTTCAAATGTAAAATAAGTAATTACAGACACAATTCCTACTGGATAAAAAAATATTACAGTAGTTTAAAAAGTTGAAGTGATATAGGTTATATATTTTGTTTTTATAAAACTTATTTAAATCTCCAAGCTCTGTTTATCTCAGTGAAGGAAAATGTTAGAAAGTAGAAATTATTTGTGGCACCTCTTGCTTGCAGTACCACGAAGGGGAGTGGCAAGTCCTAATGGGAGTCCTGAGATGAAAACCACACCCCGCCCAAGTAGACCCATCAGAGGTCCATGTGGTGACCCTAAGGGGGTCCAGGACACCGCATAGCTGCTGCAGCAGCTGCAGGACCTTTCCGGTGGGCTGTAGCCAACAAGGTTCCATTAGTGACCAAAACAAGCAACCCAGACTCAGGTGCCAAAGCCAGGGGGGAAGGCAGGGCAGACGCCAAGTCCTGGCTACCATCTGTGCAGCCTACACTTCCAAGGCCAAGCCCTTTCTCCTGCTTTGGAGAGCAACAAGGGTAGGGGGTGAGCCCATTGCCTCCAAAAGGAGTATCCCTAGAATGGCACCCAGAGCTGGACCCATGTGGGCCAGAAGGGCGACAGAGGAGGCTACACAGCAAAGCAAGAGGGGATTTATTCCCCCGGTGCTGCAGCTGGTGTGCTGCAAGTCCAGGATTCTCTGGCACTGATTAGCATATGAAGGGTTGGCCCTGTATCGAGTCGACAAGGACCAGAAAGTGGAGGTCCACAGAGATGCTGAAGGGGCTCCAGGATGTTGAGCTGCTGCAGCTGGCACAAGCCAGCTGACAGAGGGGCCAACACATGGCTCCAGTACCCAGACCCCCTTAAAGACTGATGAGGTGAACCAAGGCTGGGCTGCCTGGCCCCAAGGGGGCAGGCTTCATGACTAGCCTTCCTTTACCCATGGACTCTGCAGTATACAAACATGGTGTCCCCCACCCCGCACTCGTGGGGGCAGGCAGTGACCCCAGAACAGAGTCTCCGTAGGATGGGCCATGCACTCAGGAGCACAGAAGACCAGTACCACCAGCAGAGCTGGAGGAGGAGATGGCAGCAGTGTCCTCAACTACAGACCCATGGCTGCCAGTTCCTGGGTGAAATGGAGCAACTGAGACTGGGAAGTTAGGTGGGAAGGGTGGGCGGGACTCATCTGGCAATGCTGGGGAGCATGCACACACATCTACTCACTGCACATCCAAGGTAAAGGAGTTGGCCACACATCTCAAGGGGTGACCTGAGGAGGCAACAACACCCACAGGGACTACAGAAATGGAGTTTCACGTGGTGACTTGGAAAGGGCTCCAGGGCATAGCCTTGGAGCAATGAACAACTGGCAAAAACAAAAACAAAAACAAAAGAAAAAGAAAAACGAAAGACGTCCAGTAAAACTTTTCAGCAATGGTAACTGATTATACCTTAAAAACAGTTTTACTTTCTTCTTGTCCTGTATTTTTGCATGGGGCCCTCTGAATTAACCAGAAATCTTCAGGATTTCTTCATGCATAGTAATACAAATAAATATAGCTTCTATTCTTTTTTAATTAAGGGAAGTTGCATTTAGTTCTTTCCATTGTTTGATTCATGAAAAAGAATTCCTGAAGTATATCTGTAAAACACCGAACTCAGCATTTCTTCTGAACTCCTCACTGAAGAAAGAGAATAAAATGACTGAGCAACAGGTAACACCCATATTGTCACTGTGCTAGCTGTCTCTCTGATTAGAAAATAATCCTGCCATGCATATGCAGATAGCTTATGCAAAATGTTTTCCAACAACTCTTGGTGTTATATTGCATTTATTTTCCTCTTCCTGCCTTTAATTAATTAGTTCATTAATTAGAAAAGTAACCCTAACCCTAGAACCAATAGCCTTTGTATTCTAAAAGCCACAAAAGTACATTAAATTTATACATCCTATCTTTGATTCAACTCATCTTTCTTAAAATAGTTTCTAGTTTTACTCAATATCGTGCCATTTTTCTAACCCAACATTCAGGCTAACCCTCACATTAATCATACCCTAATTCTCATATTATTAGCAGTTTCCTATTTATATTCATCCTAATTCGATCTTGACTTGTTATTCAAAGATTTACTTTCCGTTTGACCCTAAATTTTCCATTTCCCTAATGCTAACACTAAGCCCAGCTGGAACTGAAACCTAATTCTCAAACCTACTAATAGTCCAAAATTAATATTAAAAATACTCTAGTTTTTATACATTGTAATGAATATTCCAGTTTGCACTCTTTAAATGAGTTTCAGTTTGCCCTAATTCCAACAAATTTCCTGACTCTACCTCTGAAGTGATCTTGTTCCCTAACATGAACCATTATATTACTGGTCCTCAAATTCTCTTACCAGGAAAAATACTGTAGTTTCCATTAATCCGACCTTTTCCTGAACCACTGTATCCTAAAACAATTTCAGATTTACATATCACCTAGTCCTTTACTTAACGCTAACTCTCAACCTAAACCTGGCTGGAAAACTCTCATTAATCATTACAAGAATGATCACTGAGAAATAAATACAATGATAATGCTCTAGTTATTATTCACGTTCACATTTTTGCTTCTATTTGTTAGTGAAAACTCAATTTTATAGTAAAACTTTCCTATTCATAACACTGATCATAATCAGAACAAAATACTGACCCTGATTTTAATCCAAGTTATATGTCAATACTAACACTAACTAGTTAGTGTTACACTAGTTTTCATTCATCCTAACTTGATTCAAATAAGCCTTCCAAACATTGGTTTCAATTTTTTTCCAATATCTTAGTCATTTTCTAACCCTAAACTTAATCTTAACTGGTATATTGAATATTGCAAGTAGATTCTAATATTAATAGCAGTACTCTAGTTCACATTCAATCTAATTCTTACCAGGCTTATATTAAAATTTACCTTCAATTTGACCCTCATTTTTTTTCTCCTTCACTCTAACCCTAACCATGGCTGGAATCCTAACCATATCCTTGCCATTAATTGTATCCCAATTCTAAAATTTATGAAAAATGTTCGTTTTGTGCAATCCTAACTGAAATTTCACTGCTTCGAAATAAATTGCAGGTTTTCCTAAACCCTACAGATTTTCTCACTCTTATCTTTGAACCTATCTTGTTCCATAAGAGGAATCATTATACCCATTGATCTCAAATCCTGATTTTATGAAATACACTGTACTTCCATTATCCCAGATTTTCCTGAATTCCTAGAACCTAAAAAAGTTCAGCTTTACTTAACATTTAACACATTTTTTTTTCTTTTTGTCGGTCGTGGAGCTTGAACTCTGGGCCTGGGCACTATCCCTGAGTTCTTTAGCTCAAGGTGTGAGCTTGTACCACTTGAGCCACAGCACCACTTTCTGGTTTCCTGGTAGTTAATTGTAGATAAAATTCTCACAGACATTCCTGCCTGGGCTGGCTTTGAACTGCGGTCCTCAGAAATCTGCTTCCTGAGTAGGTAATGAGGCTGACAGAGGGATTACATTTAAATGTGTAAGGTAATGAGTACATTTCTTGTTTATCATTGTTACTACCTTCTTTGTTGTTGTCCAACTATCCCTTCCCTCTCCCATCTCCATCACTCTTCTCTCCCCAAGCTGTAAAGTTCATTTTCAGTACAGTGTGCTGTGAGTATTATTGTTGCAATAAGTCATCCTGGGTTGAACCCAAATTTGCTATTTCTCTAACCCTAATTCTAATTCTGTCTGGTATCCTAACCCTAACCATAATAATAATAATAGTTCAATTCAGAAGTTAACAAAAAATGCTCGTTTTTGTTCATCCTGTTAATCCTCTGTACATCTTTAATTAAGTTGCAGTTTAACTTAAATCTTCCAAATGAGTTTATATGTGCATATATAAAGATATAATTTTATGTAAAAAACAAGGTTTTTGGAGGAAGGAGTAACAAAAAGGAAATAGAGGGAGTATATTAGGGAAAGAGAATAACCAAACAGCCACTTCTGAAAATTAATAACCATTAATAAAATAACTAAAAATAAATAAATGACACACTGCCTTCCAGTGTTCTTGAAGAGAACCATGATATGTCTTGTGAAAGGAATACTTGTTCTAAACTTTGTTCATGCATAATTTATATTGTTATTGGCCAATTATTTAACTTACTGAATAAAAATTTATCAAATAAGATTCCATTACAAAAAGTATAAAACAGTTACTTAGTAATTGTTTGAAGTTTAGAAAACATAATAGGCATGAAAAACAATGAACTGTACATCTTGTGTCTTGGATGAGTGATATATTAAACATTGTCTTTTATTCAAATGAATACTTAGCTTTACTTTTCAAAATAAATGCAATTTTATCTCCTTCCAGAACAAGTACTTATCCTGCAATTAAATGTATTAGTATATTCAGATATTCAAAAGCTAAATTTTCTATGTTTGTTATGTAGCTCTACATATTCAGAATGACATGATTTTTCTATTCGTAAATGTCTAAACTCTAGGATTTTTGCTTCATCAATATAAATTGTCTCATGAGGTTTTTGTGAAGGCTCCAGTAACCAGTGTGGGATTTTTGCTTCATCAATATAAATTACTCATGAGGTTTTTGTGAAGGCTCCAGTAAGCAGTGTGGTCAAAACATTTCCTGAATTCTAAATTTTAAATCTAATCATTTTTAGCCTTTGATTATATCAGTTATTGTCTCTTCAGAGTTACTAAAATAAATACTACTTTTTAAACATTTCACTCAAATTGTAAATAATATTAACATAGGTCAAACAGAGATTAATCATTTCAAATTCACCATATTTGATGATCTCAGTTTGAAGAATGTACAGAGTATAAGAATCTTATACTCAATAATATTTTTGGTTAAATTAAATTTTCTATCTAGATTTCTAATTTGGAGATAAATCACATTTTCTTCTTAATTTTTTTATTGTGAAAATATCGTACAGAGGGGTTACAATTATATGGGCAAAGTAATAAGTACATTTCTTATCAAGCATTGTTTCCTCTTCTTTTGTTTCCCCTTCTCATCCTTACCCATCTCCACACCCTCGCCAGCCAAAGTTGTAAAGTTCTTCTTTCGACATAACGTCTTGTCCATCTCATTATTACAATGGGTCCAATGATATCCCTAAAATTATGAAGCAAAAATATTTCCAGGAAATATATTTTTCAATAAAATGTTTCAATCCTTAGGTAAAGTGCATTATACTTTAATATAAATTTTATCTCAAAATAGAAATTCTGCATCTAATCTAATGTACTTTTTCATGCACAAAATTCTGTGACTTCTAGTCTTATTACGTGATTTTAATTATAATTTATTGTGAAATGATCCCTACTTATATTTATTACAAACTTCTGTAATTATACAAATCATGCCTGTACATGCTAATTTACATAATTTAATACTCAAACAAAATTATCTTTTTTCTTGTCTCCCACAGGGAAGGATGAAGTGCTGAAATGTATTAAATGGAAGCACTCTAACAGAGAGTCTATGGGGAATGGAAATTTGCAACATGAGGATGGGAACATGAGCACTTTCTACTTGGCTGAACAAGAATTCTTGTTTCTACAGTACTTTCTTGCCATTTAATCACACAGGGAAAACCACAAAATTTGAAGTTCATATGAAGGAATTACATTCCTAAAAGTTGTGGCAACCCTGCTCAAAAGCTCAATCTTATCACAAATTCTTTGGGCTTGCTGGCTGATCTATTTCTCTAAGACATGTTTCATATTATTAAGCATATTAGTAATTCAACAAGAAGTACATGGCAGGAGACTCCTGAAATTACATCTATTTCAGTGTAATATTTAGAAGAGAGGAAAAATATTATATTGATCTCCAATTCCTCCCTTTGGCCTTCAGTATACTAATTAATTGTCAAAACAATCGTGTAAGATGTTAGTTTATTTTCCCAATTTAATTAGAGACTAAGCAAGAGTTTTTTTTGCAGTAAAGTGATGACAATAGTATCATAGCTCTGATATGAGCACCTCCTCCCTAACAAGTAATGCTCTCTGTACTGTAAATATGGGAGCCACACTAAATTCTATCTCTGTCTGTCTCTCTTTCTCTCTCTCTACTCACACACACACACACACACACACACACACACACACAAACACATAGAGCTGCCACTCAGACACATCAGAGATCAGTTCCATTCATTTGTAAGTATAGTTGATTGATGTTTGTGCTCCCTTGCTTTTCTTTGCTTCAGGATCTTGCCTGGACCTGTATGTTTCCCTGAATTCAAGTGCCTTGTTCTTAGTATACTGTGTATCTTTATATACTTCAGGCCAATTAAGAGTACCCTGAATACAATATCTTCAAACTTGACATTCAAGTCAAACTCCATGAATTCATACTACTGTTCCAAGATACTAGGATGTATTGCATCTAGAGACAAAAATCGCCCACCTTTTTATTTTAGAAGGAATTGAAATCATGAAATAGAAGAATATCGATCAGGAACTGACCTAAGTGAATGGGAATATGTGGGAAAATGTAGAATGCTGTATGTGTGTTATAGATACAGAATAATAGGCTCATTTATTGAAAACTTGTCATCCTATATTGAAAGCTCAATTTAAGCATACAGTTTTTCAGTTACTTTGCTTACCTATCACTTCTGATCACAAATTCTCTTATGAGTATGTATAATATCTTTGAATAAATCACACGATTTTTTGGTACTTAACATCTTACGGAAAGACAGTCTGCTTCTACATTTTTCATTCTATGTGACAAACCCTTATTTTTTTTCCCTTTTTCTGAATAAATGTATTCCTGGAAACAGGATATTGACAGCAAATCTGAGTGTAATTTTCATTTTGTAAACTTCAAATATAATATAATCTTTGTATTGACTAGTCATTTTTTAAAATTAGTGATATTCATGAAAACAATATTTTGATGCCTTTAAGTTAATTGAGAATTGCTATGGTAGTTCTTGTGCCTAATTGACTTAACCATTATATTACTCATGCATAAACATTACATTGCACTTTTTTATTTTTATATATAAAATAATCCCCAAGGGTTTACTTTAAAGTGATAATAGGGGAGTTGTCTTCATGTTCCAAACTTTATATTTACTTCAGTCAAAGTACTAGAAACACATGATGTTTACTGGAGCAATTTAAAAGCTGAGAAGGCATATCTAAAGAGAATGGATTTATTGATTAAAACATAGAATAGAGTAAAAAAGTCAGGTTTCATGCTTGAGACTGCATAAATTTCGTATGAATGTAGCTCAAGATGTGACTCACAGATAAATTCATATTTATATTATTGAGATTTACAACACAATATAAGCAATATAGGTATTTAAGGAATTAGTCATTCAAAACCCTAGATACATAATGGATGAAGAATGGAATTGAAAATAGCAAAGGGAAAACAATTCAACATGCAGCTTTTATGATTTTATAATACTAATATGGAAGTAATGGAGCTTTTCTCTTTCTGAAGAAGAACGTTTAGCCAGTAATTTCAATGTAAGTCATCAATTGTAATGAGTCTAAAGTCTTTTCCTTCAAGAAATCCAAGAGTACTATACTCATCCTCTGAAGAGTAAATAAGTAATTATTTTCAGTAGCTTTGCTTAATATTAATTTACTTGTAGTAAATAGGTTTAAATGTCTTCTCTTCCTCTCTATTTAATTACATACATTTCTGTCTTTTTCTGTTTCTTCTTACAAGGCTAAAATCACTATTTTAAAGTAGTCTAAGCAGGAAAACAAAATAACCTGATACAACAATCACAAATCCTAAATTATGTGAAAAAATCCAAAATATAAACAATAAATCTGAGGAAGAGGAAAAACAATGACAGAATAACAACAGAAAATTATCCTAGCAATCTCTAATGAAACAGAGATTTAGAGTCCTAGCAGGTACTCCACATCTAGAGGGTCACATCAAATCAGCTATAATTATAGATATGCAGCTATAAATATAGACATAATTATAGACATACATTTCATAAGAAGATTTTATTCTGTCTTCACAAGAAAACAGAAATCTATGAAAAGGTGCCAGCCAGTAACACATTGGGCAGCACATTCAAAACCACATGTGCAGTGTGGAAATAAAAGGGCAACATGGAAAAAAGCAGGAACAGAAGTATACACCAGAGAGAGCCACATCCATACACATAGACAATTCACCATACCACTGAACAGTCCATATGGTCACTGGAACCACAAATATTAACATCACAACATCTCAACACAACTGATTTCTATTCCTTAATGGACTCGACAAAAATGCAATTCCAGAAAAACAAATCACAAGAGGCAACCAAACCAAGACCCTGAAAATCAACCAAGAACATAGATAGTCACCTATTAATATCATAGATCCCCCAAAAGAAACCCTCCAAATGGACAGAACAAATAAGAAAAATACAAGAAAAGTGATGTCAAAGTAGTATAATTCACATAGTAAATAATCAGGCATTAGAACAGACAATCAAAGATGTAGAAAATAGTTATCAAAATGTATTACAGATACTGCAGAAAAATGTGATTAATGGAAAGATAGAAAACTTCTACAAGGAAATTGTGAACAAGATGAGACCAACCAGTCATTAGCAAAATAATTCATGGAGACTTCAAACAGAAAGATAAATTCTGAGAAGGCAAGGGAGTCCAAGAAAAAATGGATGCCTAGCTAAAAGATATGAGAGAAGACACAGCCAAGAAAACAAGCCTTACATCTCCCCCAACCAAAGAAAAAATGTACAGAAAACCCATACAAGACCTAAAACAAAGCTTTAATAAAGAGACAGAATCGCTAAAAAAATGACCAATTAGAAGACAGGGAAATCAAAAACAAAGTAGAAAGTCTCCACAGCAAATTGATGACATAGAAGATAATCTCAGGGTCAAAGACAGAATAGATATAATAGGAAAGAGGAAATAATCATTTAGAACAAATCAAAGAAATAAGAAATGATCTTGCCAGAACTTCAAGACTCAGTTAAAGGATCGTATTTCGGGGAGATAGGTATCAAGGAGGAGATGAGCAAGAAACTAAATGGATGGGAAGAATATTGCAGAATTCTAGCAGAGAACATTTCAAACATCCAGCGAGATAGGCTCATTCAGAAAAGAGAAGACTGTAGAAACCAAACAGAATTCTAGAACTGAACAATCCACCATGACATCATAATCCATTAGAGGATTATTAAAGATCGAGGAAAGGATTCTTAAAGATGCCATAGAGAAAAGATTGATTATTTATAAAGGATATACAGTCAGAATAAATACAGATTTCTTAGCTGATATGGTAAAAAGGAAAGCCTGGCATTTTATATGACAAACATTAAAGGTAAACAACTACCAACCATGAATATAGTCCCAAGCCAAACTCTCCTTTACATTTAAAGGATATATAAACATATTTCATGACAAAGAAAACTTGACACAACGAATGTCCATCAAATTATCAGGATAGAATATAATCAAATATATCCTACATACAGAAGATCAAGAAGAAGAGGAACTGGTTATATAATATGCTCCGTACCAGAGAACAAGGTAAATATGTTAAGAGTAGACGAGGCACAGCTCCTAACAACAGGTGTATAACATAACAGAACTTATCAGATATTTCTGTCTGAACTCTCAATATCAATGGACTTAAATTTGCAAATAGAAGACATAGATTAGATAGTAGTATCAAAAACCAAGATGCATGCATCTAGTATCTATGAGAGACACATTATCAAACACATTCTATGAAGCTAGAATTAGATTCCTCCTCAAATCACATAAAGACTCACAAAGAAAGAGAACTATGAACTCAACTCTTTGATAAGCATTAATGCAGAACTTCTTAATAAAATTCTCACTAACCAATTTCAGCAACTAACAAAAAAATCATATGGTATGATCAAATAGGATTCAACTTGGATAAAAGTGGATTTAATATTCTTGTGAATAAACATAATACAAACTATCAGCAGAAGCGGGGACAAGAAACACTTGATCGTCTATAGGGATGTGGAAATAGCTTTTAACAAGCTCCAATACCGCTTTATGATTAAAAGGTCTGAGAAGCTAGGAATGCATGAAACATTCCTCAATATAATACTGAGTATATATATGACACAGATAATTAACATTTACCTCACAGTGGAAACCTGAAGACATTAACATCAGGAATGAGACAAGAATGTCCACTCTCTCTACTACTCTTCAATATGGTAGTCAAATTTCTTGCAAGAACAATAGACAAGAGAAAAACATAAAGCAGATCCAAATATGGAAGAAGTAAAACTATCCCTTTTTACAGATGAAATGACCCTGTATTTAAAGACCCTGTGGCTTCCTCTCTCAAGTTAGTACAGGTGATGCTAAGCTTCAGCAATGTAGCAGTGTATAAAAACCACAAGAATCAGTAGTTTTTCTGTTACCAACAATGGGAAGATCCACGCTGAAATCCAAAATACAACCTCATATGTATAAGCCTCAGAAACAAATCAAATCTAAACAAAACAAAACAACGAAACTAGGAATTAATTAATTTAACTAAAATTGTGAAGGACCTATATGTGAAAACTTTAAAAATATAAAAAGGGAAATTGAAGGAGATTCAAGGAAATAGAATGTCTTTCAATGTTCCTTGTTAGAAGATTTAACATTTTTAAAATTGCAATACTTCCCCCAAACAATTGGCAGTGCAATACTCATCAAAATCCCAACAAAATTCTTCAGTGCAGTAGAGAAAGCAGTCCAACTTTAATATGGAATTACAAAATTACAGATGATGCAGAATGCTTAGAAATGAATTCATGGGCCTATAGTCATCTTACACACACACACACACACACACACACACACACACACACACAATGGGATTATATTCACCTATCAGAAAGATGACTTTTCACCAGTGGTAAGGAAAATGAAAGGTTTGGGAAAATTATATTAAGAGAAAAAAGAAAGGAATGCAGACACAGAGCAATATAGGTTTCAGGGATTCATTCATTTATTGAAACTAGAAGGTGCATACAAATCTATAAATAAACCTCGTCCTAGTTAATATGGCCATTACCAAGAAAACTAACAATAGCAAATGCTGGCCAATTGGGAACTCTATTACACTGTTGGTGGGAAATTAAAGTGTTTCAACTATTGTGGAATGCAGTATGGAGTTTCCTGAAAAGACTAAACCTATATCTCCTTTAAGACCCAGTAATTTCTCACATGGGCAGTAATCCAATCAATACCAAACAGTCTCACATGAAAGCTGTCAGTATATCCACGTTCAGGGCCCAGGCCCAGAATTGAAGGACTGGAAAAAATTTACCACTGCTGGTATTTGTTTCTGCAAATATGAACCGTTTGATATAAGATACCAAATCAATCTATTTCCAGGAGCTAGTTTAGGACTTAAAGGTAGTAGGTGATAAAATGGCTCTTCGTTGAATGTTAGGAGAAGATGTGGGCAGTCCATGAAATGGGGATTTGTTGTTGTTGTTCGAGGTGCTTGAAGTCTGGACTTGGGCACTGTCCCTGAGCTCTTCAACTCAAGGTGAGTGCTCTACCTCTTGAGAGACAGTGCCTCTTCTGGTTTTCTGGGGGTTAAATAGAAATAAGAGTCTCATGGACTTTCTTGCCCAGGCTGTCTTTGAATTGAAGTCCTCAGATCTCAGCTTCCTGAGTAGCTAGGATTACAGCTGTGAGCCACTGGTACCAGGAAAAAATGAGGGATTTTTAGAAAAGAAAATCACCCTGCCCTTTTCACCTGTGTCTAAACCTCAGATATTACTATTAGAACACTTCACCTTTAACGCATTTCATCAGACATTTGTAAATTTTCTCTTTTCCTTCATGTGGGAATACTGCAGTCAATATCAACTCAGCTGGGGGACTGGATCAATTGTATGGTAATTGCTAGCACCTAATTTAAGAACTTTTACATCAAAATAAATAAAACCCTCATTTGGAATTATTGTGTTTTCTTTTTATTACAAGTCTGTGCTGGATTACTTCCTAATGTGATATTGGACCTCCTAAGAGAATAATGACATTTTCTTTCTCTTCAGCCTTCTCCCACATATGTTCAAATATTTAAGAATACAAAGATTTGCATTGATAATTGATTAAGCTGACTTCTAAGAAAATGTGCATTTCTGGAATTTGGTCGGCTGTCTTGTTCTTACATGCAAAGGCTTTCTATGATTTATTTGTTCTACAAGGAATTCTACTTTCCAATCTTTGTGTGACCAATTTTAGTGTCTCTGATCAGTTTTTCTGACTCTCTCTCTGGAGTCTCATTTGAGTTTGCCTCATAAAAAATATTTTAGTTATCAGCTAAATGACTCTCAGCTTCTGTTTTTTGCCTGACTTCATTTACGCTGTGGTGGCAACCTTGCCTGGCTGTGCTTACTGGAGTGTTTTTTCTGTGTTTGTTAGTGTGTGTGTGTGTGTGTGTGTGTGTGTGTGTGTGTGTGTGTGTGTGTGTTATGTGTGTGTGTGTGTTGTTTAGAGGTCTAGGATTACTATTCAAGGTAGTAGTTTCTCTTGGCCCCTGTGATCCTCTGGCCTAGAGTCAATGGGTTTTTCTAAAGATACAAAGAACAGCTTACTAAATTCCTGTTTTAATATTCCCACAATGAGGGAATCAGGCATCCTTGCAAAGCCATCAATAATGCTTTGTAACCACTTACAGAAGTTGTCTATCAAGATGGCTTTCCAAGGTTGACTGTGAAAATTGTTCATTTCCAAGTAGGCACCATAAAGCACATCAAATTCCTAAGATCAAACTTTTGGAAGGAAGGTTCCCCTTCCTTCCTTCTCTTATGATAGATCAAACCATAATATTATTCAGTTGTGGAGCCTGGAGCACATTTTCTCAAGAATATTCTGTAGTGTAAAAAAGGACCAACTTTCAAAATAAAGGTGAAAATACTTGTCTACAACAGATTGATTTATCTTGCTTATATCTGTTGTTATTTTCATTACTTCAAACACATGGATATTTTATATTGGTATTAGACAAGTGGCAAAGGATTAATGAAATAAGCATTCAGTTTACTTTCATAGATCCAATATAATACACTTAGCCTGTCATGGAAAATTAACTACAAGTATAGAAAAAAATGTCAAGAATATAAAATAAGCCTAAAGATAAGGTCAGGAAGATGGCGGAAGAGGAGCTGGAGGCTAAACAAGCTCTAGCATAAAAAGCAGTTTTAGTGTTCCAGTGAACAGTACTAGGCGAGAGAATTACATCAAGTGTGCCATCACAGGACAGAGAGTTTGGCCAGAGAAGGAAAATCAAGGCAAAGAGACAGATATGAGCACTTGCCAGGAACTGTGGCAGTGGCAGCAGCGGTGGCGCCCGTAGCCATCATACCTGCAACACAGGGTCTGGGACAAAGGCACCAGATGCAGCCGGCAAGCAGTTTCTACTCAACACCAGCAAGAACTGAAAAGGAGCAGATATCTTCACACTGCAGATCACAGACCAGAGACGACCCAGGAACCATGACTCCGGCGGCATGAGTAGAAGCCTGACATCCTCACTCCTTCTCAGGGATCAGAGGAGGGAAGGCATTCATCCCCCACCCCACTACTGGAGATCTCCATCTTTGATACTAACAAAGGATTGGCTGAACTGCCAGTTCCAATTCAGGCTTTGGGAGAAAACAAGACAGCTATTTGGCAGGTCACAGGAACCTGCCCAGATCTGCCAGGTTCAACTCCACCCAAGAAAAGTCATCCACACCAGGCAGTGGAAATCTGCCCCCTGGGAGTGGCTTTCTTCACTGGGTGAACAGAGACAGAGGCTGCCCGTCCCTACAGCAGCCTAGACAGTCAATTGAAATTCAGTAAACATAAACTCTGAGAAAGGCTCCAGGCTGTGCTCTGAGAGTGTCTCAGAAACTAGCCCCTCAGGAAAAAGCTACTGTTTGCTGAAAGGC
Organism: Dipodomys spectabilis; assembly: GCF_019054845.1. Lineage (NCBI taxonomy): Eukaryota > Metazoa > Chordata > Mammalia > Rodentia > Heteromyidae > Dipodomys > Dipodomys spectabilis. The sequence goes on from NW_024871363.1 coordinate 112,352, forward strand.
CTCAGCTCAACCCAGAACCTAGCCTCATCAAAGCATCTCCAAACAAGAGAAAACAGACATCTCCCTCTTTTGAGATACTTAAAACAGATCCCTCTCCCACTGAACTAGACTGAGAGGACGATCACAAAATCCTGGGTAAAGCAGAGCATTTTTCGGCTTTCCCAAACAAACTGCCTTAAGTAACCAATCAAGCCACAGGAAAAGCAAAAACCACAAGCAGACCAGGGACTCCACCAAGAGGCTGGTTACAGACACAAGGGAAATACAGAATCTTCCCATCTCCCAGCTGACAAAAAAAAAAAAATCAAAGAACTTTCTTTTTGTTTTTGTACCTTATTTTTATTATTTTTTAAATTTTTGTTTTTATTGTTTATTGTTTTCTTTCTCATAATTTTTATTTTAGGTGAATATGTGTGTGTGCTTATTTTTTAATCTCTACTGAACTTTTTGATCCTCTTCTTTCTTTCTTCCTTTCTTTCTTTCTTTCTTTCTTGCTTTCGTTCTTGCTTTCGTTCTTTCTTTCTTTCTTTCTTTCTTTTCTCATTCTTTTCACTTCTTCTCTTTCATTCTTTTCTGGATGACTTAATTGCGGTTCTGCTCAACATCAAATATACCCGTCGTCGATTATTAGATCTTATTCTCCATTGTGTACACACTTAATTCAGAAATTTATTACTCAATTCAAAACTTCTTAGAGTTAAATTCTTTAATAGCAGTATTACCTCTTTATACCCATATATTTTAAAACATTTTATTTTTCTTGTTTTTCATGTCTCCTTTCTATGCCTCCCCTCCTTTCATCCCATACCCATTCTTCTCTGAATACTACTTCCTCAAACTTGCAGTTTTTAAGGGTTCCATTTTTTAATATTAAATTTTTGTTTTTCCATTTTTTCTTGTGTCTTTTTTTCTTTCTTCTTTTTTTCTTAGTCTTTTTTCTCTCGCTGCTATCATTCTGTCCAATCAATTTCCCTCTTTGAGATGAGGACATGGTTAATTCCGCTCTCCCTCACCTTCCCACATCCCTCTAATTCTATTGTTCCCCACATTTTCCCTAAACCTAATAATTTCTGGTTGCCAAATTCTCCTTTGCTGTTCTTAGGCCATTAAAACATAGTTGTTTGATGTTCAATAGATTGTATCTCTTGAACCAGATTGTATCTGCAGAATTTTGACTGTGCAACTATGGACTTTGGTTGATGCTTACCTTAAAATAGTGTTCTGGCACAAAACTGGTGTTATTCTCATCCCAAATGCGCAGAACAAGCCAGAAAAACACAAGAAAAATGGCAAGCCCGGGGTTCTCAACTCCCATTCGTGACAATCAGAGGAGAGAAGAGATAATGAATAAAGCAGAGGAGAGTTCCCATAAAGCTCTACAAATACTACAGGTAAACAGGGTAAATGAAAAGATTTAAAACCTGCAAAAATCTCAGTGTGAGCATGATAGGGAGAGAGAGGAGGCAAACCAAAGATCAATACAGGAGACTCATTAGCTTGAGGAAGCTACTTAAAGATTGATACAGGAATTTCGTGAGCAGATTGAGAACACTCAAAGAGAAATAAAGGAATTGTGTGAGCAGGTTCAGATCAGTCAAAGAGATAGACAGGAATTGTGTGAGCAGGTTGAGGTCAGTCAAACAGATAGATAGCAATTACGTGAGCTGGCTGAGAATAGACAAAGAGAAAGTCAGGAATGTCATGAACAGGCTAAGAACACTCAAAGAGAAATTCAGGAAATGTGTAAACGTGGGGATGCTAATCAAAGAGAAACACAGGAACTGAGAGATTGGGATGATAAAGGACAGAAATCAATGGAGGCATTCATGGAATACAGAAACAGAGAGCTGAAAGAAATCAGGGAGACAGGAAAGGGAATGCTCAGTGGAGAACAACAGAAGGAATGGGAGTCCTAGGAAACCATAACCAATCAACCAAGTGATTTGAGAATAAACACTGAACACCAAATTAAGGAAGTAAAGAAGTTCTTACAAGATCTAGAACAAAGTTCCAACAAAGAATTTGAAGTCATCAAAGTCGACCAATTAGAAATAAAAAACAAAGTAGAAAGACTTGACAGTAGGTTAGACCATGCAGAAGATCGAATCTCAGGGATTGAATACAGCCTAGATATTATAGAAAAAGAACATAAAACCATCCAAGACAAATCTAAGAAATATGATATATCTATTCAATTCTATTTGGAAAACACCATCAGAAGGCCTAATCTGAGGATAATGGTTGTAGAGGAACACCTGGAGACGGAAGTTAATGGTCTAGGAAATTTGTTTAACAAGATCCTAGCAGAGAACTTCCCAAACATGCAAAAAGACAGTGCTATTCAAATACAAGAAGCTTTTAGAACTACAAATAGACCAGACCAGAACAGGACATCCTACTGTCAAATTATTATCCTCACAGGATCAAATCAGAACAAGAAAAAAATCTTTAAGCTGTCAAGGAGAAAAGATCAATAACCTATAAAGGGAAACCAATTAGAATCACCTCAGATTTCTCAGAAGAGACAATTAAAGCAAGAAAAGCCTGGAATGATGTATGCCATGCCCTAAAGACAAGTAACTACCAACCAAGAATAGTGTACCCAGATAAACTCTAATCCATAACCGAAGGTAAAATTAAAAACTTCCATAGCAAAGAAAAATTGAAACAATATATCTCCACCAAACCAGCTCTACAAAGATACCTAAAGATGTCCTACACATAGAAAACCTACAAGACCACAATAAACACCAAGAAACCACACCCAAACTGTGAATCCAAGAACCATAGGAAGAACCCAGTTGTGGCAGCCCCAAAGAAAGTAAATAAAATTGCAGGAACTCCCAAATACCTCTAAGTCCTATTTCTTAACATTAATGGGCTTAACTCTCCAATTAAGCGACATAGACTGTCTAGTTGGATTAAAAAGGAACATCCTTCTACCTATTCCCTTCAGGAATCCCACCTTGTCCATAAAAACAACACATTTTGAATGTGAAAGGCTGGAACAAAATCTATCAAGCAAACGGCCCCCATAAACAGGCAGAAGTTGCAGTACTAATATCAGATAAATAGACTTCAAATTAAAATTAGTTAGAAGAGATAAAGAAGGTCTCTCAATACTAATTAAGGGATCTCTACTTCAGGAGGTTATTACAATTCTGAATCTCTATTCGCGAAACAATGGAGCATCCAAATTTATCCAAGAAACACTACTTTCTCTCAAATCTCATATAGATCCAAATACATTAATTGTTGGGGGCTTTAAAACACCACTATACCCACTAGATAGATCAACTTGGCAAAAACTCAACAGAAAGACCTCAGATATAAACAACTGCAGAGATTAACAAGATTTAACAGACACCTACCGAATATTTTACCCAGCAGCATCAGAATACATGTTTTTCTCAGTAGCACATGGAACATTTTCCAAAATAGACTACATTTTAGGTCACAAAGCAAACTTTTCCAAATTCAGGAACACTGAAGTAAAACCTTGCATTCTCTCAGATCACAAGGGAAAAAAATCAGAACTCAACACCAAAAGCCACCAAAGAAAGTCCTGTAACATATGGAGGCTGAACAACACACTGTTGAACCACTAGTTGGTCATCGAAGAGATTAGAAACAAAATTCATGTGTTCAAGGTATTCAACAAAAATGAGCACACAAAATACTAGCTCCTCTGGGACACAGCAAAGGCAGTACTCAGAGGTAAGTTTATATCTTTGAGTTCTTACATCAACAAATTGGATAGATCTGAAACTAACAATTTAATGAGACAGCTGAGCCTCCTTGAAAAATAGCAAGATAAACCCCAATACAGTAGATGGAAGGAAATAATTAAAATTAAATCAGAATTAAATGAATTACAATAAAAAAATAGAAAGAATCAACAAAACAGAGTTGGTTCTTCGAAAAAAATAACAAAATAGACAGACCCCCCAGCAAATTTTATCAGAAAAAGAAGAGAACACAGCAAAGGCAGTACTCAGAGGCAAGTTTATATCTTTTGAGTTCTTCCATCAACAAATTCGATAGATCTGAAACTAAAAATTTAATGAGACAGCTGAGCCTCCTTATAAGAGCAGCAAGATAAACCCCAATCTAGTAGATGGAAAGAAATAATTAAAATTAAATCAGAATTAAATGAATTAGAATAAAAAAATAGAAAGAATCAACAAAACAAAGAGTTGATTCTTCGAAAAAATCAACAAAATAGACAGATCCCCCCAGCAAATCTTATCAGAAAAAGAAGACAACACACCCAACTAAATGAACTCAGAGATGAGAATGGCAATATCACCACAGAAACAAACAAAATTCAGAACATTATAAGGGCATACTTCTCAAACCTTTATGTTAATATGTTTGATAACTTGGCAGAAATGGACCTTTTCCTAGCAAATATCGACATGCCAAAACTAAATCAAGACGAGTTAAAACATCTTAACAAACACATATCAAGCGTTGAAATAGAAACAGCAATAAGAAACCTCCCAGCTAAGAAAAGCCCAGGAGCAGATGGTTTTACTGCAGAGTTCTACAAGGCCTTCAAAGCCGAAATCACACCAATGCTCCTTCAAATTTTTCATGGAATTGAAAGAGAAAATTCACTACCAAATTCATCCTATGAAGCTATAATAACCCTCATCCCAAAATCAGGCAGGGACTCATCAAAGAAAGAGAATTATAGACCCATTTATTTGATGAACATTGATCCAAAACTTCTCAAAAAAATTTTGGCCTATCGACTTCAACAATTCATCAAAAAAAATCATACGCCACAATCTAACAGGATTCATTTCAGGGATGCAATGCTGGTTCAATATACGCAAATCAAATAACATAATTCTTCACATCAACAGGAGCAAGAATAAGAAACACATGGTTATCTCAATAGATATAGAGAAAACATTTGACAAGATCCAACACACCTTTAGGATGAAGGTTCTGCAAAGACTAGGAATCCAGGGAACCTTCCTCAATACAATAAAGGCTGTATATTAAAACCTCAAGCCAGTTTTATGCTCAATGTTGAAAAATTAAAGCCATGTCCTCTAAACTCAGGAATGAGACAAGGATGCCCACTCACTCCATTGCTCTTTAATCTAGTATTGGAATGCCTAACTACAGCAATAATAACAGGTGTGAACATCAAGGGGTTCCAAATAGGGAAAGAGGAAGTAAATCTTTCCCTCTTTGCAGATGACATGATCTTGAATTTAAAGAATCCTGTGGACTCTGCTCCGAAATTCTTCAAGGTGATTCAAAACTTTGGCAAATAGCAGGGTATAAAATAAAACCCTCAAAATCAATGGCTTTTCTGTATGCCAACAATGAGAAAAGTGTGGCTGAAATCAGGAAAGCAACTCCATTCGTAATAGCTCCACAAAAAATAAAATACCTAGGAATTATCTTAACCAAAGAAATGAAGGACCTTTATGATGAAAACTTTAAAAACTTGAAAAAGGAAATCAAAACAGAACTTAGAAAATGGGAAAAACTCCCATGCTCCTGGATTGGAAAAATCAGCATCGTGAAAATGGCAAAACTTCCCAAGGCTATCTACAAATTCAATGGGATACCTATCAATATTCCAATCTCATTCTTCATGGAAATAGAAGACTCAATCCAAAAATTCATATAGAACAATAAAAGACACCGAATAACAAAAACAATCTTTAACAGAAAGAACAGTGCTGCAGGAATACCAATACCAAATTTTAAACTCTACTACAAAGCCATAGTAATCAAAATAGCTTTGTACTGGCACAAGAACATACCCCAGGACCAATTGAATAGACTTGAAAACCCAGAAATGAACCTAAAGACCTGTAGCCATCTAATCTTCCATAAGGGAGCTAAAAAAAATAGAATGGAAGAAAGACAACCTCTTCAGTAAATGGTGCTGGTAAAATTGGTTAACTACTTGTGAAAAACTAAAGCTAGATCCTTATATATCACCTTTCACGAGAATGAACTCCAAATGGATCAAAGACCTCGGAGTCAAAGCAGACACTCTGAAAACATTACATAATGGAGTAGGAGAAATCCTTGGCACAGGCTGAAATTTTCTTAATAGAAACCCAGAAACAGAACAAATCAAAGAAAGGTTGGACAAATGGGATTGCATGAAATTGCAGAGCTTCTACATGACAAAGGACATAGCTCGCAAGATTAATAGAAAGTCCACGAATTGCGAGGAGATTTTCACTAGCCATACAACAGACAAGGGTCTCATATCTAAAATATACCTTGAACCCAATAAATTAAATTCCCCCAAAACAAATCTTCAAACAATTGCCCAATAAATAACTGTGCTAAAGTCTTAAAGTGAAACTTCTCTGAAGAGGAAAGAAGGATGGCCAATAGACACATGAAAAAATGCTCAAGCTCTCTAGCCATAAAAGAAATGCAAATCAAAACAACAATGATGTACCACCTTATTACAGTTAGAATGGTTATAATCAAGAATTATAATAACAACAGCTGCTGGAGCGCATACCGACAGAAGGGGACCTTACTGCATTGTTGGTGGGAGTGTAAACTTGTTCAGCCACTTTGAAAAGCAGTATGGAGGTTCCACAAAAGACTCCACATAGAGTTTCCTTATGACCCGGCAATCCCACTTTTGGGCATTTACCCAAATGATCACAAACAAGACCAAACTAAAGCTACCAGCACGACTATGTTTATTGCAGCATTATGTACCATAGGTAAGTTATGGAACCAACCCAGATGCCCCTCAGTCGATGAATGGATCAAGACAATGCGGTATATATACCCAATTGAATTCTATTCCTCCATCAGAAAGAATGACATTGCCCCATTTGTTAGGAATTGGAAAGACTTGGAAAAATTATATTAAGTGAAGTAAACCAGGCCTAAAGAAACATAGGTCCCATGTTTTCCCTTATTTGTAATAACTAGTATATGTCTGAGTCAAGCAGAAAAGTTCTGATAAGTTGATGTTAGTGGAATGAACTCCAAGATAAGTATTCAAATGATTTTTTGTGTTTTTTTTTCCTTTTATGCAATTGTTTCTATCATATTTATAAGATGATGTTTGTCTTGAGCCTCCCTCCCTTTTTCATGTTCTTTGTTTTGTTGAATGTTGCAGATCTGACGGGAATATTCTTATGCTGGTGTTCTTGTAGTAGTTCTTGTCCTAAGCTCTCTCATGGAATCTTGTTTCAGACATCTGAGAGCTGTGATGGGAAATATGAGCTGGCCACATTCCCAGGCTCTGGGAAATCCTCCCTTCTCTCACTCAGTGACTAAGAGGTCAATATCCTAACCTACTCCAAAGTTGCCTCGAATCTCTTGCTCACCACTCAGCCACCTCTACTTTCCTCAATGGCCGGTAGTGGTGTCAACCAACAGAGGGAATTCTGGTGCTACAGGGCAGCACGGAATGTGGGCGTGTTCAACATTCTTGAATCCCATTGGTCAGAAAGAACCATGAAATAATGGGGTTGTGGCCGGAATCCTGTGATGCAGGCAAAATGGGTGGAGTAAAGATGACAGTGGCTTCACCAGACCCTTTCCCAGGGAACTCTGTCCAATTCAGTTGGGGACAAAAGGGTGACCTGCTTTACTTGGATGGCTGCACAAATTGTTGTGTATGTCTGTTTGTTGCCAGTCTCGGACCTTGAACTCAGGTTCTGGGCACAGTCTTTGAGCTGCATTTGATCAAGGCTAGCGTGAGACACACGTCTCTTCTTGTGGCTTTGTTGCCACTTAAGTTGGACAGTGGTCTCAAGGACTTTCCTGCCTAGGGTGACTTTGAACATGACCCTCTTTTCACAGCCTTGTAAGTATCAAGGGGGACTGCTGACAGTGGTGCCTAGCTAATCATTGGTCTTGCTGATGTTCTTAGACAGACCGGTGAGTTCCCTATCCTCAGGTTTAAGTGGTGGGAGCTGGAGCCCACAGTTTGAATCCTGGTCCTGCCATTTGCAAATGGAAGGAGATCCTAAGAAACTCATTTTATCCATATGAATACCAATGGAATGTGATGTATGTCATGATTGAATGGGCAGTTCTTGAATGATTCCAGTATAAAATTATACACAATTATATTATAGGACACTGATCGATTTTAGTTAATACTTTATTAATCATTTAAACAATCACATTCATTAAATGGAGAAAGAATGAAATACCTAAGAATTGGGTGTCATATAGCATAGAGATTCCATTTTTTTGCCAGGACTAGGATTTGAACTCATGGTCTTGGTAACTCTGTTGCACTGTGTGGGAAGGGGAGACTTGCCTCCTTGAAGTCAAGAAACTCAAGTCTGTTCCTTAGGCCTGAAATCGATCCTCTGCGCTAGATAAAATCCTATTCATATACATTTTAAATGTATGATTTATATTTACAGACATATGTATGTACATATTGAGTTCAGTATATTTATTCATTTTATTTTTGTTTTGTTCATGTATTGACTGTTTATTTTATTGTCTATAATAGCATATAGAACATTGATTACATTGATTACATAGGATATGGGTGTGCATATGTATCCTACTTCATATATGACACCCAGGACTTTCACAGAAAAGCAAAACATGTGTCACCATCAGGTTTTTACTCCACGATTCATTGTTTGGGAGTTCTGGCATCTGAACTCATGGCCTACAGGGCCAAATTCATGAATGGGTCAGTGTCAGCATGCCCTCCTGTGGCAAATTGAGCTGACAGAAAGTTCCCAGGGCCTGAGATAGAGCCCCAGCGATTGACAAAATAAGAACAGATTGACACTCAGATGGCAGTACGCTAATAAATATATATCTTTATAGAGTGCCAGAGATGTCTATCTATTATCCTACCAATTCTTGGGTATTATTATTCCTCCATGTAATTAATGTTGTTGTTTTCATCCTCAATGAGATGTACAAGTTGTTATGTTGAAAACTAATTTTACAACTTTGGTGCGGGAGTGGGGTGGTGAAGGTGGGGTGGGGAGGATTGGGTGAGGAGGCAGGGGAAAGATGGGAATGGATGGGAAGGGGAAACAAAAGAGGAGGCTACAATGCTTGATCAGAAATGTACTCATTATCTTGCCTATGTAATTGTCACCCCTCTGTACAGTATTTTCACAATAAAAAAATAAATAACTAAACTCTTAAGTAAATTGGTGTCCTGAAATCATTGAATCCCTGTAAGAAAGAGTATTCTTTTAATGTTTCATATTATATAAAATCAACCAGCCGACTGAAACCATGATGTCTAATTTTATACGAGTATCATTCACGAGCAACTCATTCAACCGTGATATTTATAAAATTCCATCGTCATTCTTATAGATTGGAATGAGTCTCTTAGGATCTCCCATCATCCAGAAGTGACATGACTGGGATTTGACTCTAGCCCTATATTGCCCTGCAGGACTATGGCTCAATAGCCCAGTAGCCCACCAGCCTTCAGCAATGCAAGTTGAAGTACCCTTTGGAGCTGTGTCATTCAGACCCAGATGGTCATGGTGCAAAATCTAAAAAGGCCATCCCACCACTTATTTTCTGTGCATTCCCCCCACCCCTGCAAGGCCTGGAGGTCTAGGATCCCAGGATCGTCTGTGGTTCCAGTGGCTGCACCCCAGCCTAGGGTGATGGAAGCTGAGGCAGAGTTGCCATGACCTGATTTCAAGACCTTGCTTGGCCAAATAAAACTCCCTGGCTTGCAATTGGTACCGTTTTATCTGCCAGGCTTTGGATTTGAACTTAGGGTCTGAGTAACTCTGTAGCATTGTGGATGAAAGGGAAGCTCACCATGCTTGAGGACAAGAAAGTCAAACCTGCACCCTAGGCCTGAATTCATGCCCCAGGCCTGGGAAACACACTAATTATACACATTGGAAAGATAGGATTTGTACCTAACTATAGATGTTCAGTCCCTATCCTGTTTGTTGTGGTTATTTATTGTATTTCTGTTTTATTCATTTATTTACCACTTATTTTATTGACTGTGATAACACACATTCCATTTATTATATTGATGACATCCTATCACATATATCTATATTTGTAGACATGTTCTTCTTCATGTCTGACACCCAGGACACTCAGAAAAAAGGAAAACAGGTGTTACCCTCCACTTCTTACTCCATGATCCAATTGTTGGCAGTGCTAGGACTTGAACTCAGGGACTAGCATAACCAATTCATGAATGGGTGTGTCAACACGGCAACCTCTAGCCCAGGAAGCTGCCAGGCAGTTCCCAGACCCTGAGATCGAGCCACAGGGTGGACAAAATAGCCATACATGGATAGGCAGGTGGTAGTATACCAATAAATATATATTTGTATAGAGTGCCAGAGACATCTGCCTAGGATTCAAGTATATCAACTACGTTCCTACCAACTCTTAGGTAGTTATTATGCCACCATTGAAGGAATAGGATTCTTTTCATGCTGAATAGACTATTCATTAAGATAAATCAGCATTCTAGGATCATTGCATCTAATTTTAGACTAGACTGATTGATGCAGTCAGAAACTTATCATTCAATCATGAGTTTGCTCACATCCCATCGGTATTTCGAAACGTAAGAACGAATGCCTTGGGAATTCCACATATTGGTAGGTATCAGGACCAGGACTGGAACTCAGGGCCTACATTGGTTCATGGGCCTATCGCTTCCCCGATAGCCTGCTATCCTTCACCAACGCAAGGTGAAGTACTCTTTGTAAGCATATCATTAAGACCCAGGATGGTCACCTTGGAAAGGAACAAAATGTAAAAATCAATCCTGCGGCTTTCCTCTCTCTCTCTCCCTTTCCCTCTCTCTCTCTATCTTACTCTCTTTGTGTGTGTGTGTGTGTGTGTGTGTGTGTGTGTGTGTGTGTGTTTTCCTGCAAGACTTCAGGGCCTAGTATCCCAGGATCGGCTATGGGCCCATGGCAGCCCACCACCCTGAGGTGATTGAAGCTGAGGCAGAGTTACCACAAACTGAGTTCAAATCCTTTCCTTGGCAATAATAATAATAATAATAATAATAATGCAACCTGGCTCAGAACTCGCACCATTTTTCTGCCACAGCTGGGATTCCAACTCAGGTCTGGGTAAATCTATAACACTCTGGGGGAAAGGGAAGCTCATCATCGTTGAAGACTACAATATCAGGCCAGGTCACAGGTCCTGAATTGAAGCCCCCGCACTGGAAAAAATAATGTACCCACCTATTTTACACATAGGATCTCTATTTACATATATGTATGGAATGCATCTTGAGTTCAGTGTAGTTACTCTTTTTATTGTGTGTCTTAGTCATGGATGCATTTGTGTTTTGTTCAGTATGATGACAGACATAACTGTGCCGATGCGAATAACAACTTATTCCTATGGTTATAGAGTTTCCTATATAGAATTCTCCATCCTCCCTGAGACCCAGGACTTTCACAGGACAGGAAAACAGGTGGACCGATGGGCTTCTCACATTAGGATTCATCTTTTGGCAGTATTGGGATTTGAGCTCAGAGCTTAGCAGGCCCAATTGGCGAAAGGGTCTAGGGGAGGATACCAACCTGTGAGCAACTAAGGAGCTAGGGTGTTCCTGAGACCTGAGATTGAGCACCGGGGTGGGGGTGGGGCACAATATTCATCCATTCATAAGCTGAAGCTAGTATGCTAATAAATACCTATTTGGATAGAGTAGGAGATGTGGCTAGCTGTGTTGGAGTCCCATCTACCATGTTGTCGGATCTTCGTTCATCCCACAAAAGACAGTCAGGGTCCGAGGAAAGGTAAGTGTGGACACTCATCTGTTCCCCAGCCTCCCTCATCCCAGGAGACAATCAGATGCAGCAGGGAGTCAACTGAAGCAGGAAAACTCGTTTATTAACACAGAGCAAGCCGTTTTTAAAGCAAAAAAGAGCGGGTGGCATGGGAAGGGAGGAAGAGGAACCAATCACTGTCAAGGTCACACCCTATCATGCACCTAAGCTTCCACGGTCTGCTTACATACTGTAAAGCAAATCGGGCTCTGCCCACTCAACTCCCTATCAGCACCAGCTTTGCTGCCCATGTGCTCTATAGGTTCCCTCTTTTTTGTTTTAATGGCAGACCCATCTCCAAGTTAGTTATCTTTTTCCCTCCTCTGTAAAGGTTATTTAAAAAGGATTCCATTGGTAAGGATAGCATTGGCCATGCAGGGGGTTTGAGGCAAGTCTGGGTGGTGAGATTCGCCAGACAAGGATAGGGAGGGCCCTTGTGCATGATCCAAGAGCCCATCCCAGTTACCTCACATCCGCACCTAGCACAATAATAAACATCAGTCCCACCACAGTTAGAAATGTCCAAAGCAGTTCAATTAATTCCTGGGCATATATAAAAGTCAGTATCTCATAAGGTCATCCTCTTCAGGACCTGGGAGCAGCCTGGGTATTGGGAGTTCCACACATGCAACATGGTGCATCCTCGTGGGCCCCCACACTCAGGCCATTCTACTATAGTACAGAAAAACAAGGAAAATTTAAAACAAACTGCAGACATAGAAGAGCAATCCTGGGCACCTGGTGTCTTTTAAGTAAGCCAGTTCCTTGTACGTGCCTTTAAGCGAGCACAGGGGTCAAGATGACTTTGAGCTTTACTTTAAGCTCCAAATGGCTCCCAACATCTCCCCTGTCTTTGTTTAAGGAAGCGAACCCATAAACGACTTGTTTGTCCCCGTCTCCTCCACATGTTATACTGACATCAAATATAGTGAAAGCGGGGGTTACACTGTGGGGGAGGAACATACAAGGCAACAAAGAAATAATCTTATAAATGCGTTAGGAACACATGCATGAAAGAAACAAAAACATTAAAATGCATATTTGAGGGTTTGTATTCCTAACATCACATTCTCTGACTTTTTCCGCTTGACTCATACCTATACTAGATATTGCAAATAAGGGAAACCATGGGACCTATGTTTCTTTGGGCCTGGCTTACTTCACTTAATATAATTTTTTCCAAGCCTTTCCATTTCCTAACAAATGGGGAAATGTCATTCTTTCTGATGGAGGCATAGAATTCCATTGTGTATATATACAACATCTTCTTGATCCATTCATCTACTGAGGGGCATCTGGGTTGGTTCCATATCTTAGCTATGGTAAATAATGCTGCAATAAACATAGTTGTGCTGGTAGCTTTAGTGTGGCCTTGTTTGTGATCATTTGGGTAAATGCCCAAAAGTGGGATTGCTGGGTCATTGGGGAGCTCTATATGGAGTCTTTTGAGGAACCTCCATACTGCTTTCCAAAGTGGTTGAACAAGTTTACATTCCCACCAACAATGAAGTAAGGTTCCTTTCTGTCCACATCCCCTCCAGCATCTGTTGTTGTTAGAGTTCTTGATTTTTGCTGTTCTAATTGGAGTGAGGTGATATCTCAATGTTGTTTTGATTTGCATTTCTTTTATGGCTAGGGATGTTGAACATTTCTTCATGTGTCTATTGGCCATCCTTCTTTCTTCTTCAGAGAAGCTTCTCTTTAAGTCTTTCGCCCACTTACTTATTGGGCAGTTGTTTCTTTGAGGATTTGTTGTTGGGTGGTTTAATTTTTTGAGTTCCAAGTATATTTTAGATATGAGACCCTTGTCCGTTGTATGGCTAGTAAAGATCTTCTCCCAGTCCGTGGGTTTTCCATTGATGTCAAAACCAGCTTTACAATTTCGGTGGGGGGGGGGGGAGGGTATGATTGGGCGGGGGGGAGGGGGGAGGCTGGGAAGGGAGGTGAAGGGTAAACAAAGGAGGAGGTTGCAATGCTTGGTAAGAAATGTATGCATTATCCTGCCCATGTAATTGTAACCCATCTGTACAGTATGTTCTCAAATAAAATAAAATAAAATTAAAAAAAAAAAAAAGGAAGCGAACCCATCTATCTTAGGTTGGGTGGATCACCTTGTGTGCCTGACCCGTCATCAAGAACTTCAGAGCGAAGCTGAAGGCCTGTCTTAGGTTGGCCAGACTGACACCCCCTCTTACCCATCTCTGGCTGCGAGTCCTCTCTGGGGAAATTTATTCACTTGGAGCTTGCTCTTATGTAACAGGCTGGCTAAGCTCATAACAGTTTTGCAGTGCACGTATAGTGCAAGTAAGGCATAGAAAAACAATCAGCAAAAGCATTCCCAGGCCAAGCAATGTCATTAGCAGCCCTTTAGCATTAGTCAGGGGGGATAGCAGTCTTTGCCACTTCAGAGTCCAGAGGTGGGGGTTGTTCTGGAGCAGATTTTAGACTAGTTCACAGGAAAGCATAACAAAAGGTGGTTGTATAAGTAAGTAGTAAAAGAACAGTTAGAGCAGGTAACATTAAAATAAGTTGCTCCTACAGAAATATTAGATGGCCCATACATAATGACAAAGGGTGGTGATCAAAATGAAGGTCAGGCCTCCAGGTCAAAGGTACAGCTTCTCTTGTGGTCTATTGATGATTTCTGCATTGTCAGCGCCGATCACTGTCCAGATCACCTGTTGAGGTTGATCATCAGAGAGAGGGACTTGCAAGAGAGACACTTTAAGAAGGACTGCTTACAACAATCCCCCTGCCAAACGGCTGGGGGGGAAATTGCACCCTACACCCTTCAAATCCCTCTCCCCAATAATCTTGGGGTTCATCGGCCCTAGGCTGCCAGCGCCTGGGTAATAGCCTCAGTCTTTGCAGATGTCTGAGCCTGTAAAGCTAAAGCTAGTGATTGGGACTGGTGCTGTTGCATTCTCACATCTTGCGGAAGCAGCCCAAATTCAAGGGACATCTAATGGCCCATTGGTGGCCAGGGAAGAGACCCATGTTATGCTTATCCCAAACAATAAATTGTTTTCAAGGGGAAGAAATGCCTAGAACAAAGATTTGTTCTTCCAGTCCTGTGGCTTGAACTCAGGGCCTGACTACACTCTCTGAGCTCTTTTTGATCAAAGCTAACATTCTACCCGTTGAGTCCCACCTCCCCATCCAGGTTTCTCTGTGTGGAATTGAACCCAGGTTGTCAGGCATGCTAGACAACCACTCTACCACTGAGCCACATTGTCAGCTAGGATGATTATCCCCCCTCCCAAACACATATGGCCATTCCTCAGATAAATAGGAAGTAGAGACTAGGATGAATATGAAACACAAGTATGGTTCACAGAGAAATACTCCCCTGCCCCCTCTTTGACCCCCTTAGTTGAAGTTTCTCTTCTACCATTTAGGGATGAGAGAGGGAGAAGGAGTCCCGAGAGAGGAGTACCAAGAAGAATAGTCCCCTGAGCCCCACAGCCTAACCTACACAAGTGGTCCTCTAGACTCCAATATTACCTGATTCAGTGTGGAGTCTACACTGTCTCCCTATCACTTCAATGCTCAGGATGAAATAAAGGTCAGCTTTGTCCTTAGCCCACACACAGGGTAGAAGCTCCTAGTCCCAGACCAACTTCCACCTCTGACTGCCCCGAGTTAGGCTGGACCCACCACTCACCACAATGGTGGAGGTGATGACCTCATGCATAGATTCCAGAAAGAAGGTCTAGGGCAAAGGGCAAAAGCAGCAGGGTGAGCAGGGGAAAGGAGCTGGGGCAATTGTTCTGGGATCTTCCTACTTGGAGCCCTCCCATCAAGCCAAAGCCATGCTGACGCAAAGCAGGGCCAAGGCCAGAGTGTGAGAAAAGATGGAGGAGCATGGTACTAAAGGAGGTACTGCTTTGTCTTGGAGCACTTGAAAATTCCAATTATATTTGGCCCATGCTAATCCCAAAGCCAATATGCAATGCCTCTCCTTGTTGTTTTTGTCTCTGAGCGCTGTCCCTGAGCTCTTTCTCTCAAGTCTGGCATCGAGGATAAGAGTTTCACACACTTTCCTGCCCAGGCTGTCTTGGCACCATGATCCTCCAGATCTCAGCTTCCTGAGTATCTCAGATGACACGTATGAGCCACCAGTGCCCAGCATGTGATGCCTTTTGAAGGCATCTTGGTAAGTCTGTAAAAGGAGCCAAAAGGGGCTTGGGTAGACCATGACCCAATCAAGGAGCTGGGATGGGGGAAGACTGACCTTCTTGCCATCCTGTTCCCCAAAATTAAAGATGCCAGATGGTGTTGGATGCATCAAACCCCTAGGCCAACAGCCATCAGACTTAGTGGGGAAAAGGTAGAGAATATCCAAAGATAGCAGTGTCAAAATTTCTGATTTTGCATGCATGTGGTGCGTGTGTGTGTGTGTGTGTGTGTATGTGTGTGTGTGTGTGTGTGTGTGTGTGTGTGTGTGTGTGTGTGTGAACTCAGGGCCTAGGCTCTATCCCTGAGTTTTCTTGCTCAAGGTAGTGCTCTGCCACGTGAGCCATAGCCCCACTTGCTTTTTGGTTAACTTGATGGTTAATTGTAGGTAAGACTCTCAAGGACTTTCCTGTCCAGGATGTCTTTGAAGCAAGATGGTGGCCCCAGGGAAGCAAGAGTAACACAACTCACAGGGACAATCCCTATGGAGAGAGACTCCTGCTCTCTGGTGGCCAGATGGGGAACATGCGGCCCCTTGCCATAATCTTCTAGAGTTCAATTGGGGGAAGTGACCATGGCTAAGCTGACTCTTGTTCACTCTGAGTGCTGATGCCAGAGCAGATCTGTTCCACCCTAGGCCAAGAGCGGGTATTACCTGGTGTGACATGTTGCAGCTCTTGCCCCTCCAGGCCCAGAACCATGGTCTGAGACGTCGATTTACTACTGCTCAGATCTACATTGCACCCATGACATGCCATTGTGATGTTCTCCATGCCCCAAGACTCGACCCTTCTCTAGTACTGTGGCCCGTTCTGTAGGCAATGGTCTCCAAACAGACTGCTCTCAAGACTTGTACGACACCTAGACATTGGGAGACCCTCAGGGGCCCACTGGAAAGTACTCTGCCTAGAGCCACAGAGCGAGGTCCAAGCAGGCCAAGGGTTGGTCATGGGGCTTGAACTCTAGGCCTGAACGCTGTCCCCCAGCTCTTCAGCTTACCGCTTGAGCTACAGAGCCCTTCTGGTTTTCTGGAGGTTCCTTGGAGGTCAGAGTCTCCAAGACTTTCCTCCCCAGGCTGGCTTGGAACCGCAATCCTCACATCTCAGCCTCCTGAGGAACTAGGAAGACAGTCATAAGTCACCAGTGCCCCGCTGATCTGGCCTTTCACCACAGTGTACTAGGAGCTCCTGAAAGCTTTTCTTTATTTTTTCGTGCCAGTATTGGGGCCTGAACTCAGAGTCTGGGCTCTGGTATCAACTATTTCCCTCAAAGTTAGCACTCTACCACTTGACCCACAGTTCCACTTCTGGCTTTTGGTAGTTAATCAGAAAGAAGAGTTTCACTAACTTTCCTCCCCTGAGCTGGCTTGACCCATGATCTCTGATTTCAGTTTCCTGAGTAGCTAGGATTTACAGGGGTTGAGCCACTGCTGGCATTGGGCTAGAACCTTTTTTAAGCAACGGTCCTTCCCTGCATTTGCCCTGACTCCTCCATGCAAAGGAGGTCTAAGGGTCAGGAGCTGTGGCTTCCAGCCACAGGAAATGGCTGGGGTCCATGGTGAAAAGTCAAGTTGATCTTCCCCCTGGGCCTAATTCTGGGACCCCACCCTCTGCCCTGTGACTCAAGTACAAACGTTGACCCAGCATTGAACATCCTGCCAGACTTTTCTCTAGCCACAGAACCTTCATTCCACCCATACTACCTGTTCTACAACATACCTCAGGACCTTTGCCCATGCTGTAACTTCTTCCTGAGGCTTTCTGTCCTGTATCCACATCTTAGAAGTCCTGTGGAATTTTAGCCCTGGTTATATCACCTCCTGGAGCAAGTCTTTCCTTCCCTTCTCCCTCTTTTTAAATATTGAGTTGCTAGAAATGGAAGTTGTGCAGGCTGACTGGCGAATTCTCTATCATGGTGTGTGTGTGTGTGTGTGTGTGTGTGTGTGTGTGTGTGTGTGTGTACCAGTCCTGGGGTTTGAATTCATGGCCTGGATGCTATCCTATCCCTGAACTTTTGTGCTCAAGTCTAGCCTTCTATTACTTGAACCACTGCTCTACTTCTGGCTTCTTAGGTTTTGAATTGGAGAACAGTGTCTCATATAGACTTTCCTGCTTACAATGGGGATCCTCAGATCTCAGCCTCCTGAGTAGCTTACAGGGGTGAGCCACCAGCACCTGCCCTCTACCCTACTGCTTACCTATATCCTCGGCCCTCCTCTGAGTCCCAGAAAAATATGTCTCACCAAGCTCATTTTTTTGACAGTCTTGGGGCTTGAACTCAGGTTCTCTGCATGTTCCGAGCTTATTTGCTCAAGGCTAGCACTCTATCAATTAAGCCACATTGCCACTTTTAGCTTTTTCTCCTTCTGTGGTACTGAGGAATCGAACCCAGGACTTAGTGCATACTAGGTAAGCACTATACCACTAAGCCACATTCGCAGCCCAAATCCCATTTCTATGAGAGTGTGATTTATTGGCATACCTCTTCTGGCATAGAAATACCTTACTATTTCATATCTTTGCCAAGATTTGGGATCAGCCTATGACTTAGCAATGAGGAATGATTAATTAGTGACAGCCACCAGGCCCCAGAGGTCTAGGCTCACATCCTACAGAGGGATAGAGAAAATGGAGCCAGAACCTTCGACAACTCCTACAATCTAGGAACTGTGGTCCCCTTGGAGGCAGTGACTGTCTGCTATGTGTCCCGATGGGACACCTCAGCCAGAATATAAGACTTCAATTATTAAATGGCAGAGAAGAATGCTTTGTTCATGCTGCTGGCTCAGACTTAGTAGTCTCTGAGGGTTTTTCCCTGCTTGCCCAGGTTGGGGGGCAGGGCATGGGCAATCTGCTGAATATCCATCATCCATCCATCATCATCCATACACAGAAACATGGAGTTATTGCCTCCTTTTGGGGGAAGGGACAGTTCTGGGTTTGTACTATGAGCTAAGGCCCTGTCCCTGAGCTCCTTTTGCTCAAGTGTAGTGCTCTGCCCTTGAGTCACAGCCCTATTCATGTTTTCCTTTCCTGTGATCTCTTAGAAATATGAGTGTCGCAGACTTTCCTGCCTTGGCTGAATTCAAATTTGTATTCTCTACATCTCAGCCTCCTGAGGAGCTAGGATTACAGGCAAGAGCCCCTGGCTCCTGGGTTTCGTTTCTTCTTGTTCTTTTTTGTAATTGTAACAATCTGAAATCTTCACGGTGTCAATCCAATGGTTTGCATCTGAAGTAAACTACCCAGGCCTGGAGTTCGAATGCCAGGACTGCCACCCACAAATGGAAGGAGATTCTGACAAATTCATTCCTATTCATGTGAATGCTAATGGAATGTTATTTATACAAGTAACAAATAAGTTTTCAGTTAATTCATGATTCTATTTTAGAATGCCACACAAAAATTATTGGATTTATATCTTCCATTCTAGCTCCATGGTATGATTCCCCTAATGGAAGGATATTGACTAATTTTTAATTAATGCTTTTCTAAGTATTACATGGAGGCATAATTTAATAACTAATAATTGGTATTATATATATATATATATATATATATATATATATATATATATATATATATATATATATATATACAATTTAATATCCTCACATTCCCTGTTTCTCTATGCATGTATATACTATTGGGAACACCTGTGGATTGATCACAGGTACTCAGAACTTCCTGGCAACTCAGTTTGCCAGAAGCTGGTGTGCTAAGATTGTGACCCATTTTTGGATTGGCAATTGTAGACCATGAGTTGAAATCCCAGCATGGCCAAAAATTTATTCCTGGAGTCAGAAGCCAATGTTGACACATTTTTTTTCCTTCTCTGTGAAAGCCCTCTCAATATGATGTATAATCCATATGCAAATATATCCTATGTGATATGATGTAATAAAAGAAACATGTATATGTAATAATACTAAATATATAAGAGTAATAAACAACATATGCAGTATACCTATGTATGTAAATATATCTTATATATTAATATTACTTTTTCCAGAGCTGGGGCTTCAATTCAAGCCCTAGGAACTGATCTGAATTTCTTGTATTCAAGGACGGTGATCTTTTCCACTTCACCCACAGTGCCACAGAGTTACCCAGACCCTGAGTTCAAATACAAGGCTTCCTGAAAAATGGTGCAAATTCCAAACCAGGGCCTTATTATTATTATTATTATTAGCCGAGCACAGGGCTTGCACTCAGGTCTTGGCATCTTTGCCACAGCCCACCCTTATATCCCAGGACCCGAGTTCAATTCTTGGGACTGGGAAAAAAATAAAAAGTACAAGCATAAAACTGAGAAGTTCAAGAAGGTGGTTTTACTTTTATTTTCCTTTGTATTGTGACCTTCCTGAATGCAAATGACAAGGCCCAGAAAGTGAATATAACCTAGCATTGCTGATGTTTGGCGGGCTATTAAGGAAGCCATATCCAAAACTGGCAACTTAGGTATGGAGGTCGAATCCCCGGGTTGCCTCTAATGAATGGCGAGATTCTAAGAAACCCATTCCCATATAAATCCATACAAATGGAATGCTATAAATGTAACAATTAAATTAGTAGTGCATGATTATATTATAAAAATTATACAAAACAATTATACTACATTGACTAATTTTCAATTAGTACTTTATTATGTATTCAATCATGATACTTTGAAAAGGAAGGAATAATTTAATTGCCAATAATGGTGAGAAATATGGTATATGCAATTTCATAGTATGCAGACATCTCTCTCTTGTTTTATGCATCTACATCTATCTATCTATCTATCTATCTATCTATCTATCTATCTATCTATCTATCTATCTATCTATCTGTCTGTCTGTCTGTCTGTCTGTCTGTCTGTCTGTCTGTCTGTCTGTCTGTCTGTCTGTTTATCTACGAATCTACACATTTATCTGTTTATACACTTGTCATTCCTGGGGCTCAGTTGTAGAGTGCTCGCCTAGTATGTACAAAGCCCTGGATTCCTCACTACCATGTGCACACAGAAATCCAGAAGTTGTGCTGTTGCTCAAGCAGCCGAGCACTAGCTTTGAGCATGAAAGCTTAAGGACTGTGTCTAGTCTCTTACTCAAGACCCAGGAATGGTACCAAAAAAAGATGGAATGTTCTGACTGCAACTATATAAGGATAGCACTGCAAATACCTCATCACAGAGCAAGCCTTGAGTCTGGTGCTGACAGCTGCCATCTAACCTGACTTATCCAGAGGTAAACTGCTGCAACCCAGCTCCACAGAACCAGATGCTGCTGGCTTGCTCACCCCTGTCATCCAATATACTTGAAGGCTAAGATCTGACACTGGTGGGGTTAAAACCCGCCCTGGCCGGAAGTCTGCGAAACTCTGAGCTGTGGCTCAAAGTGGTAGAGCTCTAACCTTGAGCAAAATTTCTTAGGACAGTACCCCCAACCTTTCAGTGCAATCTCCGTGTCTGACTCCACCTCCCCCCAAAAAAGCCAACCCTCTAAATCATTAGACATGAACTTTGTGTGGCTTGGGATGTGTTTCTGAAAGAATGATAATACTGATGAAAACACCCAAATTCTAATGACAGTGTGTGGGATACAGCTATGTGATGATTCCTTCAGGAGGTGTTGTGTCCTGAGTCCTTCACAGGGTGCATTTTTTCATCTGTTTCTTATAAGAGCTCCACAAGTAAGATGATTGTGTAGATGAGAAACTTGAGGCTCAGATATGTCAGGGCCAAAATTATGTATGTACCTAACTCTAGTGAGTTGTCTCCTGCAGATAATTGTTTTGGTTTATTTTTCTCAGTCATTAACCTACAACTCAGGGCCTAGCCACTGACCATTCTCTGTTGGGCTCATGGCTAGCACTTTACCACGTGGAGCCAAGAACCGCCTTGCAACAGAGTGTTACAGTCTAGGTATCTGTAGCTGAGGTCTATCATCCTTCCTACTCAGGAAGCTTAAATATGATGATCTCAGTTCCAAACAATCCCAGACACAAAAGGTCCCATAAGTCTATTGTCTCCTATTCACCACTTAGAAATTTGAAGTGGAAGCTGGGCTCTGGTGACTTGCATCTGTCATCCTAGCCACTCAAGAGCCTTAGAGCTGAGGAATACAGTCCAAAGCCAGGCTGGGAGGAAATTCCTTGAGAGGCTTCTCTCCAGTGAACTACCAAAATCCTGCAGGGGTGCTGTAGTTCAAATGGTAGGGTGCTTGACTTTAACTGAAGAGCTCAAGGACAGCTCCCAGGCTTAGACTTCAATTCCTCCAACTTTCAAGAAAAGAAAGAAAGAAACTTGAAGTGCAGTGCTGGGACTGTGTCTTAGGGGTAGAGTACTTTGCAAGTATGAATCCCTGAGTTTGATTCCTTAGTAAAACATCTCTAGAAAAAAGCCTGAAATAGCTGTGTGGCTCCAGTGGTAGAGTGCTACCCTTGCACAGGAGAAACTCAGGTACAGTGTTCAGGTCCTGAGTTCAAGCTCCAGGACAAGTGTATGCACACACACACACATGCACACAGACGCGCGCACACACATACACACACACACACACACACACACACACACACACAGATACCAGAATTGAAGCTGTGATACCAAATTGTAAAATTCTGAGCTCATGGTCAGCACCCAGGCCCCGTTTTCAACCCAAAACCTAGCCACTCAGGGCCCATATAGGAGAGGTCAAAGGTTTCAAAACCTGATGAGCTTCAACAGCCCTAAATAACAGGAAGCATTGTGATATTAGACATATGCTTGGATTTATAAAGCTTCCAGAAATCTAGAAAGGCACTGTTACCAATAATGAATCATTGTATTAGGTTCAGCTCCCTTATTGTCTGCCAGAAAGACCCTTGAATTAATTGTAGTAGGTTATTTCAACACTGGAACATAGTATAACAAAGACAGGATAAGTACAGGGAAGTTGGCCTGCCAAGGGAGGTGGCACAAAGGAAGGCTTCCTGTCAAAACAAAGCACTGGGGAGAGTGATAGCTTGGGGTACAAAGAGGAATTTTTCTCCTAGCCTTCAGAGCCTGCCCACACTCCTCCTCACTAATTGTCCTGGAAGGAGTTGTTTGTTACACAGCTGTACAGGAGTGAGGCTTTTTGTCTGCCTGTTCCAACAATGAAGCAGATTTTCTCCAGCAGCCTGGGGTGTGGAGAAAACCTCAGGCTACTCTGGGAACAGTGAGGAGAGCCCAGGAACATGCACTGTCTTGTAAACACTCTCTGTGCTATGAAATCATTCTATTTAAAGCAAATTTCCTTAGCTGGGTGCCTTTCATCATAGGGACTCTGGACATTCACAGATAGAAATGCATGCATACATACAAGGAGAGACATGGAGTTACTTGTGTGGTTTTTTTTTTTGGCACATCTGGGGGTTGTATTATGAACCTAAGCACTGTCTCTGAGCTCATTTTGCTCAAGGGTAGCACTCTGCCCTTTAGCCACAACCCCATTCATGGTGATCTTTTATTCCTGTGATCCCTCAGAAGTAAGAGTGCTGTAGATTTTCCTGTCCCTGCTGAATTCAAACTGGCATTCTCTACCTCTCAGACTCCTGAAGAACTAGGATTACAGGCAGGAACCTCTGACTCCTGGCTTTCTTTTCTTCCTGTTCTTTTTTTTCATTGTGACAAAATGAAATCTTCACAGTGTCATTATAATGGTTTGCATTTCGAAGTAAACTACCCAGGCCTGGAGTTCAAATGCCAGGACTCCCACCTACACATGGAGGGATATCTTGAGAAAATTTTCCTATTCATGTGAATGCTTAATGGAATGTTATAAAAATAACAATTAAATTTGCAGTTAGTTCATGTATATTATTTAATTATATATATGATATTACTACCAATTATTGATAAATTATCCCTTACTTTATTTAAGTATTATGGTTGAATACATAACAAAGTATTAATTGCAAATTAGTCAATGTACTATAATTATTGTGTATAATTTTATAATGGAATCATACAATACTAATGTAATTGTTACTTTACAACATTCCATTCATATGGATATACAAAAAAGTAGTGGATTATGTCTTCCATTCTAGCACCATGGTATGATTATCCCAATTAAAGAATACTGACTACTTTTACATTAATGCTTTAATAAATATTCAACCATGATATTTCATTAAATGGAGGCATAATTTAATAATAATTCACAATATATATAATTTAATATCCTCACATTGTCTCTCTCTTATATATATTGCAAACTACACATCTATCTATCCATTTATCTAACCATCTATATCTATACCTACATCTACATCTATATCTATATATATCAGTCACAATTATGGCTTGTTCCCAGGTTCTCAGAACTGGCTGGTAGCTCAGTTTGCCAAAGGCTTTTGTTCTACAACTGACCCATTTATAAGTTTGGCATTGTGGGCTGTGAGTTCAAATCCCAGCATGGCCAAAATTTTATATGTGGAGTCAGAAGCCAATTTTGACACATACTTTTTCCTTCTCTGTGAAAGTCCTGGATCTTAGTATGATGTATAATCCACATGCAAATATATCCATGTGATAATATGTAATAAATATAATAAATGGTATATATATAATAAACTAAAATAAAACATAAGGGTAATAAATGCCATATGGAGTAACCCCATGTATGTAAATAGATCTCATATATGAATATTATTTTTATCAGTGCTGGAGCTTGAATTTGGGCCCTGGGAACTGGGCTGAAATTTTTGTCTTCAATGACGGTGAGCTTCCTCTGCCCCACAGTGCCACAGAGTTACCTAGACCCTGAATTCAAATCTCAGGCCTGCCAGAAAAATGATGAAAATTACAAGCAAGGGCCTTAATTTCTTTTGGCCAGGATTAGGACTTGAACTCAGCTCATGACAATTCTGCCTCAGCTTCGATCATCCTAGAATGGGGAGCAGCGTCTGGACCCACAGTCCATCCTGAGATCCTAGGACCCGAGTTCAAATCTTGGGACTGGCAAAAAAAAACAAAACAAAACGGAGAAGTGCTGGGAAGTTGGCTCAGTTATAGATTGCTTGCCTTGCATGCATAAGACCCTGGGTTCGATTCCTCAGCACCACATAAGCAGAAAAAAGCAGGAAGTAGTGTTATGGCTCAAGTGATAGAGCGATAGCCTTGAGCTGAAAATTTGGGGTCAGCACCCAGACCCAGAGTTCTGGCTCCAAACCGAAAAAAAAGAAAGAAAAAAATAGTACCGGGAAAAAAAAAAAAAAGGAGAAGGATAAAACTGGGAAGTTCCAGGAGGCGGTTTTACATTTTTTTTCCTTTACAACCATCCTGGGTCTAAATATCAGGGACCATAAAGTGTACATGACCTTGCACTGTTGAACTTTGGTGGGCTATCAGGGAAGCCATAGCCAAAACCAGCTACCTAGGCCTGGCATACGAATCCCAGGACTGCCACCTATCCACGGCGGGAGATCCTAAGAAACGCATTCCAATATACATCCATATGAATGGAATGTTGTAAAGTAACAATTACATTAGTAGTGTATGATTACACTATAAAATTATACACAATAATTATAGTACATTGACTAATTTACAATTAATACTTTGTTATATATTCAACCATAATACTTAAATAAATTAATGGATAATTTATCAATAATTGGTAGTAATATTGTATATATAATTAAATAATATACAGACATCTCTGTCTTGTTTTATACATATACACATACATACATATATATATATATATATATATATGTATGCAAAAGTCTCTCTCTATATATATATATTTCTAAACTTGTCATTCCTGGGGCTCAGTAGTAGAGTGCTCGCTTAGTATTTATGAAGTCCTGGGTTCGATTCCACACTATCACATGCACAGAAAAAGCCAGAAGTGGTGCTGTTACTCAACCAGTTGGGCACTGGCTTTGAGCATGAAAGCTTAGGGACTGTGTGTAGGCCCTTACTCAAGCCCCAGGACTGGCACCAGAAACAAGTTAGAATGTTCTAACTGCAAGAATAGAAGGCCAGGATTTCAAATACCTCCTCACAGATCAAGTTGGTAGTCTGAAGATGATAGCTGCCATCTAAATTGACTTAGCCAGAGGTCAACAGCTGCAACCCAACATCATGGAACCAGATACTGCTTGCTCACCCCTAACTGCTCAGAGGGTGAGATCAGACAATGGTGGGTTGAAAACTCAGTCCTGCCAGGAAATCTGCTAGACTCTGAGCTGTGCCTCAAAGTGGTAGAGCTCTAGCCTTGAGGAAAAGGTCTTAGGACAGTACCTCCAACCTATGAGTGAAATCTCCTAGGCTGATGGCCCTCCCCACAAAAAAAACACCCCTCTAAACTGTTAGATGTGAACTTGTGCAGTTTGTGACCTGTATCTGAAAGAATGGTGATAAGCACCCTAAATCTAATGACAATTTGTGAGATACAGCTATGTTATGAGTCCTTCCTTGGGTGTTGGGTGTTGAGTCCTTCACGGGTTACTGGGTTGTTCATGGGGTATTGTGTACTGAGTCATTCACAGGGTACTATGTGTTGAGTCCTTCACCAGTTGTATTCTTTCATCTGGTCCTTATAAGATCTGCACAAGTAAGATGATTGTGCAGATGAAAAAGTCGAGGCTCAGATATGTCCCAAAGGCAGGGCCAAATTTATGTATATACTGAGCTCTAGTGACTTGTCTCCTGTAGACAATTGTTTTGGTTTAGTTTTCTATATCATGAACCTTGAACTCAGAGCCTAGGTGTTGACTTTCTTCTTGGGTTCATGGCTAACGTTCTACTATGTGGAGCCAAGGACCCCCTTGCAGCAAAGTGTCACGGCTTAGGTCTCTTTAGCTGAGATCTATCATCCTGCCTGCTCAGGAAGCTGAGGATCTTGGTACCTTTTCCCCATGGTGGTTGAGTGGCTCTGATGCTCTTTAGTCTTGATGTAATGATGCCAGAGAGATGTTTGTATCTGGAAATGAGCACATCTCTATCCAAGGACTTTAAAGTACCTTTTAAAAATACTTTTGAAAGTGATTTTAAAATATTCTAATGAAATTTTCAAAAAGTTTGTTAATTTCTACTCTCAAAATTAAAGTCACTAAATTATGGAGTTAAAAATATTATCCCAGATTACGGACAAAAGCCAGCCTGGGCAGGAAATTCCTTGAGATGGTTATATCCAATAAACCATCAGAAAGCCTAAAAAGGTGCTGTAGCTCAAGTTGCAGTGCACTAGACTTGAGCTGAAGAGCTCAGAGACAACACCCAGGCCAAGACTTGAACTCCTCCAACTTACAAGAAAAGAAAGAAACCTGAAGTGGAGAGCTGCGATTGCTTCTTAGGGGTAGACTGCTTTACATGTGTGAAACCCTGGGTTTGATCCACATCCCTAGAAAAAAAGGCTGAAGTAGCTGTGTTACTCAAGTGGTAGAGTGCTGTCCTTGGACATGAGAAACTCAGGTACAGTGGTTAGGTCCTGAGTTCAAGCACAAACACAAACACACACACACACACACACACACACACACACACACACACACACACACACACACGGAGGCACCATTGCCAATAATGAATCATTTCATTAGGTTCAGCTCCCTAATTATCTGCCAGAAGGACTCTTGAATTAATGTTAGCAGTTTGGTTCAACACTGAAACACAATCTTACAATGACAGGATGAGTGCAGGAACTTGGCCTGCCATTGAGGTTGCACAAATGAAGGCTTCCTGTCAAAACAAAGCACTGGGCTTGGGGCTGGTGGCTCATGCTTCTAATCCTAGCTACTCAGGAGGCTGAGATTTGAGGATCATGGTTCAAAGCCAGTTTGGGCAGGAAAGACTATGAGACTCCTATCTCCAATAAACCACTAGAAAACCGGAAGTGGCTCTGTAGCTCAAGTGGTAGAGCACTCACCTTGAGCTGAAGAGTGCAGGGACAGCACCCAAGCCCAGAGTTCAAGCCCCATGACCGACCAAAAAACAAAGACAAAAACAAAAAAACAGCACTGGGGAGAGAGATAGCTTGGGGTACAAAGAGGTCTTTTTCTCCTGACCTTCAGCGCCTGCCCGCACACATCCTCAATAATTGGCCCGGATGAGTTGTTTGTTACACAGCAATACAGAAGTGAGGCTTTTTGTCTGCCTGTTCCAACAATGAGGCAGACTTCCTCCAGCAGCTGGGGTATGGAGAACCCCTCAGGCTACACTGGGAACAATAAGGGGAGCCCCAGAACATGCACTGTCTTGAAAGCACTTGCTGTGCTATGGAATCATCCTATTCAAAGCAAATTTTCTAGCTGGGTACATTTTTTCATAGAGACTCGGATGTTCAATAATATAAATACATGCATACATACACAGACACATGGAGTTACTGGCTCTTTTTTTTTGTGGCATATCCTGAGACTTGTACTGTGAGCCTAGACATTTTCACTGAGCTCCTTTTGCTCAAGGAAGCATTTTATTGTGTCTTAAACCATGATTACCCTAGGCTGGGGTGCAGCTTTTACATCCACAGATAATCCAGGGATCCTAAGACCCGAGTTCAACTCCCAGCGCTGGCAAAATTACAACAAACCAACAAAAATGGAGGTGGAAAAATCAGGAAGTTTTACACAACAGTTTTACCTTTGTTTCCTTAGCACTGTGACCCTCCTGAGTCTCAATGACTCAGCTTGAAAATTGTACGTGAGCTTGCATTGATGAAGGCTTAGGGCTCTCAGTAAAGCCTGAGCCCAACCTAGACACCTAGGCCCTGAGTTCAATCCTGGGATGCCACCTACACATGGGTGAAGATCCTAGGAAACTTATTCCTATCTATAGGAACACTAATAGAATGTTTGAAATGTACTAACTGAATTA
Source organism: Dipodomys spectabilis (assembly GCF_019054845.1). NCBI lineage: Eukaryota > Metazoa > Chordata > Mammalia > Rodentia > Heteromyidae > Dipodomys > Dipodomys spectabilis. The sequence goes on from NW_024871363.1 coordinate 141,136, forward strand.
CTAATTAGCTAGTCATTCCAGTTTAAGATTGTATTCAATAAATATAGGTCATTGATTAATACTTTATAAGTCTTCTTCTATAATTGATTAATGGAGGCATAATTTTATACTAAATAATTGGTAGCAATATAATATATAGAAATAAGATATAGAGATCACCCTTTATATAGGGTTATACACTAGAGTCTACATAAATGTTTATCTGCCTCTCTCTCTGTATATATTTATAGATGCATACACATTTTTGTTTTCTTTTTTTTTTTTTTTTTTTGTCGGTCGTGGGGCTTGAACTCTGGGCCTGGGCGCTGTCCCTCAGCTCTTCAGCTCAAGGCGAGCGCTCTACCACTTGAGCTACAGCGCCACTTCCGGTTTTCTGGTGGTTTATTGGAGATAGGAGTCTCATGGTCTCTCCTGCCCGGGCTGGCTTTGAACCGTGATCCTCAGATCTCAGCCTCCTGAGTAGCTAGGATTACAGGCGTGAGCCACCAGCGCCCGGCGCATACACATTTTTAAATACACACACACACACACACATACACACACATACAAACTGCAATCTAAACATCTATCTGTTTTTATATTGGCCATTCCTAGGGCTTGATCTCAGTTCCTCTGCCCGCCAACTTCTCTTGCATCAGACTGGTGTGCTAACATTTACCCATTCATGAAGAGGGCCTGCTAGGCCCTGAGTTTAAGTCACAAAACTGCCAAAAACTTAATCCTTGTGGAGGGCCAATTGTCCCACTTGTTTTTCTTATCGGTGAAATTTCTGGGATTCAGGAATGATGTAGAATACATAGGCACATCTATGTCTTATATAATAGGATGCAAAAAATTTTATAAGTGTAATCATACTCACTAAAGTACATAAGAAATAAAGAAAACACAAAATAAAATGAATACACTAACCACAATATGCAGTAAACATGTGTAGATAAATATAAATCATGTATTTAAAATATATACGAATATTAATTTTTTGAGGACTAAGACTTGAATTCAGGCCCTAGGAACAGGCCTGAATTTCTTGTCTTCCAGAAGGGTGATCTTCCCCATCCCCCACAGTGCTGCAGATTTACCCAGACCCTGAGTTCAATTCCCAGGCCTGGCAGAAAAAATGGTGTGAATTCCAAGCCAAGGAGCCTCAATATTTTTAAAATATTTTTAATGTATGTATGTATGTATGTATGTATTTTTATTTTGTCAAGCACAGGGCTTGAACTCATGTTGTGGCAATTCTGCCTCAGCTTTGATCACTCTAGGCTGGGGTGTAGCCACTGGACCCTCAGCCGAACCTGGGTTCCTGTGCCCCAAAGTCTGAGAAGAAAAAAAATAATTAATGCGACAGAGAAAAAAAAAAACTGGCAACTTGCAGAAGGCTGCCGGTTTTACATTTGTTTTCTTTGCAAGGTGACCATCCTGTCTGAATGACACTGTTGAAAAATGTTGGTAACCTGGCATTGCTGAAGGCTGGCGGGCTACCAAGGAAGCCATAGGCCAACATGGCAACATAGGCCCTGTGTTTGAAGCCCGGTCGTGACCCCTACCAAAGGCGGGAAATCCTAAGAATCTCCTTCCTATTCATAGGAATACCGACAGAAGATTATGAATGGCAAGGTTGAATAAGTTTTTTCTGAATACTATTGTATAAATAGAGTGATTTTAGGAGGCCAATGGATTTTAATGAATATTTTTGACATATTCAAAGAATAGTATTAATTACATGGACGCAATAGTTTCGGAACAGTGGTTGATTTAATTAATAATTCATTAAGGATGAAAACAATAATATTGATTACATGGAGAGGCAACAGCCCTAGGGGTCTCTAGCTGAGGTCTCTCATCCTGCTTTTTCAGGTAGCTGAGATCTGAGGACCTGGGTTCCAAACTATCCCAGACACAAAAGTCCTCATGAGCCTATTATCACCAATTCACCACTAAGAAACCTGAAGTGGAAGCTAGGTGCTTGTCACTCATATCTGTCATCCAAGCTATTCAGGAGGATGAGATCTGAGGATCATGGTTCAAAACCAGCATGGGCAGGAAAGTCCTTGAGACACTTACATCCAATGGACCACCAGAAAAGCTGAAGTGGCATTTGGCTTAAGGGATAGAGCACAAGACTTCAGCTGAAGAGCTCAAGGACAGCACCCAAAGCCAGACATCATCTTCTACAACAATAAAAAAAAAGATAGAAACAAACAAACCAACCTGAAGTAGAGGGCTGGAAATGTGCCTTAGGGGTAGAGTGCTTTGCAAATATGAAACCCTGCGTTTGATTTCTCAGGACCACAGTCATTAAAAAAAAGCCTGAAGTGGATCTGTGGAGAGGGCTATACTCATACAAGAGAAACTAAGTACAGTGCTCAGGTCCTGAGTTCACCCTCCAAGAATCGTGCATGTGCCTATGTGCCCTCTCCCACGTGTGCGCACACACACACACACAAACACACACACACTCATACATACACAGACAAGAAGTGATGCTGTTACACAAAATGGTAAAGCACCAGGCTTCTACACTGAGCTCATGGTCAGCACCCAAGCCCTGTGTTCAACCCCAAAACCTAGCCACCCAGGGCCCAACTAGGAGAGGTCAAATGTTTCAAAACCTGATGAGGTTCACCAGCCCTAGATGACAGGAAGCTTTGTGATACCAAATACATGCTTGGATTTCCCAAGCTTCCTGAAACCTAGGAGAGGCATCATAGGCCCATCATCACAGGCAATGAAACATTTCATTAGGCTCAATGCCCTACTTGTCCACCAGAAGGATTCTTGAATTATATTGAGCACTGTATCTGAACACTGGAATATAGCCTCACAAAACCAGGATAAGTGCACAGGACGTTGCCTGTCACAGAAGGTGGCACATATGAAGGCTTCCTGTCAAACCAGAGCACTGGGGAAATAGATAGTTTGGGGTACAAAGAGACCTATTTCTCCTGAACTTCAGAGCCCACCCACACTCATCCTCACTATCTGACCCAGACGGAGTTGTTTGCTACACAGTTGTACAGGACTGAGGCCTTTTGTCTTCCTGTCCAGACAATGAGACAGACTTCTTCCAGCAGGCCTGGGATGCAGAGAAACCCTCAGGTTACACTGGGAACAGTGAGGGGAGCCCCGCAACAGGCACTATCATGAAAACAGTCTCTGTTGTGAAATCATTTTATTGAATACACATTACCTAGTTTGGTGCCATTCATCATAGCTACTCTGGAGCTTCACCTATAGGAATACATCCATACACACCCAAAGACATGGAAGTAGAGGCTCTTTTTGAGGGGGCAGTTCTTGTGGTGGAACTATAAGCCTAGAACTTGTCCCTGAGCTCATTTTGCTCAAGGATAATGCATTAAGCTTGAGTCACATCCCCACTTCTGGGTTTTTCTGTGATCTCTTAGAAATAAGTGTCATGGACTTTCCTAATCTGGCTGGAATAAAATACAGATTCTCTACATATCACCCTCTGAGGAGCTGGGATTACAGTGAGAAGCCACTGGCACCTTCTTTCTTTTCTTCTTCATTTTTAATCTGGACAATCTGACTTCTTAGCAGGGTCATTCCAATGATTTGAATTTATAAATTAACTACCCAATGTTCTTTAGAGCTGGTTTACCTGAGAAAGATTTTCTCTCCTCATCTTCTCCTCTGGGTCACATGTTTGAAGCCAAAAGTGAGAAATGAGTGTCACAGGATTTGGGAGCAAATGTCCACAGGACATGTCAATTCTGTCACTTAGCATTGAGCTGCAGTGAATTTGCTCTCTCAAGATGAGAAGACCAAACCTGGAGTGATCCTCATAATGTCTGCATTACTCCTTTTGTCTATAAAATGATCTAGTAATTATGAGTGTTGTGTGTCGACAACCTTAAGTATCTAGAACCCACTACAAGCATCTTCATGTATCTCTTTTTCTCTAGTGCCTCTCGAGATTTAGACTAAGGGATTGTGTGGAGGGACTCCTTGGTGTATCCCTGAGGAAAGCCGCTTGAATCCTGTTTGGGAGATCGCCGTTCAAATTCAGCCTGAGCAAGAATTCTGTGAAACTCTTATCTCCATTAAATCACCAGAAAACCAGAAGTGGAACAGGGGTCCAGAGGGCAGAGTTCCAGCTTTGAGAGAGAAAGCTGAGAAGGAGACACAGGCCAGACCAGGCAGGAAAGCCTGGGAGGTGCTGAAAGTGGAGCTGTGGCAGTGATAAAGCCTCAGCTTTGGGAAAAACAGCTGAGGAATGCATTGGGCCCTGAGGTTAAGCACTGGGATGTCCACAAAAAATTTTCAAAAAGAGAAGGCCAATTTTATGTATCAGTGCCCTACCTACTTATGTCTGTATATTAACTCCCTGAATGCAAACAGACCTTATGCAGTGCTTCTCTTTTTATTTTACTGATTTTTATTTCAGATATGCTCCTTTCATATACTGCATCATTCTCTTCATTTCAGGCCCATGGCTTTTCTCTTCCAGGGTTCCAGGCCTGTGTCCTCATATGATACACTGACACTCTCAGGAGCCTTTATTTACATTTTGTTATGAGGCCAATGCAGGAACCATAACAAACTAGGCAGGGGAAAAGAAGACCAGGTTTCATAGAAGTATCCAGTATTCAGAAAATTAAACTTGGGGAGGTAAAATGGCGACATACTTTCCTAAAAAACTACCATTAAGGAAAGATGAGGGAGCTGGGAATGTGGATTACTGAGAGAGTGCTTGTCTAGCATGCAAGAAGCCCTGGGTATGATTCCTCAGTAGCACATACACAGAATAAGCAACAATTGGGGCTGTGGCTCAAGTAGTAGAGTGCTACAGACAGTGCCCAGGCCTTGAGTTCAACCCAAGAACTGGCAAAGTGATACCTAGGTAGAATGGTAGGTAGGTAGATAGATAGATAGACAGACATAGGATAGATAGAAAGGTAGATAGATAGATAGATAGATAGATAGATAGATAGATAGATAGATAGATAGATAGATAGATAGATAGATAATAGATAGGAAGATGATAGATGAATCTGGTCTTGGATTTCAGGAGGAAAGAAGGGAACAATTCCCAGACATTAGGCCTTTTGCAGTGGGCCAGGACACCAGAATTGCCTTCACACAACCATAGAGCAAGAAGACTCTCTCTTTCCCACTTCTCAGGCAGCCAAGGGCACCGAGCCAATTGGACAGAGCCAGGTTCTAACTCAGATGGTTGGAGAAAGAAGAGAAACAACCCTGACTCTAGTTGGTCTGGGGATTTGAGTTAATTATGTGGAGAACGAAGGAAGGAGAAAGGACTGGCAGAGGTAGAAGAAGGGCCTTCAAATCTGACAGATGGAGAGTCAAAAACCCACTCCCTAAGACCACAGAGCAGGGTTTTTCTACTCTGTTCCTCCCCTCTCCCCGACTAAACTGGCTCTATTGGTAACCTAAGATAGCCTGATTCTCCCTTCACTTGTGGGAAGAATGTTAATTAGTCATTGTTTGAAGAGGCTGAGAAAAGCCTGACCCTGGTGTAACTCTAACAAGTGTTTTAGTTTTCCTCCCATTGCTGTCATTGCCTGGAATATATGAAGTGGTTTTGCTGCTCACTTATCTGTTGAATGTGTACATTCTGCCTCCGAATCCTGTAGGCCTGGTCTCTGCACCTAGCCTGGCTTTTGAAACTGTTCTCTGTCCTTCAATTACAGTGTTACACTGGAGTTCTTTCGGCTAATGGAGCTAGGGTTTGGAGCCTGAGAACTTCATGTGAACCCAAGATGGGTCAATGTTTCTTTCCTGCTTCTATAGCTCAAGAATTCCAAGAACATTTAGAGTACAAGTACTTCTCATCACCAAGGGAAACACAGGAAGCTCTTGAACATCTGACCTTTCAGAAGTGGAAGTCAGAGTCTCATAGACTTTCCTGCCCTGGCTGGCTTCACCTTGTGATCCTCAAACCTCAGTCTCCTGAGCTAGGGTGACAGGCCTGAACTACTGGTGCTCTGCTAGGCTCAGAGCTGTAATGACCTTGACAGTACAAGTCAACTGCTGTCACAATGTGCTTGGGGAGCATATTAAGCCTTTCAACATTGGACCTTTCAGAACCCTGTAGGACACACGATTACAATGCTAGAGTCTGAGAGGCTGGGCATATGGATGTGATACACTTGAACCTTATGCTCTGACTCAAATTCTGGTATACATCAGTGTTCATTTTCCAAAGAATGATCTCATAATTAGCAAATAGGAAAAGTACCTGGATTAACCCTCACTTTTTTCCCAACAGTGTGTCTTGAACTCAAGCCTGGGCACTGTCCCTTAGCCCCTCAGGTCAAGACGAACACTCTACCACTTGAGTAATAGCACCACATTTGGTCTTTGGGTGGTTCACTGGAGATAAGAGTCTAACAGGCTTTCCATGGCTAAGCTGTCTTTGAACGGTGGTCTTCATCTCTCAGCCTCCTGAGATGCTAGAGTTCCATGTGTGAGACACTGGCATCTGGTCTATTGTTTTTGACAGTCCTGGGGCTTGATCTTAGGGCCTAGGTAAGAGCTAGGTAAGAGCTCCTTTATATCAAGACTAGCCACTTGAGCCACTCCACAGTTTCTACCTTTTTCTGAGTATGTGGCACTGAGGATTCAAACCCTGGCATTCATGCATGCTAAGCGAGCTCTTTACCACTAAGCCACATTTCTAGCTCCATCCTTTCAATTTTTTCCCTCACTTGACTATCCTCAGGAAAAGGTTTCTGACTATAAATCATCTAAAGAAATCCCAATAGGAAGAAGTCCAAAGATTGGACAAAGCTCATACTTGGAAGAGACTCTAAACATGTGAAAACTGTGACAAATGCGTCCATTTAATTATGTATTATGTTTCAACACTTAATAAAATATTAATGAAAAATGAGTCAATGTCCTAAATTGTTGCATAGAATTTTATTATAGGTGTGCAAAATGTAATAAATATTATGTGTATAATATGCTAAATACAATAATCAATCAATTAATGAATCAAAGAAAAATAAAATACAAAATCAATAATAAAATCATAATATGAAATTAACATACATAAGTGTATATCATATATTACACATGTATTGAAATATTTTTTCAATTGCAGGACCTTCATTCAGGCCCTGGGAACTCTAGCCTGAATTTCTTTTCCTCAAAGACAATGAGCTTCGCCTTCACCCATGGTGTAAGAGTTACCTGGATGGTGAGCTCAAATACTAGCAATGGCAGAAATACTGGCCCCAGTTTCGACCGTGACTTACTTTTTTTAATGGAAGCAATCATGTTGACTCAGTTCCATACGGAACATTTAAAAAAAGCAGTGGAGAATTTTGTACAGCTATTCAGACTTACTTTCCTTACCTCTAAAGTGCTTCTCTGAGAACTATATTGTTTCTTTTTTGAACTTTTTTATTGCAAAATTGTTTTACAGAGGGATTAGAGTTACAGGAGCAAGGTAATGAGTACGTTTCCAATTGAGCATTGTTGACCCCTCCTTTGTTTTCCCCCTACCATCCCTTGCCTCCCATCTCCACAACTACCTCACCCTGCCGAGGTCAGTGACTTAGTTTTTCATTTTTGATTGGTTTTGAACTCAAGCTGTGGCAACTCTTCCCTCACATTGCTACAAATTTACCAAGACCCTGAGTTCAAATCCCAGGCTAGGAAAGAAAACTGGCAGAAATTCCAAACCAGGGAGCTTTATTTTTTTTTAATTTACTTAAATAATGTTTTTTCTTTATTCTTTTTTTTTTTTTTGTTACAACCATGCGGCTTGAACTCAGTTCGTTTAAACTCTGCCTCAGTTTGGATGTCCCATAGCCGACCCTGAGATCCTAGGCCCAGAGTTCTTGCAGGTAGAAAAAAAAACTGGAAAGCACAAAAAGTGGCAAGCTGTAGAGGGCTGGGGTTTTATGATTTTTTTCTTTGGACAGTAACCATCCTGAGTCTGAATGACATAGCTGCAAGGTGGACCTGCCCTGCCCTTGCTGATGGCTGGTGGGCTATCAGTGAAGCCATAGGCCAACCTGTCAACATATGCCCTGGGTTCAAATCCCAGTCCTGATACCAATGGCAGGAGATCACAAGAGACTCATTCCTATGCATAGGAATACTGATTAAAAGAGTAGTTCATGCATCAATCTTGTCTAAAATTGGATTCAATAATCCTAGAATGCTGATTGGTCTTAATGTTATTAAGCATGAAAAAGATAATATTCCTTCAATGGTGGGATAATAAATACCTAAGAATTGTTAGGAACATAGTAGTTGTCATTCAATCATAGATAGATGGCTCTGGCACTCTTTACTAATATATATTTATTTGTACACCACCGTCTGCCTATCCATGTATTGTTGCTTTGGCCAAACTTGGGGGTTGATCTCAGTGCTGGGCAAACACCTGACAGCTTCATTGTCTAGAGGCTGCCATGCTGAAACTCACCCATTCATGAATTGGGCCTGCTAGACACCGAGTTCAGATCCTCACACTGCCAGACATGATGGAGAACACATCTAAAATCTAGATTTTATGTGATAGGATGTAAGCAATGTAATAAATGGTATAGGTGTCATCAGAGTCAATAACATAAATGGTAAATAAATGAATAAAACAAGAAATAAAATGAATAACCACACCAAACACAATATGGACTGAACATCTGTATGGAAGTGTAAATCCCATCGTTAAAATGTATATAAGCAGTATCTTTTCCAGGCATGAGGCTTGAACTCAGCCCCCCTATGAAGAGGGAATGGCAAGACATTCTGAGATACTCATTTCTGGACCTAGGAAGAGTCATGGAATGCAACCGATCTCATCCTTGAATGAGTACTTCGTGCATGATGCAAGTAGGAAATGATAGGCAAGACTCATGGGGTAAAGATTATTTGGAAAGGAGAGTTGATGAAGCGTGACAATAATAATCACAGTCATGAAATGGAGGCATCAGGAAAGATCAAAGAATAAGTAGTCACACAGATTGGATTCCATCATTGGTCACCATTAATCCTACTCTATACAAATATATACTTATTTGCATACTACCTTCAGCTTATGGATGGGTGACTATTGTGCTCTCAACTCTCCCCCCAGGGGGGCACAAACTCAGGTACTGGGAAGGCCTAGCTCCTTCGTTGCTAACAGGCTAATGTGCTCATGTGGAACCATTCACCAATGGTGCCTGCTAGGCTTGAGTTCAGATCCCAGCCCTGCCAAAAGATTCATCTTGATGCCAGAAGCCATTCGTTACACCTGTTTCATTTCCTGTGCAAGTACTGGGTCCCAGCTAGGATGGCGAATGCATGGGCCACCCTGTGGTCATGGGAATAAGTTGTTATCCATGTCAGCCCAGTTATACCTGTCATCATATACTCAAGAAAATACACAATACCTTCATGAATAGCGTACAAATTAAGACAATAAGTACACTCAATGCATGATGCAGTCCACACACGGATGTGAATATACATCCCATGTTTCAATGATGCATACAGGACTATTTTGGCCTCACTAGGGCTCGATCTCAGTTCCTGCGAACAACTCCTTACCAGCTCCTTACTGGCTCACAGTAAGGTGTGATCACGTGGACCCACTGTGCAGTTGGGCTTCTTAAGCCCGGAGTTCGAGTCCCAGCACTGCCAAAAATTCACCCTGATTTGAGAAGACAGTTGTTGCACCTGTTTTCCTGTGCTGCACAAATTCTGGGTCTCTGCTAGATGGAGAAGGTATAGGCAAAACTATACTCATGGGAATAGGTTCTCATCCAGTGCACCAGAGTTATATCTGTCAATCTATACTTAAGAACATACACAATACATCAATGAATAAGACACAAAATAAAGAGAATGACTACACCAAACGCAACATGCTGCCCACCTATGTTTGGAAATATAGATCCTCTGTTTAATTATGAATTTATGACTATATTGGCCCCTACCAGGGATCAATCTCAGGTCCCGGGTATGGTCTAGCTCCTTAGAGGCTCACAGCTGGTGTGCTCACCATGACCCATTAACCAATTGGGCCTGCTTGGCCTTGAGTTCAAATTCCAGCACTGCCAAAAGACTCATTCTGATGTGGAAAGCCTAGGGTTGCACATGTTTTCGTGTTCTGTGCATGTCCTGGGTGTCATTGAGGATGGAGAATGCTATATAGGCAACCCTATAGCCAGGGGAGTAGGTTGTCATCCATGTCAGCACAGTTATATCTGTCACTATACTCAATAAAATGCACAATACTTCAATGAATAAGACACAAAATAAAAAGAATAACTACACTGAATGCAAGATGCATACCACACCTCTAGGTAAAGAGGGGTCCTATGTTTTAAAAAGTAGGCTTGTTATTTTGTCCAGTGCTGGGCTTCAAAATCAGGCCCTGTACCAGGTCTGACATTCTAGTCTTCAAGGATGGAGAGCTTCCCCTTTCCCCACAGTGCAACAGAGGTACCCACACCTGAGTTCAAATCCTAGCACTGACAAAAGATTCATCCTGATGTCAGAAGCCAGTTGTTGCACACGTTTTCTTCTCCTGTGAAAGTCTTGAGTATCAACTAGGAAGGGGAATTCATAGACAACCCTATAACCATGGGAACCTTTTGTCATCCATGTCAGCACAGTTATACCTTTCACCATACTTAGTAAAATACACAATACCTACATGATGTAGATACAAAATAAGAAGAAGTTCACTAAACACAATATGCTATTGATAGATATATGTCAATATAGATTGTATGTTTAAATTATGAATTCATTACTATAGTGGACCAACTTGGGGATCAATGTCAGATCACAGGTTGGTGTGTTAACCTTGACTTATTGGCCAATTGGTCCTACTAGTCACTGAGTTCAGATCCCAGCACTACCAACAAGTGGATCGTGGAGTAAGAAGCCAAGTGTGAAACTTGTTTTCCTTTTTTCTGAATATCCTGGGTGATCCTGAGAATCCTGGCAAGGTAGAGAACATTTCTACAAATCTAGATGCTCTGTGATAGGATGTCATCAATGAAATAAACAGTATAGGTTTCATCATAGTACAATCAATGGTAAATAAATGAATAAAACAAAAAATATAAGGAACAACCACACCAAACATGTATGGACTGAACATCTACAGGTAAGTATAAATCCTGTCTTTACAATGTATATAATTAGTATGTTTTCCAGGGCTTGGGCTTGAATTCAAGACTAGTGAACAGGCCTGACTTTCTTATCTTCAACTAGAGTGATCTTCCCTTTCATCCACATTGCTGCAGATTTACCCACATTCTGAGTTCAAATCCAAAACCTAGAAGAGTAAACGGCATGAATTGCAAACCAGGGAGCTTTTTTTTTTTAAATTTTACTTTTCTCAATATGGGGCTTGAACTCAGGTTGTAGCAACTCTGCTCAGCTTCATTCACCCTAGGCTGGGGTGCAGTCACTAGACCTATAGTTGCTCCTGGGATCCTAGATCACCTAGGCCTTGCAGGGAAAGCAATGCACAGAAAAATGTGGCCTGTTTATGTTTTCTTCCTTTGCACGGTGACCCTTATGGGTCTGAATGACACTGTTGCAAAGTGTATTTCATCTTGCATTGCTGAAGGCTTCCAGACTATTGGGGAGGCCATAGGCCCATGTGGCAACATAGTCCCTGATTTCGAGTCCCTGGCCTGACTCCAACCAATGGCAGGAGATACTAAGAAAATGGTCCCCCATCCATAGAAATAACAATGGAATGTTTTCAATGTCACGGTTGAATGAGTTGATCGTGAATGATGCTCCTATAAAATTAGACAGCATCATTTCAGGAGGCTGATAGACTTTATTTAATATTTATGAAGCATTAAGAGAATATTATTACTTACAAGAACACAATAATTTCAGGACACTGATTTCATTAAGGATGAAAACAATTATATTAATTACATTGATGCATAATTAAAACCCAGGAATTGGTAGGAATCTAATCTATATAACTGAATAATGTATAGATATCTCTTACACTCGATAAAGATATATATATATTTATTAACGTACTGCCATCTGCATATCAATGTTATTATTTTGTTAACCACTGGGGGTTGATATCAGGTCCTGGGAACAACCTGTCGGCTCAATTTGCCCCAGGTTGGAGTGCTGACACACACCCATTCATGAATTGGGCCTTGTAGGCTTGTAGGCCATGAGTTCAGATGCCAGCACTGCCAAAAAATGATTTGTGGAATAAGAAGCTGATGGTGACACATGTTTCCTTTTCTGTGAAAGTCCTGGGTGTCAGGTATGAAGTGGAATACATATGCAGACATATATCCTATGTAATTAATGTAATAAATGCTTTTTTTGGGGAGGTGTGGTCGTGGGGCCTGAATTCTGGGCCTGGGCGCTGTCCCTCAGCTCTTCAGCTCAATGCTAGCACTCTACCACTTGAGCCAGAGCACCACTTCTGCCTTTTTTCTTTTTGCTTATGAGGAATCGAACCCAGGGCCTCACGCATTCAAGGCAAGTGTTCTACCACTGAGCTACCTTCCCAGGCCCATATAATCAATGTTTTATGTGACATAATAGTCAATGAAATAAATGTTCAATGCATGAATAAAACAAAAAATTAAATAATTGCACTGAATGAAATATAGTCAACATATGTTTATAAATATAAATCATATATGTAAATTGTACATGAATAGGATGTTTTCTAGTGGTGGGGATCTATTTCAGGCCTAAGGAACAGACTTGAATTTCTTGACTTCACAGAAACCAGCTTTCCCTTCCCACATAGTGCATCAGAGTAACCAAGACCATGAGTTCCAAAACCAGTCCGGGAAGAAAAATGGCACCTTTATAGTATGTGAGACCCAATTCTTAGTTATTTCATTATGCCTCCATTTTATTAATGTGATTGTTTAAATGCTCAATAAAATAGTAACTAACATCTATCAGTGTCCTATAATATAATTGTGTATAATTTCATACTGAAATCATTCAAGAACTGCTCATTCAATCATGACACACATCACATTCCTTTGGTAATCATATGGATAGGAGTAAGGTTTTTGGATCTCCTGCCATTTGGAGGTGGCAGGACCAGTATTCGAACTGTGGGCTACAGCTCCCACCACTTAAACCCAAGGATAGGGAACTAACCTGTTTGTCCAAGAACATCAGCAAGACCAATGATTAAGCAGGCACCAGTGGCTCTCAGTAGTCCTCCTTGATACTTACAAGGCTGTGATTGGAGGATCATGGTTGAAGTCATCTTAAGCAGGAAAGTCCTTGAGACCCCTTGCTAACTCAAGTGACAACAAAGCCAGAAGCGCTGTGGCTCCAGTTTGGAGAGCCAGCCTTGAGCAAAAGTAGCTCACAGACTTTGCCCAGATCCTGAGTTCAAGGTCCAGGACTGGCAACAAACAGACATAGACAATAATCTGTGCAGCCATCCGGTTAAAGCTGGTCACCCTCTTGTCTCCAACTGAATTGACATTCTTCCCTGGGAAAAGGGCTGGGGAGATGCTAACTTCTTGACTCTGCCCATGCTGCTTGCATCACAGGATTCTGGCCACACCCCCATTCTTTCATGGTTCTTTCTGACCAATGGGATACAAGAATGGTCGCCACGCCCACATTCCACGCTGCCAGGTAGCACCAGGATTCCTACTGTTAGTTTACACCACTACCAGCAGTTGAGGAAGGTGAGGTGTTTGAGTGGTGAGGAAGAGACTCAAGGTGACTTCGGAGTATAGCAGGAAATTGAGATGCCTGCCCACGCCCCAGCCCCTTTCCCCCTTTCCTAAGTTTCAAGATTTCAAATATCAGGCAATGTCGCGCTGCCAGCCCGATTTAAGCCTCAACTGATCCCTGGACCTGGTTCTCTACTTTGGGCCCATTTGTCCACAATACCACTGCCATCACTGCTCGGCCCATCTGGAGCAGCCTCCAGCAGCTTCTCCCAGGAGCACAGGTGAGTGACCGCCCCCAAACCACCCCTACCGAGGTCAGACCCCCACCTGGGGGCTCCATGACCCCTGCTTGTTTCTTTTCCCAGGCTCTGAGGAGCCAACTTTCTTCTTGGGCATTTCTGAAACAGAGACTCAATATATGCTCTGGCTGGGCTGGATCGAGGTCCCCCTATCTGTGACAGGTATGCTACTCCAGGCATGGTCCTCTGTAGTTGGGATGCTAGACATGTAGCAACATGCGCAGTCATCAATTTAGATGGCTTATCCCCAACTTTTAGTCCACAGCAGCCGATTCTTGACCATAGGTGAAGCTCTGGGTAGGGCTGCAACCATCAGACCTCATTTTCCTCACAGGACAGTTGTTATGCAGAGGGATTTCTGGAACATGGCTAGGCACAGAGGGAGCAGCCTTCAGATAAGGTTCTCTGCTGTTCTGTGAGCAAATGACAAGAAGATACACGAAAAGGGCTCCGATGGGACCTTCTATTAATCGTGCAACAGATGTGGGATTATGAAACAAAACATGGCGCTCTTTCATCATTACCCTATCCCCATGAGGAAGGGGATCCTTCATTCTGTGGAGTTTTGCAGCTAGGGAAACTGAGGCACAGAGAAGCCAGGTGACCTACTTATGACTTCAACTTCACAGGAAGTTCAGCCTGATTCCCTACCATGCTCCCTAAGACAATGGTTCTCATTCAGTAGACTTCTGGTGGTAGGAAGTCCACTTCTTGTCAGTCGTGGGGCTTGAACTCTGGGTCTGGGCACTGTTCCCGAGCTCCTCAGCAAAAGGCTAGCACTCTACGACTTGATCCCACAGCACCATTTCCGGTTTTTTGGTGGTGCTTTGGATATAAGAGTCTCAGATGTTTCTGCCAGGGCTGGCTATGAACCATGATCCTCGTATCTCAGCCTCCTGTGTAGTTAGAATTAGAGTTCTAAGCCACCAGCAACCTTCTTAATTGTAATTGTGACTTTTTCTCTCCCTCTTTCACAAGAACTGGTTGAATGGGTGCTGGAGGAGGGGGTTCGGCATCCCCATGTGGCTAGAACCCAAGGTGGCCCTCTCATTCTGGAGGTGGGCTGTAGGTCAGGTGTTGTCTTGCTCAGCCTGTTGAAACAGCTCCATGAGATAAGTCCCTCTGTGCCCTGGCTAGACCATGACAGTTCTTAGTTGTTGATCCAGCCTTACTGGACTTATTGTATTGTATTGCTTTCGACATCATTTCTAGCACCTGGCCAAAATTATGATACATAGTTACTGAATAAAAATGTAATTCCATCTTAAGAAAGTCATTTAGGGCTCCTGGAATGTGGCTTCATGGTACAGTGATAGCATATCATGCATGAAACCCTGGGTTCAATTCCTCAGTAACACATAAAAAGAAAAAATCTGGAAGGGGTGCTGTGCCTCAAGTGGTATAGTGCTAACTTTGAGCAAAAAAAAAGACAAAAAAACTCAGGACTAATTCCCTGCCCTGAGTTTAAGCCCCTGGACTGGCAAAACAAAAACAAAAAACAAAACAAAACAAAAACATTTCGTTAGTAAATGCAAAATATAAATGCTCCTTCCATACTGACACTTGACTATAGTCCCTAATTCATGTACTTATATTATGATACTGTGTTGAAAAAAGTTTTGTTCATTAAGTCACAGCTATTAATGCCAGGAATGTGCTTAGATGTCAGGTGAAGATTAATTCTGGAAATTCAACGATTCCAGGATTTTGTGTCGTCACTGCTAATCACAAAGAGAAGCGTAGTCTAAGTGTGATTTTGAAACCTTTTGGTCAGTTATGGCACCAAAAAGGCAGAGGCTAATTAAGTGTTGTGACAGAAGATAAAGAATAACTGCAGATGTAAGGAATAAATGATAGTAACTAAGGTATACCAGAAACTGTTCTAGAGAACCATTTTTGGTTATTGAAGAACTTGTTGTCAACTAGGCTTTTCCTCATTGTCATTAGCATTCTAAATCTCTTAGGCTAGTTCTTAATCTCTGTGTGATAAATGTATCTCCTTCTAGGCTGTTCTTTCATAGGTGATCTTTGCTTTCTAAAAATCACAGTCTTTCTATATTTTTCTGTGAACATTTCCTGATACTAAATTCACCTATACAGATGTCAGAGGATGCTAATGTAAGGGTCCCATAGCTCATGAGTCATTAATGAAACAAAATGGAAATGGAGGACATATTTATTGCTATCTCAATTTTTCTAAAAAGCTGCAATGTCATCATTTGTTTAAAATTTCCATTCTTTGTCAACACAGTGTCATTCAGTGCACATAAATGCAAATATGAGCCAGGTGCTGGTTGTTTACACCTGTAATCCTAGCCACTCAGGAGGTTGAAACCAGAGGATTGTGGTTCAAAGTCAGCCTGCTCAGGAAAGTCCATGAGACCCTAATCTTCAGTTTACCACCAGAAACCCAGAAGTGGTGCTGTAAGTAAAGTGGTAGTGAACTCAAGTTGAACTGAAGAGCTGAGGGACAGCGCCCAGGATCAGAGTTCAAGCCCCACAACCAATAAAAAAGGTGAAATATGACTTTAAGTTTCCCCAAAAGGAACGAAAAGATCAATAATCTTCCCAAGCAATACAAATAATTCCAAAATGATTCAGTGCACCTAATTTTGCTGAGTAATGTGATGGATTATTTGCTGGACATATTCTCTAAAAACAAATCGTTTAACTAGGGATACAGGTGGACCCATTGCAACAATCAGATGTACAAGTCGTAACGTCGAAAAAAGAACTTTACAACTTTTGTGGGGGGGTGGGGAGGACCAGGAGGGGGAGGGGGTAGTACGGGAAGGGATGGGATGGGGAAACAAAGAGGAAGAAACAATGCTTGATTAGAAATGTACTTATCTTGCCAATGTAATTGTAACTCCTCTGAACGGTATTTTCACAATAAAAAAAGAAAAAATTGTCAAATATTAGCTTTAAAATAGACTTCATCTAATATTTCATGTTTGAAAAGAGAAGTCTATACAGTTGATGTCACTTGGCTTTCTTATTATCTTACTTCAAAGCTAACCCAGGCAGGAGAGTCTGTCAAATTATTATCTGTAATTACACAGCAAAAAAGCCAGAAGTGGAGTTTTGGTTCAAGCAGTCGAATACTAGATTTGGGGGCTGGTGGGCAGGAAATAAAACTGTTCAGGGACAGGGTCCAGCCTCTGGGTTCAAGCCCAAGAACCAACACAAGCTTAACAAACAAGCAAATGAAAAAACCCAGATATTTCATTGGAACCCTCCTTAAAGGAGTACTTATCTGAGAAGAGGCTCCTTTTCCTGATCATACTCACTGGATACTTCTTTGGAATCCTTCTTGCTCTGGAGAACTCAGGTCTAAATTAAAGGAATTGATAACTGATTCCTGCAACAAGAGAATCATCTCAGGGGTGAAATATACATCGATAAGACTTTAAAACCTCTATGCCTTGGTTTCTTTGCAGTAGAACTTTTTTTTGGGGGGGAGGGGGGTTCAGTCATGGGCCTGAATTCTGGGCCTGGGCGCTGTCCCTCAGCTCTTCAACTCAAGGCTAGCCCTCTAACACTTGAGCCACAGCACCACTTCTGGCTTATTTTTGCTTATGTGGTGCTGAGGAATCGAACCCGGACCTCATGCATGAAAGGCAAGCACTCAACCACTGAGCCACCTTCCCAGTCCCTGGAGTAGAACATGTTTAAAACAACATTATTTCCTTTTGCTCTATGTTGGCCTTCAAATGGCACATTATTTCTTTTTTTAAATTTATTTTTTATTGTGAAAATTCTGTACAGAGGGGTTACAATTATATGGGCAAGATAATGAGTACATTTCTTATCAAGCATTGTAGCCTCCTCCTTTTTTTCCCCTTCCCATCCCTTCCCTGCCTCCCTCCAACCCCCCCACTTAATCCTTCCCACCCCCCCCCCCCGGCCTCCGCAGCAAACATGTAAAGTTCGTTTTCCACATGACAACTTGTACTTCTCATTGTTGCAATGGGTCCACCTGTATCCTTATTTAAACGACTTTTTTTCCCTTTCCCCTCCACAAATTACACTGGCAACAAATACAGTGAGAGCAGGGATTATACTGTGGGAGAGGGACATACAAAGCAACAAAGAAATAATCTTATAATTGCTTTAGAAACAAATGCATGAAAGGAAAAAAAAATTTAAATACATATTTTAGGGTTCATTTTCCTAAAATCACATTATCTGACCATTTCTGCTTGACTCATACATCTACTAGATATTGCAAATAAGGGAAACCATGGGACCTATGTTTCTTTGGGCTTGGCTTACTTCACTTAATACAATTGTTTCCAAGTCTTTCCATTTCCTAACAAATGGGGCAATGTCAGTCATTCTGATGGAGGCATAGAATTCCATTGTGTATATATTCAACATTTTCTTGATCTATTCATCTACTGAGGGGCATCTGGGTTGGTTCCATATCTTAGCTATAGTAAATAATGCTGCAATAAACGTAGGTGTGCTGGTACCTTTAGTGTGGTCTTGTTTGTAAGCATTTGGGTAAATGCCCAAAAGTGGGATTGCTGGGTCATAGGGGAGCTCTATGTGGAATCTTTTGAGGAACCTCCATACTACTTTCCAATGGGGTTGAACAAGTTTACACTCCCACCAACAATGAAGTAAGGTTCCCTTCTGTCCACATCCCCTCCAGCATCTGTTGTTATTAGAGCTCTTGATTTTTGCCATTTTAACTGGGGTGAGGTGGTATCTCAATGTTGTTTTGATTTGCATTTCTTTTATGGGTAGGGAGGTTGAGCATTTCTTCATGTGTCTATTGGCCATCCTTCTTTCTTCTTCAGTGAAGTTTCTCTTTAAGTCTTTGGCCCACTTATTTATTGGGCAGTTGTTTCTTTGAGGATTTGTTGTTGGGGAATTTAATTTTTTGAGTTCCAAGTATACTTTAGATATGAGACCCTTGTCCATTTTATGGCTAGTGAAGATCTTCTCCCAGTCCGTGGGCTTTCTATTGATCATGCTAGCTATGTCCTTTGCCATGCAGAAGCTCTGCAACTTCAAGCAATCCCATTTGTCCAAAATTTCTTTGATTTGTTGTGTATTCCGGTCTCTATTAAGAAAATTTTGGCCTGTGCCAAGGAGACCTAGGGTTTCTCCTATTCCATCCTGTAATGTTTTCAGAGTGTCTGCTTTGACTCCGAGGTCTTTGATCCATATGGAGTTGATTCTGGTACAGGTTGATATATAAGGACCTAGCTTTAGTTTTCTACAAGTAGTTAACCAATTTTGCCAGCAATATTTACTGAAGAGGCTGTCTTTGTTCCATTCTATTTTTTTAGCTCCCTTATCGAAGATTAGATGGCTATAACTCGGCATGTTCATGTCTGGGTTTTCAATTCTATTCCATTGGTCCTGAGGTCTGTTCTTTTGCCAGTACCAAGCTGTTTTGATTACTATGGCTTTATAGTAGAGTTTGAAATTTGGTATTGATATTCCTCCAGCAGCGTTCTTTCTGTTGATGAGCGCTTTTGCGATTCGGGGTCTTTTATTGTTCCATATGAATTTTTGGATTGTCACTTCTATTTCCATGAAAAATGACGTTGAAATTTTGATAGGTATCGCATTGAGTTTGTAGACAGGCTTGAGAAGTATTGCCAATTTCATGATTTTAATCTTTCCAATCTAGGAGCATGAGAGTTTATGCCATTTTCTAGGTTCTGTTGGATTACCTTTTTCAAGTTTTTCAAATTTTCATCATAGAGGTTCTTCACATTTTGGTTATGTTAATTCCTAGGTATTTTATTTTCTGTGGGGCTATTACAAATGGAGTTGCTTTCCTAATTTCGGCCACACTTTTCTCATTGTTGACATACAGAAAAGCCATTGATTTTGGGGGGTTAATTTTATACCTTGCTACTTTGCCAAAGTTTTGAATCAGCTTGAGTAATTTGGGAGTGGAGTCTATGGGATTATTTACATACAAGATCATGTCATCTGCAAAGAGGGAGAGTTTTATTTCTTCTTTCCCTATTTGGATCCCCTTAATGTGTGTATCTTGTCTTATTGCTGTAGCTAGGCATTCTAATACTAGATTGAAGAGAAGTGGTGAGAGTGGACATCCTTGTGTTGTTCCTGAGTTAAGAGGAAATGGCTTCAATTTTTCACCATTAATTATAATGCTGGCTGTAGGTTTGTCATATACAGACTTTATTGTATTGAGGAATGTTCCATGGATTCCTAATTTTTCCAAAACCTTCATCATAAAGGGGTAGTGGATCTTGTCGAATGCTTTTGCTGAATCTATTGAGATAACCATGTGGTTCTTATCTTTGCTCATGTTGATGTGATGAATAACATTAATTGATTTGGGTATAGTGAACCAGGTTTGCATCCCTGAAGTGAATCCTGTTTGATCGAGGTGTATAATTTTTTGGATGTATTGTTAAAGTCGATTGACCAAAATTTTGTTGAGAAGTTTTGCATCAATGTTCATCAAAGAAATGGGTCTATAGTTCTTTTTCTTTGATGAGTCCCTGCCTGGATTGGGGATGAGGGTTATGATGGCTTCATAGACTGTGTTCGGTAGTGAACTTTCTCTTTCAATTTCATTGAAGAGTTGGAGGAGTATTGGTGTGAGCTCTGCTTTGAAGACCTTGTAGTATTCAGCTGTAAAACCATCTGGTCCTGGACTTTTCTTAGATGGGAGGACTCTTTTTGCTGTTTCTATTTCAATGCTTGATATGGGCCTGTTAAGATGTTTTAATTCATCTTGATTTAGTTTTGCCATGTCAGTATTTGCTAGGAAAAGGTCCATTTCTGCCAAGTTCTCAAACATATTAGCATAATGTTTTGAGAAGCATTCCCTTATAATGTTCTGAATCTTGGTTGTTTCTGTGGTGATGTTTCCATTCTGAACTCCGAGTTTATTTATTTGGGTGTGTTCTCTTCTTTTTCTGATAAGATTTGCTAAGAGTCTGTCAATTTTGTTAATTTTTTCGAAGAACCAACTCTTTGTTTTGTTGATTCGTTTTTATAGTTTTTTTGGATTCTAATTCATTCAATTCTGATTTAATTTTAATTATTTCTTTCCATTTACTGGACTGGGATTTATCTTGCTGCTCTTTTTCAAGGAGATTCAGATGTGTCATTAAATTGTTGGTTTCAGGTCTCTCCAATTTGTTGATATAGGAACTCAGGGTTATAAACTTTCCTCTGAGTTCTGCATTGGATGTGTCCCAGAGGAGCTGGTAATTTGTGTGCTCATTTTTGTTGAATAACGTGAACATTTGAATTTCCTTTCTAATCTCTTCCTTGACCTACTCGTGATTTAGCAGAGTGTTGTTCAACCTCCGTGTGCTACTGGACTTTCTTTGGTGGCTTTTGGTGTTGAGTTCTAATTTTATTCACTTGTGTTCTAAGACAATGCAAGGTATAAATTCAATGTTTCTGAATTTGGACAAGTTTGCTTTGTGGCCTAAAATGTGGTCTATTTTAGAAAATGTTTCATGTGTTGCTGAGAAAAATGTGTATTCTAATGCTGCTGGGTGAAATATTCGGTAGATGTCTGTTAAACCTAGGTGATCTATGCAGCTGTTTAGATCTGTGTTTTCTCTGTTGAGTTTTTGCCAAGTTGATCTTGGGGAAAGTGATGTGTTAAAATCTCCAACAATAAATGTCTTCGGATCTATGTGGGATTTGAGGGAAAGTAGTGTTTCTTGGATAAATTTGGGTGCGCCGTTGTCTGGCGAATAGATATTTAGAATTGTAATATCCTCCTGAAGGAGAGATCCCTTAATTATTATGTAGCGACCTTCTTTATCTCTTCTCAGGAATTTTAAATTGAAGTCTATTTTATGTGCTATAAGGATTGCAACTCCCGCCTGTTTATGGGGACCGTTTGCTTGGGTGATTTTGTTCCAGCCTTTAACATTGAAAATGTGTTTGTTTTACGGGCAAGATGTGACTCTTGAAGGCAGCAGATAGAAATATCTTGTTTTTTTAATCCAAGTAGACAGTCTAATCGCTTAATTGGAGAGTTAAGTCCGTTAATGTTGAGAGATAGGACTGAGAGGTATTTGGGAGTTCCTGGCATGTTATTCACCTTCTTGGGTGCTGCTAAAACTGGGTTCTTCCTATGGTTCTTGGATTCTCAGTTTGGGTGCAGTTTCTTGGCCTTTATTGCAGTCTTGTTGGTTTTCTATGTGTATGACATCTTTAAGAATGTTTTGTAGGGCTGGTTTGGTGGAAATGTATTGTTTAAATTTTTCTTGGCTATGGAAGGTTTTTATTTGGCCTTCAGTTATGAAGGAGATTTTAGCTGGGTACAGTATTCTTGGTTGATAGTTGTTTGTTTGTAGGGCATGGCATACATCATTCCTGGCTCTTCTTGCTTTGATTGTCTCTGCTGATAAATCTGAGGTGATTCTAATTGGTTTCCTTTTACAGGTGATTAATCTTTCCTCATTGACAGCGTTAAGGATCTTTTCCTTGGTCTGTGTTGATCCTGTGTGGATTATAATGTGACAGAGGGATGTCCTATTCTGGTCTGGTCTATTTGGAGTTCTAAAAGCTTTTTGTATGTGAATAGACTTATTTTTTTGCATGTTTGGGGACTTCTCTGCTAGCATCCTGTTAAACAAATTTCCTAGACCATTTACTTCTGTTTCTAGGTGCTCCTCTACACCCATTATCCTTAGATTAGGCCTTCTGATTGTGTGTTCCAAGTGTTGGATAGATCTATCATATTTCTTGGACTTGTTTTGGATGGTTGCATATTCTTTCTCTATAATATCTAGGCTGTCTTCAAGCCCACATGTGGCCTCACCACTTAATTTATTTTTATTAATTAATTCATTCATTTGTTTGGTGCAAATACTAGGCTTGAACTCAGGGCCTGGCTCTGTCCCAGAATTTGTTGTTTTTTTGTTTTAGTTTTCTCAAGCATAGAATTTTACTGCTTATCCCACATCTCCATTTGTAGTTTTTGCTGGTTACGTCCAAATCAGAATCTAATGGACTTTATTTTTTGATTGGTCTGGTTTCAGACCACAATCCTCAGATTTCATCTTTCTTATTAGCTCGGATAAACACATGAGCCACCAGTGTGGCTTCTAGTTTTTCCTCTATAGCTATCTAATGCACATACTTAGATAGTAATTTAAAACTTAGAGTATAGAAGCAAGTTGTACAGTGATGATATTGTCCTGTCAGAAATTTAATTAATTCTTCATGGTCTAACATGCTGTCAAGACATTCTACTTTGTTTTTTATTTCTTTTCCTTCTAATTGGTCAGCTTTGACGGCTTCAAATTCTTTGTTGAAGCTTTGTTTTAGATCTTGTATGAACTTCTTTACTTCCTTAATTTGGTGTTCAGTGTTTATTCTCAAATCACTTAGTTGATTGATTATGGTTTCCTAGGTCTCCCATTCCTTCTTTTGGGTTCCATTCAGCATTCCCTTTGTGGTCTCCCTGACTTCCTTCAGCTCTTTGTTAATGCATCCCATGAATGCTTTTAGTGATCTTCGTGTTTTTCCATCCTGCCCTCTCAATTCCTGTATTACTCCTGGCTTAGTTTCCTCACGTTCATGCCATTCCTGTAGTTCTCTTTGAGTGTTCTTATCCTGCTCAAGCCATTCCTGCCTTTCGCTTTGAGTATTCTCAAGCTGCTCACGGAAATCCTGTATCAGTTTTTGAGTAGCTTCCTCACACTCATGATTTTCTTGTATAAAATTTGGATTGCCTCCTCTCTCTCCCTATCACGCTCATAGAGTCCTTTGTGGGTTTTCAATCTTTTCATTTATCATGTTTGCCAGCTGTGTTTGTAGAGCTATTTGGGAACTCTCCTCTGGATTATCCATTATCTGTTCTGTCCCCTAATTATCATGAGTGGGAGTTGAGATACCCGGACTTGCCATAGAAGTGGTATGACTGGGTCGTAAGGGAGGTCAATCTTTAGCTTTCTAAGGACCCTCCAGATTGCTTTCCAAAGTGGTTGTATAAGTGTACATTCCCACCAGCAGTGTAATAGGGTTCCTCTTTCTCCACATCCCCTCCAGCATTTGTCGTTGGCTGATTTGTGGATGTGAGACATTCTGACTGGGGTAAGGTGGTATCTCAGGGTTGTCTTTATTTGCATTTTGTTCACACCAGGGATTATGAACATTTCCTCATGTGTTTCTTTGCCATTTTTAATACTTCATCTGAGAAGTCTCTCTTTAGTTCCCTTGCCCATTTAGTAATTGGTTTGTTAGGTTTGGGAGGGATTAGTTTCTTCAGTTCCCTGTATATACTGGATGTTAACCCCTTGTCTGATATATTGCTGGTAAATATTTTTTCCCAATTAGTTGGTTGTCTTTCTAGCTTGGTTGCGATAGATTTAGCTGTGCAGTAGCTTTTTATTTTAAGGTAGCCCCATTTGTCGTCTCTCTCCAATTTGGTGTGTCCCTGGGACTCTGTTCAGGAAGTTCCTTCCTGTGCTTATTAGTTCAAGTGTCTCTCCTACTCTGTCCTGCAGTGGTTTCAGAGATTTAGGTTTAATATTAAGGTCTTTAATCCATTTTGAGTAGATGTTGGTGCATGGTGAAAGGCTGGGTCCACTTTAAGTTTTCTGCATGTGGCCACCCAGTTTTGCCAGCACAAATGATTGAAGAGGCTGTGTTTCTTCCATTGTATGTCTTTGGTTCCTTTGTCAAATGTCAGCTGACTGTAGGCATGTGGACTTATTTCTGGATCTTTTATTCTATTCTATTGGTCTTCGGGTCTGTTTTTGTGCCAGTACCATGCTGTAGTAGTGTTTGAAATGCAGCATTGACATACCTCCAATGTTGTCTTTATTCCCTAGAATTGTTTTGGCTATTCTAGGTATTTTGTGGTTACATATGAATTTTTGGACTGTTTTCTGTTTTTCAGAGATGTACATCATTGGGATTTTAATAAGAATTGCATTGAATTGGTATATTAATTTGAGCAGTATTGCCATTTTCACTATATTGTCTGCCTATCCAAGAGCATGGGATGTCTTTCCATTTCCTAGTGTCTTCTGTAATTTTTTTCTTTAACTTTTCATAGTTTTCATTAAATAGTTCTTTTGCAACTTTGATTAGATTAATTCCTAAATATTTTTATTTTGGGGGAGGTTATTGTAAATGGGATTGCTCCCTTTATTTCCCTCTCTTCTTGTACATTGTTAGTGTACAGGAAGGCAACTGATTTTTGTGGGTTTATTTGTATCCTGCTACTTTGCCGAAGTGATTTATGATTTCTAAGAGTTTGGGGATGGAGTTTTGGGGATCCTGAAGGTATACTATCATGTTGTCTGCAAAAAGGGATAGTTTAACTTCTTCTTTCCCTAGGCGGATCCCTTTAATGTCTTGCCTTATTGCCCTGGCTAAGGGTTTCAGGACTATATTAAAGAGGAGTGGAGACAGTGGGCATCCTTGCCTTGTTCCTGATTTTAGGAGAATTCGTCGTAGCTTTTCCCCATTAAGTATAATATTGGTTATTGGTCTGTCATGAATGGCTTTTATTGTTTTAAGAAATGTTTCTTCTATTCCTATTTTCTCCAGAGCTTTTAGCATGAATGAATGTTGAATTTTATCAAAGGCCTTTTCTGCAACTGTTGCAATAATCATGTGATTCTTGACCTTGGCTCTGTTGATATGTTGGCTTACATTTATTGACTTATGTATGTTAAACCATCCCTGCATCTCTGGGATGAAGCCTACCTGGTCATAGTCTATGATTTTTTTTAATGTGTTTCTGGATTCTGTTAGCTAGAATCTTGTTAAGGATCTTTGCATCTGTGGTCATCAAGGAAATTGGCCAGTAATTCTCCTTTTTGGTTGGGTCTTTGCCTGGTTTGGGGATGAGTGTGATATTGGCTTCGTAGAATGAGTTTGGGACAGTTCCTCCTTCTCTGTTTCTTTGAAGAGCTTGAAGAGTATGGGTATTAGTTTTTCTTTAAAGGTCTTATAGAATTTTGCTCTGATTCCATCTGGTCCTGGGCTTTTTTTTGTTGGAAGACTTTTGATAGCTTCCTGTATTGTGTTGTAGGATATTGGCTCATTTAATTGGTTTATATCTTCTTTGCTCAGTTTGGGCAACTTGTATTTCTCTAAAAATGCATCCATTTCTGCCAGGTTTTCTTCCTTTAGAGATTATAACTTTTGAAAGTAGTCCGTTAGGATTGTTTGGATATCTTGGTTATGTGTTGTGATTTTTCCCGTGGCATCCCTAATGCTGTTAATATGGGTTTCCTCTCTTCTTTTTTGAATTAATCTTGCCAACGGGCCATCAATTTTGTTCATTTTTTCAAAGAACCAGCTTTTTGTTCGCTTAATTGTGGCTATAATTTTCTGATTTTGTATTTATTTAATCTCTGCTTTAATTTGGTTATCTGGCTCCGTCTAGTAACTTTAGTTTCCATTTTTTCTTGTTTTTCTAGCTGTTTTAATTGCAACATGCAATTATTTACTTGATCTGTCTCCATTCTCTTGATATGGGCACTGAGGGCAATAAATTTGCCCCTCAGAACTGCTTTTGCTGTGTCCCACAAGTTTCTTTGCAAGGTGTTTTCATTTTCATTGAGTTGTAGGAAATGTTTTATTTCTTCTCTGATCTCTTCGGTTACCCAGGCATTGCTAAGGAGTTTGCTGTTCAATTTCCATGAATTAGAGAAATTTCTGCCGTATGATTTGTTATTGAGAACTAGCTTGATTCCACTGTGGTCTGATAGGATACAGGGGATTATGTCGATCCCTTTGTATTTGCTTAAATTCCTTGCATGAACTATGATATGGTCTATTTTGGAGAAAATTCCATGAGCTGCTGAGAAGAATGTGTACTGTGTTGTTTTAGGGTGAAATACTCGGTAGATGTCAGTTAATTCCCCTTGAAGTATGGCCTCAATTAACTTGGTAGCTTCTTTGCCAATCCTCTGGTTGGGAGACCTGTCCTTTGATGAGAGAGTGGTGTGTTAAAAGTCTCCTAGTATTATTGTATTGGGGTCTATTTTATTCTTTAAGTTTGAGAGTATTTGTTTAACATATCTGGGTGCACCAATATATCGGGCATATAAGTTGATGATGGTAATACCTCCTCTTGGATTGTTCCCTGTATTAATATGTAGTGTCCGTCCTTGTCTTTCTGTACTGATTTTAATGAAAAGTTTATTTTGTCATATATCAGGATAGCTACACCTGCTTTTTTACTGGGGGCATTTGATTGGTAGATCCTTTGCCAACCCTTTACTCTGAATTTGTTTGTATGTTTGGCTGAGAGGTGGCTCTCCTGAAGGCAACAGATGGATGGGTCATGTTTTCTGATCCAGTCTGCAGTTCTTTTTCTTTTGATTGGTGAATTAAGCCCATTAATATTAGGAGAAAGTATAAAGAGATGCATTGTTGTCCCTGTCATTCCCTGTTTTCCTGAGAGTTTTTCTTCTTTCCTTTCCTCCTGTGCTTGCGCAGTTAGACTTTGATTAATGTATGTCTGGGTGCAGGTCCCAGTTCCTGGTTGCTTTCTTCAGATTGTGTCCCCGCTCTTAGTATTCCTTGTAATGCTGGCTTAATCTTTATGTATTCATTTAGTTTTTCTTTGCTATTAAAAATTTTCACTTCTCCATCGAATGTGAATGCTAGCTTTGCCGGATATATCAGTCTGGGTTGGCAGTTACTGGCTCTCAGGGCTCGTATGGTACATTCCCAGGCCTTTCTTGCATTCAGTGTTTGTGTGGAGAGATCTGCACTGATTCTAATTTTTTTCCCATTGTTGTATAGCTCCTTCTTCATTTTTGCTGCATGCAAGATTGTTTCCTTATTATTCAGATCTATCATTTTTACTATAATGTGTCTAGAAGTGTTTCTTCTGGGATCTTGCTTGTTGGATGTTCTATATGCTTCTGTTATGTAGGTGAGATGTTCTTTTTTGAAGTGGGGAAAATTTTCACTGATTATCTTGTTGAATAAGTGTTGCATTCCCTTGCTTTGATATTCCTCACCTTCGTCCACTCCAATT
The DNA here is from genome assembly GCF_019054845.1 of Dipodomys spectabilis. Lineage (NCBI taxonomy): Eukaryota > Metazoa > Chordata > Mammalia > Rodentia > Heteromyidae > Dipodomys > Dipodomys spectabilis. The sequence goes on from NW_024871363.1 coordinate 169,050, forward strand.
AAATGAAGGTTAAATTTCTTGGCACTATGTGCTTTCTCTTGAATTTCCCTTTGGCATAATTTGAGTGATTTTTCCATATCTGTCATTTTTTGGTCCAGTTGTTGTATTCTGGCTTCTGTATCTGACACTCTGCATTGATACTCCTTTGCATTGGAAATCATTTAAAAACATTTATCACTTATTAAAATTCAAGTAACAAGCAAGAGTAATTTTATATAATCATTAAAAATATCATTTTATTACTATTGTAAAATAGAGTAAAAGACCAGTCCCAATATTTTACCTACCCGTCATTATTCTTAATTCCTGATCATTACCTAAATATCTTAATCTAAATAGTCACGTCTTTAACATAGACATAAATATTGTATACATTTTAACTTAACATTGTCCAAGGGAATATATTCATGTTTCTAAGAAATGTTCAAAGCAGTTAAAAGATGCTTTTGGGAAATTAATGTGATACATTTTCTTGTTGTGGTTGTTGTTTGCAAGGCCTGGGCATTGTCCCTAAGCATTTTTATGCTCAAGGAAAGCACTCTACAACTTGAGGCACAGAGCTAATTTCTGTTTTTAGTGGTTAATTGGAGATAAGAATCCAACAAATTATTTTCTGTCTGGACTAGTTTCGAATATAATTCTAGGATCTCAGCACAAGAATAGCTTGAATTATAAGCATGAGTTACTGGCATTTGGTTTGATGAATTAAAAAAAATTGATTATGTTTTAATATTTTTCACTGTACTATATATCATTTTACATATAAATTTAGATATATGTATATATTTCTGACAAATAATCTTTAAAAATATATCTTTCTACACATAATGTATATATATATATATATATACATATATATATATATATGAGAGAGAGAGACAGAGAGACAGAGAGAGACAAAGAGGACAGACTCTCTCTAAAACTTTTATGCTACTATTTTGACCTTTTTCATTTCAAAGATATGTAGTCTATTTTTCTAAAAGTTTCTTAGAATAAAATAACTAATAATTCAATAGCAAATAGAGTTTATTACTCTCATGAAAATTTTAGATATGCATTTGATATTGTAGTAACACTTACAATATATCACTTGAAAAATTTCTGTTGAAACTCTTAAATATTTGTGTGTAGTGATGGGGAGAGAGGAAGTTAATTCATATTGGTTAGGAATTTGCAATGCTTCAAAAATCTATTCAACAATATGTTATATGCACATAGTCAAGCTATCTGATATGGTTTAGTTTTTTGTTTCTTTATTTGTTCAAAATTTTAATATGGATGCATTCATTGTGGTGACATTAAACATATTAATAAAAAGACAAATAATAAAATCATAGACACAAAACAGACTTTCAATAATTAGCACTTCTGATGCTAATAATAATTTTGATGAAGATGATGATGATGACCACAGCATATCATGATAATGACAATGTTCTGATTGAAAAGGAAGAAATTTTAGACACCTTTAAAGCTAGATTCCCACATTGAATTCATAGTAATAAATGATGATAGATTACATACAATAAGAATAACAAGAGAGTTCCTGGGAAATGGCGGAGGAGAAGCTGGAGGCTAAACAAACTCTCGCATAGAAAGCAGTTTTAGAGTTCCAGTGAACAGTCCTAAGCCAAGGAATCACACCAAGTGTGCCTTCACAGGACAGAGAGCTAGGCCAGAGAGAGAAAATATAGGAAAGGAGACAGCCCTCAACACTTGCCAGCAGCCACCGCGGCGGGGCAACGGTGGCTTCGGCGACTGCAGCCACCATACCTGAATCAAAGAGAGTCCGGGACGAAGGAGCCAGACGTGGCAGGAGAGCCGATTCTACTAAACACCAGCAAGAACCAACAAGGAGCAGACATCTTCATCCTGCAGTTCGCAGACCAGAGAAGACCCAGGAACCAAGACTCGGCGTGAGTAGAAGCCTGATATCCTCACTCCGTCTCAGGGAGCAGAGGAGGGAAGGCCACACTTTCCCTGCCCACCCCCAGTACTGGAGATCTGCATCTTGGATACTGACAAAGCTCAGCGGAGCTGCTAGCTCCAACTCAGGCCTTGGAATAAATCTAGAGTCATCTAGCAGGTCACAAGAGCCTAACCTGACCGCCCAGACTCAGCTCCACCCAGGGAAAAGTCACCCAGCTCGGTCGCCAGCCCTAGGAAAGGCTTTCTTCACTGGTTAATCAGAGCCAGAGGCTGCTCCTTCCTTTAGCAACTTCGACAATCAATTGAAATTCAGTAAACAGAAACCTTGAGAGTGGCTCCAGGCTGGGCTATGTGAGTTTCTCACAAACCAGCCCCGGGGAAAAGCTACTGTTTGCTGAAAGGCCTCAACTCTACCCAGAGCCTAGCCTCAACACAGCATCTCCAAACTTGAGGAAAAAGCCATCTCCCTCTTTTGTGATACTCAAAGCAGATCTCCCTCCCATTGAACTAATCTGGGAGGAAGATCACAGAGCATTTTTCTGCCTGTTCAAAGAAACTGACGTAAGTAGCCAACCAAGCCACAGGAACACAAGCAGACCAGAAACTCCAACAAGAGGCTGGTTACAGACACAAGGGATACACAGGATTTTTCCCACCCCTCCCAAAAAAATCAAAGAATTTTTTTTGTTGTACCTTTTATAAAAAATAATCTTTAATTTTTACTTTTTTTGAAAAAAATTGTTTTCTACTAATTTTTTTTTCCTCTTAGAATTTTATTTTAGGTGTATAAGTGTGTGTGCATTTTTCTCGCTTTCTTTATTTTTTTCTTGTTTTTGTTTTTTTTGTTTTGTTTTTTGTTTAGCTCTATTGAACTTCTGATCTTTTTTCTTTCTTTCTTATCCTTTTCACATTTTCTTCTCTTTCGTTCTTTTTTGTGTGACTAAATTGCTGTTCTGCACATCCTCAGATAAACCCAGAGTCGATTATTAGACCTTATCCCCCATAGTGTACACACATAATCCACAAATTTGTTACTCAACTCAAAACCTCTTAGACTTGAATTCCTTAATGGTAGTACTACCTCTTTATACCTATATAATATTTTAATTACTTTTATTTTTAAGTTTTTCACATCTCCTTTATATCCCTCCCCTTCTCTCATTATATTCATGTTCTTCTCTGAACAGTTTGTTTTTGAATCTGTCTAATATTTTTAATTTTTACCTTTCTATTTTTTCTGGTCTCTTTTTGTTCCCTTTCTCTTTCTTCTTTTTTTTCTCTCTCCACTTTCATCCTATCAAACCTATTACCTGCTTTGAGATTAGGACTTAAACACTCCCGGTGCATTCCCACATCACTCTATTCCTATTTTTTACCCACATTTCTTCCTAAACCTAATAATTTCTGGTTTACCAAATTCTTCTTTGCGGTTCTTAGCCCATTAATATATAGTTGTTTGATGTTGAATAGATGTATCTGTAGAACTAGATTGTATCTGCAGACTATTGTCTGTGCAAATACAGACTTTGGTTGATGCTTGCCTTAAGATAGTGTTCTAGCACAAAACTGGTGTTAATTTCATCACAAATGGGCAGAGTAAGCCGGAAAACCACAAGAAAAATGGCAAGTTCAGGTATCTCAACTCTCACTCATGATAATCAGGGGACAGAACAGAGTTACCAAATAGCTCTACAAACACTTCTGGAAAACATGATAAATGAAAGGATTGAAAACATACAAAGGACTATGTATGGGTGTGATAGGGAGAGAGAGGAGGCAATCCAAAAGTTTACACAGGAATATCATAATCATGAGGAAGCTACTCAAAAACTGATACAGGATTTGCGTGAGAAGGTTGAGAATACTCAAAGAGAAAGGCAGGAATGGCGTGAGCAGGCTGAGAACACTCAAAGAGAACCACAGGAAACTCAAGAACGGGAGGAAGTTAATCAAAGAGTAATACAGGAATTGAGAGAGAAGGATGAGAATACAAAAAGATTACTAAAGGCATTCATGGAATCCATTAAAAAAGAGCTGAGGGAAGTCAGGGAGACCACAAAGGTAATGCCGAATGGAACCCAACAGAAGGAATGGGAGTCCAAGGAAACCATAACCAATCAACTAAGTGATTTGAAAATAAATACTGAACACCAAATTAAGGAAGTAAAGATGTTCATACAAGATCTAAAACAAAATTTCAACAAAGAATTTGAAGCCATCAAAGCTGAACAACTAGAAGGAAAAGAAATAAAAAACAAAGTAGAAAGTCTTCACAGCAGGTAAGACCATGCACAAGATCAAATCTCGGGGATTGAAGACAGCCTAGACATTGAAGAAAAAGAACATACAACCATCCAAGAAAAATCCAAGAAATATGATAGATCTATCCATTTTCTTAACAGTTTTTACAGATAAAATAGAAATAGAGCAACCATGAACTCAAAAGGAATGTGCAAAGAAGAAAAAGGCCCAAATTAGAATGTTCCAAGAATTGTTGAAGTATAATTTATTAATGATGACTTGAGTTTCTTACTATCTCTGTTCCCACCTATGTAATATTCTCAAGCTTTTGGGGGGAAATTTCATTTGAGGACTTTCAAATATTAAAAATTATCACTTGATTCTAGTCTTACTCGGGACATACTTTCTATTATTTTCTAACTTTTCTACACAATCTGAGAATTGTTATATATGTATGTTTGAACATATAAGTGCCTATGTGTGTATGTGCATGTTTGTAAGTATATATGTATACAAAAACCTCAAACTCTTATTCAGCATTCTTGCTCATAAATAGTATTCCATCACTTGAGCCATTCTTCCAATGCATCTTTTGGCTGGTTAGTTATACATAGTGTCTCAAAGACTGTTCTTTCCAGGCTGGATGAAAACTGAACTTCCCAGGCTCCTTTACATTCTTAGGTTGTATTTCTCCAGGAGTATAAACTTTGGAACTGCAAATATTTTTGTGAGTGTTAAATCTAAGCTGTAGCCCAGATTTTTAAATTGAGTTCATATAAAGATAGATGAACATACATATTACATATGCTGAGTGTACACTGTTAGAAATGTAATGTTAAGCAGGGTGCCAGTGGCTCATGCCTACTATCCTAGCTAATCAGGAGGGTGAAATCTGAAGATTGCAGTTCAAATCCAGCAGAAGTAGGCAGGTTTCTGAGGCACTTATCTCTAATTAACCACCAGGAAAGTGGAAGTAGTGCTGTGGCTCAAGTGGTAGAACACTAGCTTTGAGCTGAAGAGTAGAAGGACAGTGCCCAGGCCCAGAGATCAGGCCCCACTACCAACAAAAGAAAAAAGAAAAAAAGAAAAAGAAATGTGATCTTAGCCACCAGTTCATTGCTAGTATAATTCCTGCTCTCTCAACATGGCCTTTTTTTCCAGTTAAGTCCATGCTCTTAAATCTGACTTGCTTGGAACTGGAATTATTCCTCCATTCTCCTTTTCACAAATTTGAATGATTAGCTACCATGATTTAGAGCTAGTAGAAGAAAGACAGTGGCCTCATCCTTCATGTTCCACTTAGGAGTAATGCTTTCTCCATAAGTCTACATACTGGCCTTGGCTTTATTGTTTCAAAGTTGTCTTATTTGCATAGTCTTCTATAGTGTATTGAACCATTATACTTAAACACAGAACTTCTCTTTCTCCTATTCCTATTATTTCACCTTCTTTTAACTTATGTATACTTGGGTAATAATGCACAACACAAACACTGACTAAAAATGTTTCTGAGAATCTTCTTCCCAGAGCACTTAGGAAATTTGAACTTAATATACTCCAGGATAATGTTTTTTCTCATGTTTTTAATTGTGAAAATGGTGGAAAAAGGGGTTAGAGTTACAAAAGTAATTTAATGAATACATTATCTAACGAGCATTGTTACCTCCTCTTTGTTTTTCCCCTGCCATCCCTTTTCTCCCCACCACCCCAATTCTCTCCTCCCATCCCCAAGATGTAAAATTCGTTTTCAACATAATGTCTTGTTATTCTCATTTTAACAACGATTCATACTGTATACTTCTTTCAGCATTTTATTTCCCTTCCTCTCCCCACATTAGAAAAATTTATATGCAAGATGCAGGTCACTGACATCACATACAGTGGAAAAGGTTTATAGCATTGAGGAAGAAAATAGAAGAGAAACAATAAAATCACATAATACATGTTAGATACGTTAAAAACAGTAGTAAGAAAGAAAAAAACAAGATGTTTCGCTATTTGGGGGTTCATTTCACTTAACATCGTCTTATATGGCCATGTGTGCATGGATAATGTTTTATAAGCCATGTAAATTCCATGTTTTCTTGTTACTAAGTTGTCTCTGAAACACGTGCTAAATCATGTCCAAAGATGTCTTTGGGCTATTTCAATGAAGCCAGAAAACACTCATTTTAAGGAACTTTTACTGGAAGTAGAAACTGAATCCAGGAGAGAAAATGAACATAGAGAAATCACAAAGTTCAAGTTAATTTGTGCTCTAATTTTTTCTGTACAAGAAAATAATCCAAGGCTTGAAGGAAATTCTGTCCCTGACTTTTTCGAATGTGCTCTTTACTCATTAAACTTTTCTATAAACTTCTACTTGAGAGTATTACAAAAGGAAAAAAAAATATGCCATTTGAAGGCCAGCATAGAAAAAAAGAAATAACATTGTTTTACAGTGTTCTACTTCAAAGACACAAAGACATGGAGTTTTAAAATGTCTTATGCATGGATATTTAACACCTGAGATGATTCTCTTGTTGCAAAAGTCATATATCCATTCCTTTATTCTGGTCCTGAGTTCGCCATAGCAATAAGGATTCCAAAAAGCAGGATGCAGTAAGTATGATCAGCAAAAGGATCCTCTTTTCAAACCAGTGTTTTAAAGATGGTCCCAAAGAAATATATGAATTTTTTGTTTGCTTGTTTGTTTATTTAGTTTGTGCCGCTTCTGGGGCTTGAACTCAGAGGCTGGACCCTGTCCCTGAACATGTGTCTTTCCTGCCCACATGCCCCCAAAGCTAGTACACTACTGCTTGAGCCAAAACTCCACTTCTGGATTTTTCCGTGTTTAATTAGAGATAAGAATTTGACAGATGCTCCTGCCTGGGTTGGCTTTGAACTGAGATAGTAAGAAAGCTAAGTGACATCAACTGTATGGACTTCTCTTTTGAACCAAGAAACATAAGGTGAAGTTTATTATAAAGGTAATATTTGAAAATGTTTAAAAGAAGAGAATATGTCCAGCAAAGAAGCCATGACTTAAATAACTCAGCAAAAGTAGGTGCACTGAATCATATTGGAAAATTTTTTCTGCTTGTGAAGATTACTATTAACTTTGTCATTCCTCTTAGGGAAAATTAAAGTCATATTTGTCCTTTCTCTGTTGGTATTGGGGCTTCAACTCGGATCCTGGGCACTGTCCCTCAGTTCTTTAGCTCAATTTGAGTACTCTCCCAGTTTAGTTACATCACCACTTCTGGGTTTCTGCTGTCTAATTGAAGATAAATGTCTCATGGACTTTCCTGATCAGGCTAGGTTTGAAATACAATCGTCTGGTCTCAACCTGCTGAGTAGCTAAGATTACAGGGGTGAATCACTAGTACCCGGCTCATATTTGCATTTATATGCACGTAATGACACTGTACACAAATAATGGAAATTTGAATCAAATGATGACATTGCAGCTTTTCAGAAAAATTGAGGTAGCAATAAATATGTCATCTTTTTCCATGTTGGTACATTAATGGTTCATGTGCTATTGGAGTCTTACTATAGCATCCTCTGATGTCTGCGTGAGTGGATTTAGAATAAATAATTGTTAGTAGAGAAATAGAGAAAGACGGAGATTTTTAGAAAACAAAGGAGATCAGATATGAAAGAACAACATAGAATGAGATACAACTTGTCACACAGAGATTAAGATCTAGCCTAAGTGATTTAGAATGCTAAAGGCGATGAGGAATAAGCCTAGTTGATAAATAGTTCTTCAATAAGCAAATATGTTTCCCTAGAAGAGTTTCTGGTATAATTTAGTAATTATTATCATTTATTTCTTCCTTCTGGATTTATTCCTTCGCTTCTATCACAACTATTAATTAGCTGGTGCCTTTTTGGTGCCACAACTGACCAAAAAGATTTCCAAATCTCACTTAGACTACTCTTCTCATTTTGATTGGCAGTGACCACTCAAAAGCCTGACATTTTTGAATTTCCAGGATTAATTTTCACCTGTTATCTAAGCACATTCCTGACTTTAATTGTCATGACTTACTAACAAAATGTTTTATTTTTCCTCAAATCTTCTAATATCGGTAAAGTACATGAATTAAGAACTATTGTTAGGTCATAGTTGGAAGGAACAATTGTATATTCCAAGTGTAGGTTCTCTATTTCACATTTACTAGCTAAATGAATTTTTTGCCAGTCCTGGGGCTTGAACTCAGGGCCAGGGAATTCTTCCTGAGAATTTTTTTTTGCTTAAGGCTAGCACTCTACCACTTGAGGGACAGCACAAATTCTTTTCCTGTTTATGTGGTACTGAGTAATTGAACCCAGGGTTTTATGCATGCTAAGCAATCACTGTACCATGAAGCCACATTCCCAGAACCCAAATGACTTTCTTAACATGGCATTACATTTTCATTCCATTACTATGTATTATAATGTAGGCTAGGTGGTAAAAATGGAAATGGAAAACAATACTAAGTCCTGTAAGTCTGACATTCCTATCACATCACTAAGGAAGTACAATGCTAAGTCCTGCAGGACTCATAGGGCTGTTGCATGTGACATTATTATGTAAAAAACCATGAACAGTCATCTCTGACATCCATAACATTCTGCTTCCACTTTCAAGTTCAAGAGCCAAAAACTAAGCCTTTTCATTGATTGGGTTGTTTCCTAGGAAGGAAGAAAGAGGATGTGGAAGGTGATGTTGGAAAAATATTCATATTGGCTCCCTCTCCACATTTTTTGCATTTTTCAAAAGTGCTAATGATGAACTCCCACATCTGCTTAACTATGCTGTCTGTACAAGATGCGGATAAATGAAGACATTTATTCTGGTGGATAGTCACATATATTAACAAAATCCAGTCCTGGAAAAAAGTTACTAGTATAAAGTATTGAATATAAAATCGTTTCATATCCTAGTAGAACAAGATGTAGTATTGAAATGATTTCTCCAGATTTCTTTGAGGTTTTATGCTGTCTGAGTATTAAAATGTTCTCTAATTCCAGTAATATACAAGCATTAAAGACATGATTTGAAGATCTCAGTAGTTTTAGAAACAAAGGTACATAATAGTATCCTTCCTGCAGAGACATGTGATGGCAAGTATGACTGATTGTATTATAGTTGTCTTCTTTTTCCTCTTCATCTCAAGTGTTGCATATCTTGACATATTAGTCTGTCCTGCAGCAGCTTCCTGTAGGTGAGATTTACCTCTACTCTGCAATGTCAAGATGGGTCGGTGACCCACTTCAGCTTACAAAAGTGAACCAGAAGTGATCAAAGGCTATTTCTAGGGGAAGATTTCTATCCCATTGTCTGTGTCTAAGAGCTAACTTCTTTCCACTTAGCTATAAAAATAGCATATTTCCAGAGGGAATTTTCTTTCAACTTATATACTGGAAGAATATAGCATGTGAAATTGAGGCAAAACTCAAACACAGCAAGAATTAAGCTAATATTAGAATATTATATTGATATCAGTTACTTACCATTCTTGTATACCTTTATGATAGTTGACTACAGCACATCGGAATTTAAGAAATACTAAACAAATACTTAACAGTTAACACATCCTGCTTGGTGCTATTACATATTTTTAATAAATAAGTATTCTCTGTGTGATCACTTGAGGGGTTAACTTTTTCCATAAATGTGTTTAATCACTCTAGAGCACTGTATCTAGTATCCACAATCATTATACAGACCTTGTGATTGAGATGAGTAAGAAAAAAATTCTAGATTTCTCACTTCTCTTTTCCTCTTCTCCTTTTTCTCCAAATTCTCCTATTAATAAAGGAAGAATGAAACATTGTGGATACCAAACAAAAGATTTCAAAGCCAGAATTTTATTCTTTCAGAAATAGATGAAGTAAATCAGAGTGGCTCAAGGAAGAAGAAAAACATGAAAACATGATTTTCCCCCTTTCTGGCTTCAACAATAGAGTCTGAATAGGATTCTAAACATCTAATAAACCATTTGCCTTGGCTAATTTTTTAAAATATAGTTTTCTTTAAATAAATAATAATTTTAAAAATTTTAAAAATTTAAAGTAAATAGTAATTTGTTGTTTGCTTTTGGGAGGCATGACAAAAGACTGCGTTAACATTGTGTGAGTTGAAAGGCTAAATTTTTATCAGAATTTAAACAAAATGAAAAATATATGGTATTAAGATAAATAGCTTTTAGGTACATTTTCGACATGGCACACACACAGGGACATCTTTTTTCTTCTTTTCCTCTCCACAAATCAATAAGCAGTTCATGTAATTCAAATAGATATGTTTCTTTCAGAAATAGTTTAGACGTAAAAAAGTTAGAGGAAGAGAACCAGTATTGGTGGTACATTCTTTAAAAATAGCAGTCAAATAACTATTAACCATAATTCCAAAATAATAACAATCAAATGCTCTTGAAAAGAGAAGATTGTAAGCAGAATATACAAAAAGTGATAATGCCAGAACTGCTTCAACAGCTGCTCTCTGACATTTAAGATTTCTAGTACATGACAATGTTTTAATCAGGATTAAATGCTTTCAGGTACTAATTTTTTTCTAGTTATAGTTCATTGAAGAAATATGTTTTTCAAAATTAATGAAAGGATAACAGGTTATAGTAGAAAGAATGCTTACACACTCATTGTGGTAGGCAGTAAAATATCTTCCCCAAATATCTATAGTCCCAAAATATCTAATCCATCTAATGTAGATTTACATTTTATATAAGTTTGTAAAATAATCACCTTTCATTACCCAAGGAACACAAATTTGAATAATTATCAGATGGGGAAAGTATACTCAAAAGTCCCAGGGTAGTTCAAAGGGACATGATTAAGTAAGAGCCATCAGAAAGATGCAAAGATGCTACATTAGAAGATAAAGGAAAAGATAACGATCCAGATTCTGAAGTTTGTGGAAAGCCGAACAGGAAGTAAATGCCTTTTCCACTAGAATCATCTGAAAAATATTTTAGCTCTGTAGATGGCTCAATTTTAATCTAGTGAGATTTCTTTTAGATTTCTGTCCTTCAGAACTGTAAAATGATAAATACAGATTATTCAACCCAATTAACTTGTAGAAATATTTTACAGCAGATTTGGTTTAGTAAACAATCTCAACTACAGCCTTTTCTTGATGTAGCTACAAGAATACCACATGTCCTAGTTTCTGAGAATAAGAAAAATTTGCCACCATCTTTTTACACATGTATGATGTGCATACTACAAAGGACCTTGCATTAATGAAGTCTTGAAATTCTAAATAATATTTAAATAAGAAGCTCCCTATCTTCATTTTCACATTTGGGGATCACTAATTACTAAAGTTATGTAGAAGGTTAAGGTAAGCATGTAGAAATGAAATCTGTCTCCTAATATTATAAAGATATTTTATGTTATTTTGATTTACAGTTTCTAAGGTAATAAAAAAATAAGGTAAAACGGAAACAGTAACTCAATTTTCTATCCTTCCTAACTTTCCAACAGAAATTAGAGAATCCAGTAAAGATACAGCAATCCCAGGACAGTATAGGATGTTATAGGATCACTAGATGGTGAAAAAAAGTTAACAAAAATGGGTCCCCTGGAACAGTGGGAAACAAAATCTTCATCTAAAGATTGTGATATTGCTAGAAAATAGTTTCTACTATGCTAAGTCTTTGATAATTGAACACAGAGAAATGACAAAGTTCAAGTTAATTTGTGCTCTAGTTTTTACTGTACATGAAAAAATCTAAGGCTTGAAGGAAACTCTGTCCCTGAATTTTTCAAGTGTGTTCTTCACTCATATAAGACTTGTCTGTGAACTTCTAGTTGAGAGTATTACAAAAGGAAACAATATGTCATTTAAAGGCCAGCATAGATGAAAAGGAAATAACGTTGTTTTATTTTTTTCTTTTCGTTTTTATTTTTATTGTGAGAATACCGTATAGAGGAGTTAAAATTACATGGGCAAGATAACGAGTACATTTCATATCAAGCATTGTTGTCTCCTCTTTGTTTCCCCTTCCCATCCCTTCCCATACTACCTCCCTTCCCCCTTCCTGATCCTCCCCCACACACCAAATTTGTAAAGTTTGTTTTTCCACACAATGACTTGTACATCTTATTGTTGCAATGGATCCACCTGCAACCCTAGTTAAACGATTTATTTTTGCCCTTCCCTTCCACAAATTATACCAATATCAAATACAGTGAAAGCAGTGGTTATACTGTGGGGGAGGAACATACAAAGCAACAAAGAAATCATCTTAGAAATACGTTAGAAACAATTGCATAAAAGGAAAAAAATTTGAATACTTATCTTGGGGTTCATTCCCCTAAAATCAAGAAAATGTGGTATATATACACAATTGAATTCTTTACCTCCCTCAGAAAGAATGGCATTTTTTAGGAAATGGAAAGTATTGGAAAAAATTATGTTAAGTGTAGTAAGCCAGGCCCAAAGAAACATAGGTCCCATGGTTTCCCTTATTTTCAACAACTAGTATATGTCTGAGTCAAGCAGAAAAGGTCAGATAAGGTGATGTTAGGGGAATAACGTTGTTTTAAAAGTGTTCTTCAGCAAAGAAACAAAGACATGGAGCTTTAATAGTGCCTTATTCATAGATATTTCACTCCTGACATGATTCTCTTGTTGCAGGAGTCAGTTATCCTTTCCTTTAATCTGCTCCTGAGTTCTCCATAGCTACAAGGATTCAAAATAGCAAGATCCAATGAGTCTGATCAGCAAAAGGAGCCTCTTTTTAAACCAGTGCTTTAAGGATGGTCCCAAAGAAAAATGTGTTATTTTATTGTTTGCTTGTTTGTTTGTTTAGTTTGTGCTGGTTCTGGGGCCTGAACTCAGAGGCTGGACCCTGTCCCTGAACAGTGTCTTTCCTGCCCACCTGCCCTCAAAGCTAGGACTCTACTGCTTGAGCCAACTCCACTTCTGGCTTTTTTGGTGTTTAATTACAGATAAGAGTTTGACAGACTCTCCTGTCTGTGTTGGTTTTGTGATATTTTTAAATCCAAGTTACATAAACTGTATGGACTTCTCTTTTGAACCAAGAAAATTTTGGTGAAGTTTATTATAAAGCTAATATTTGACAATTTTTAAAAGAAGAGAATATGTCCAGCAAAGCAGCCATAACTTAACTCAGCAAAAGGTGCACTGAACTGTTTAGGAATTATTTTCTCCGCTTGTGAAGATTTATATTGACTTCGTCATTCCTCTTAGGGAAAATTAAAGTCATATTTGTCCTTTTTCTGTTGGTATTGGGGCTTCAACTCGGATCCTGGGCACTGTTCCTTTGCTCTTCAGCTCAAGTTGAGTGCTCTCCCAGTTTAGTTAAAGCACCACTTCCGGGTTTCTGGTGTCTAATTGAAGATAAATATCTCATGGACTTTCCTGACCAGGCTAGGTTTGAAATACAATCGTCTGGTCTCAACCTGCTGAGTAGCTAAGATTACAGGGTTGAACCACCAACACTCAGCTCATATTTGCATTTATGTGCACTTAATGACACTGTACACAAATAATGGAAATTTGAATCAAATGATGACATTGCAGTTTTTCAGAAAATTTGAGGTAGCAATATATATGTCCCTTTTACTATGTTGTTACATTGTGACTCATGAGCTATGGGACTCTTACATTAGCATCCTCTGTTGTCTCCCTATGTGGACTTAGTATCAGAAATTGTTCATTGAGAAATAAAGGCTGAGATTTTTAGAAAGCAAAGGAGATTATGTATGAAAGAGCAGCATAGAAGGATATACAACTTACCACACACAGTTTAACAACTGGCATAAGTGATTATATTGCAACGGCAATGAGGAATAAGCCTAGTAAATAACTAGTTGTTCAATAACCAAAAATGGCTCTCTAGAACAGTTTGTGGTATAACTTAGTTATTATTATCATTTATTTTTTCCATCTGGAGTTATTCCTTCTCTTCTGTCAAAACAATAAATGAATCTCTGCCTTTTTGGTACCATGACTTACCAAAAAGGTTTCCAAATCTCACTTATACTACCCTTCTAATTGTGATTAGCAGTGACCACTCAAAAGCCTGGCATCTTTGAATTTCCTGGATTAATCTTCACTTGATATCTAAGCTCATTCCAGGTATTAATTGCCATGACCTATTAAAAAAAAGTGTTTTTTTTTTTGTTCAACACAGTATTCTAATATAGGTAAAGTCCATGCATGATTTAAGGACTATTGTTAGGTATCAGTTGGAAGGAGCAATTATATATTCCAATTATGGGTTTTTTATTTTGCATTTACTAGCTAAATGACTCTTTTGCTAGACCTGAGGCTTGAAATCAGGGCTAGGGAACTGTTCCTGAGCTCTTTTTTTTTAAATTTGATCAAAGCTAGCACTTTACCACTTGAGACAAAACACCCTTTTCAGTGTTTCTTTTTCTGGTTATGTGGTACTGAGAAATTGAACCCAGGTTCATGCATGCTAAGTAATAACTGTTCCATGAAGCCACATTCCCAGAGTCCTAAATGACATACTTTTTTAATATTAATAAGTTGTTTTGTGAAAATACATTACAGAGGGTTACAATTACATGAGCAAGGTAATGAATACATTTCTTATCAAGCATTGTTGCCTCCCACTTTTTTCCTCCTTACCATCCTTGCCCACCGATCGCTCCCCGACCCCCCACCCCCGCCAAAGTTGTAAAGTTCGTTTTTCAACATAACGTCTTGTTGCAATGGGACTTTCTTAAGATGGAATTACTTTTTCATTCCGTTAATAGGTATTATAATTTAGGACAGGTCGTATAAAAGGAACTGGAAAAGAATACTGAATACTAAGTCCAGTAACGCTGATGTACCTAAAGATTGTGAAATAGATAGAAAATAGTATCCACTATGCTGTCTTTAATATTTTAGGTCTGATTACACAAAAACTTTCTTCTCTTAGGAAATGACCCTTTATTAATACTCAAGATTTGTAGCTTATAACTCAGAAACAAACAATGCTTCTAAATGTAAACAAGCATGATACTAATAGTAACCAAGCCTACTTCCATCGCTATAGCACATAAATAAGAATGATCTTGGGGAATAGTTAAACAGTCCTGAAGTTTTTCATATCTTTCCTCTTCTCCAAAATGAGAAGCCCTAGTCAAGATATGATAAACATTAATAAAGGATTTTTATATTTTTTCTTGTTCAAATATACTTTCCTCTTTGAAACCTGACTTTGAAAGAATCAGACCCTCAAAATTATTTTATAGATAAAACTTTACTGCTTTGGCTTAGATGTTTTCCTGCCTTTGGTTGTTGCTTTCAATTATTTTGGCAAATACATAGAAAAACAAGTTAAATCCATTATGCTTATCTTGGATTGTTCAAAGTCAAGCTGTCTTCAAAGTTTTCTGTTCCCTTTTTCACTGATAATAAAAGTTTAATTATTGCTCCTTAAATGCAAAAAAAAGTGATACTTTAACGTATATTCTCATTGAAATCGGTGAAAACAGGAGGTTTTGTAATTGCTTTTATAATTGTTTTCAAGTATTTTCTTTGGCTATATTCATTATTACCTTTGTTCCTGTCTTCTAATCAAGAACACAGGATTACCCAAAAATTTCTTAAGATATAAGATGTTTGACAGAAAAAAAATAGGTGTATAATTAAAGATTTTCATCTCTTAAGAGACTGAAAAGCTCAGAAGACATTTTGCTGTTACTGGCATGGTTAAGATGAATTGAATGTTTTGGTTCTTAAACTAAGTGAAATACATGTAAAATGTTACAGTTGTTCCAAACAATGGTTTTGGCTTATACCTTTCTGATCCAATGAGATGAAACCTCTGACAAGGTTGGAGGGCATAGCGCTTTTAGGGTAGAAGGGTTAATGTTAGAATGTCAAGGTAGATTCCTAAAACAGAACTGCCTATCACGTATCAGTTAATTATACTTAAGGTATATAAACATACAAATATGAATTGAGTGAGAAATGTGTGTTACAAAATTGATTCAATGACAACTAAATCCAGAACCCCCTTCTCTATATTTATATAAACTAGTATATCTGTTGAGGATTTAAAAAATTTTGGAATATATATTTTAACATTTATGGCAAAATATGTATTTATTTGTAACTGTATATTTTTAATTTTTGTCAGTCATGGGGCTTGAAATCCGCACCTGGACACTGTCCCTCAGCTCTTCATCTCAAGACTAGTGTTCTACAACTTGAGCCACTGCCAGTTTTCTGGTGGCTCATTGTAGATAAGAGTCTCACGGACTTTCCTGCCTAGGCTGGCTTTGTACCATGATTCTCAGCTCTCAGCCTCCGTAGTAGCTAAGGATGCAAGTATGAGCCACTGGCACTTAGCTACATAATTATTTTTACATATTTATGAAGTATTGAGTGCTAATCCCATTCATTTATATGTTGTGTGATGATCAAGGTACATCATATCCATTAATTTCTGCATGTAACATTTCTTTTTTGTGAGAATGCTCTAAAACTTATCTTCTGGCTGTGAGGAAATATCTATTCTTAACTATAATCACTTTGCTTCTTGTGTTATACAATTAATATGTTTACTTTTAGTCATAGAAGTCTGCTAATTAAAGTTATATAAAACATGAATTGTAAAGTGAAAGAAATTCATGGTTCCATTACTTATTTTAAGAAAATAATTATGCCTTTTTTTTCAATTGTATTTCTGTGAGAATGTGTAATATTCATTGATTTAACTTTTAAAATTGATAACAGTTACATTATATCAAGTTGATTCAAACTTGTATTTGAAAATTGCACACTTAACACAAATATACTTCCACTTTCCTCTACCACATAATTAAAATAACAGTAAAGCAAAGATTGGTGTTAGCCATTCATGTGTACAATCCTAGAACTCAGGAGGCTGATACCTGAATATTTTAGTTCAACGTCAGTCCAAACAGACAAAAATGTGAAAACTTATCTCCAATTATCCAGCAAGACGTAGCAGGTGAGGATGTGGCTCAAGGATAGAGTGTCATCAGACATGAGCCAAATATACAAGGGAGACCAGTAAACACAGAGTTCAAGCCCTATAAATGAGATATACACAGAAGACAACCACAAAAATGTACTATGAACATCAGTAATGAAGACAAAATATTAGAAAAAATCATGAGAAATGTGTAAATATCTGGAAGACAGAAATCATTTGACAGAATTTTGATTCATGAGAGGGAAAAGTCGCAATCTCTTTTGCACAATCTCATTGTAGTCATTTGTGTTGAAACCTGACTCTTAGGTAATATGTGAAAGAGTAGTCACAGTGCCTGTGACTATGCACTACCCCACTCAGCATCCAGTTTCTCGGTTTCTTGATAGCATTTATTTATTTTTTTTGGGGGGGGTCCGGTCGTGGGGCCTGAACTCTGGGCCTGGGCTCTCTCCCTCCGCTCTTCAGCTCAAGGCTAGCACTCTACCACTTGAGCCACACTGCCACTTCCGGCTTTTTTCTTTTTTGCTTATGTGGTGCTGAGGAATCGAACCCAGGGCCTCAGGCATGCAAGGCAAGTGCTCTACCACTGAGCCATCTTCCCAGCCCCTCTTGATAGCATTTAGTATGGTCATTACTGGATTGCATGAAATAATTCTCACACATGTTTTATGATATCATTTTTGTTTTAATGTGCATTTAGTTGATGACTGATGATGCTTTTCTTGTGCTTATTTTTCACAAGATGTATTTTGCTGGTTTCTAATTGATGTTCTTTTAAACATTAGGTTTTGAGAGTTCCATGTAGAATGTAGATTTAAGGCATTCTTCAGGTATAGGATTTGCAAATATTTTATCCTTGACTATGGGTACCCTTCATCAACATTATCATCATCATCATCATCATCATCATCATCATCATCATCATCATCATCATCATCATCATCGTCATATTATTATTACTATTATTAGTTTTGTACATGTACGTATGTTTCTGGGGCTTGAACTCAGGATCCCTGGGATTTGTTGCAATTTGTTAACAATTTACCATTTGAGTCGTGCCTCACTTCTGGCTTTTTGCTGATTAAAAAAATAAGATTCTCAGGGACTTTATTTTGTGGGCTGCCTTCAAACAGCAATACTAAAATCACATCCTCCCAAGTAGCTAGGATGAGATACATGAGTCATCTGCTAATAACTTCTATTCACTACTTGTATATGAGCTTTCACAGACTAAATTGTTCTATACTTTTATTGAGTTCAACTATATCGTTTTCATTTTGTATACTTTTAATGCCAAATTTAAGAATGCTTCATCTCCAAAATTATCAAGACATCTTCCTTTGCTTTTCATTTTCATCACTCTTTTTGTTTTATATACATTTTAATCCTGCTAGAAGTTAATATTTGAATAAATTGTTATGTGTAAGTCAATGTTCACTTTTTAATTTGACCAAATTCTGTCTAACCTATCACCATTTATTAAAGAGAATGTCATTCCACAAATATTTGATTTAACCCTTATTAAATATTCCTTGATAATATTTATGTGTATCTAATCTGGTGCCCTACAGACCCATTGAGCTGTATAATCTTTTCTCTACAAATATAACAATTTTAAACTTACACCTTTAAAATTTGACAGAGAAATATATTACAGTTTATCTTTCTTTGTCAGTGAGTCAAAGATTGCTAGTCAGATGTTTTTAGAAATTGTCATAAACATAAATAAAACTGTGAAGCTGGCCACTCTTGGCTCTTGTTTTTAATTCTAGCTGCATAGGAGGCTGAGATCTGAGCATTGCCGTTCAAAGCCAGCTGGAACATGATTGTCTGTAAGATTCTTATGTCCAATTAACCACCAGAAACCTGAAGTGGCACTATTGTTCAATGAGTAGAGCATTCACTTTGAAATGAATAGCAGAGGGACAGCGCCCAGGGCCAGATTTCAAGCCCCATGAATGATGATAAAAAGGGGAGGAGACAATTTATATGTTTGCTCAATTGTATCCTCCAATCCACAAAAATTGTATGTCTCGGGGCTGGGAAGTTGGCTCAGTGGTAGAGCGCTTGCCTTGCATGCCTGAGGCCCTGGGTTCGATTCCTCAGCACCACATAAGCAAAAAGAAAAAAGAAGCCGGAAGTGGCGCTGTGGCTCAAGGGGTAGAGCGCTAGCCTTGAGCTGAAGAGCTGAGGGACAGTGCCCAGACCCAGAGTTCAGGCCCCACGACCGGACCCCAAAAAAAAATTGTATGTCTCCATTTATTTAGATTTTTGCTTTTATATTCAGTATAGTATAATTTTCAATGTCAGTAGGTGAACACACTTTAACACATTTTGACGAAGTGTGAAGATAGCACAAAGAAATTCACAGAAAACAGTTGAAACATAAAAGGCAATGGGAATGGAGAAAGAGAAATGGGTTAATCAGGCCCTTCATCAATATGTGCGAGTGTAAAATATTTCAATAAGATTTCTTCATACAATTAATATACAACAAAGGCTTTGGTATTCAAGTATGATATAAAGAATAAATACACATTCTGTGGTGAAATGAAAGAAAGATAGATGAGAGAATACATACTTACAGTGATTGTGTAAATAAACTATGAAATTTGGTCAAAATTCTGAGGGCTAATGGCTCATTGGACTAGAAGGCTGCTGGTATGTAAGATAATACTAAAATGTTAGACTTGGGTCTATCTTTACGACTGCTTAATACTATTGCTTTTTTAGTCAGTATTCCTTTTTATTGTTGTTGTTGGTGGTGGTGGTCGTGGGCCTTGAACTCTGGACCTGGATGCTCTTCCTCAGCTCTCCAGCTCAAGGCTAGAGCTCTACCACTTGAGCCATAGAGCCACTTCCGGTATTCTGGTGATTTATTGGAGAAAAGAGTCTCATAGACTTTACCTGCACAGGTTGGCTTTGAAACTCGATCATCGGATCCCAGTCTCCAGAGTAGGATTAGAGGTGTGAGCCACTGGCGCCCTGCTCCTGTGTACAACATCTTAACCATAACATAAAATAAAGTAAAATAAAAAAAGGACATGTTTGGCAAATAATGTAAAATGATAACTTACACTCAAATGAAAATAATAATATACGTATATGCCTATATATATATGTACACATCTTTATATACGTATATATGTATATATAGGTATTTGTATTTATACAAATATAAGTATGAATCTATATATATGTACACATAGTGTGCATACATATGCATTTATTTAAATAGACTTGAATCAGAAATATATTAAGAGCATATTAATGTCAAAGAAATACTATAACCATCCTGAAAATTTATCAAAAAAACCAAATGCGTATCTCCATAGTAATGTGAAAACAACAAAGGAACATATGGAAAGATCATAACATAGCTATACATTGCATACATATAGAGATTAGTGATAATAGAAAAAATAAGATAGCCCTGCACAACAATTATGTAGAAATTGGGATCCTTATAACAATGGTGCTTGGCACTTAAAATGATATAGTCAGTTAAACATACTGGCAATCTTTAAAATATTACACATAGAGTTGCCTCTAAGATCCAGCATTTTGAACCATAATTTTATATAAAAATAGATTTCAACATATGTTCAATGAGACACATATACAAGAATATACATAGCAAAACCTTTTACAATAACATACAATAAAATATTGAAATGCCCATTGAGGATTATTCATATACTTACAAAACAATATACTCTATCCATGAGAAAAATTTACATGGACTTACTTTGCAAATAGTAATATTACATGGGAGAAATGGATAAAATAGACTACATTTTCTAATTATATGAGCTTTTTAAAATTGGCCCATTTGTAGAGGTAGAATATGAAATAATAGCTGCTCAAGGGGAGGGTAGGTTGAAATGATGAAAGGAAGTGACTACTAATAAATACTGGAGTATTTTGAGAGGGTAGTAATGACAAAATGTTTCAGAACTGAAGGTGATGTTCTTACTCCAACTCTTTATCATTCTAAGAATCATTGTACTTTATCAAAGAATTACAGAGTGTTTTGCATTAAACTTAGGAAAAAATTTAGTATAGTAGTGGGTGAATCTGAGAGGCTCAGTGGTAGAGCTCTTGCCTTGTATGCATGAGGCCCTGAGTTCAATTCCTCAGCATCACATAAACAAAAAGAAAAAGCCAGATGTGGCACTGTGGCTCAAGTGGTAGATCGCTAGCCTTGAGCTGAAGAGCTGAGGGACAGCAACCAGGCCCATAGTTCAGGCCCCAGGCCGCACCGCCCTCCCCCCAAAAAAGACCAATAATTGCTTTGAATTACCATTTTTATAATCAATGTTTAAGCTCCCAGATATTGGATAATATACTCCTGATATTTTCAAACCACTTACTTTGAAATATTCTAACAGCCCAAAGGCTGACAAAAAGAAATGCAGTTTATATTTAAATTTCACAAATTTTGATAAAAGGGTTCATAAAATTTTATTATTTGAATTTTATTCTCCAAGTCCCAGGTTGAAAATATTTTTAAATGGGATTTGAATTGAGATTCAACTCTCTATTCAACTATCATAATTAATTTTTTGAATATTTGTATTATGTTTATTTGTATGAAGGGGTTGCCATTCACTGAAACAGTGTGTGGATACAGAGCATCTTGATCAATGTCACGCCTTTCAACATTTTTATCCAACCCTCCAAATCCTTATATATCTCAATATTATGTTATGGAATTACTTGGCATTTAACAAAGCAGTTTATTGTACAATGAACCTGGAATTGTGTTACCACTTCTACATCTTCACCCCAATTTCACACTTCCCTTTGCTTTGTATGTTTCAATTTTGGGAAGTAAACAATGGATTCTTGCCTGTACTTTCCCTTTCAAATTCCTACCCCTCTCAAATTGCCTCCTACTGACCTCTCTTTCATTATACATTTACTGATATTTATTTTGTTTGTTTTTGACTTAGTCTTTTAAGAGAATTATAGTATTTTCACTCTCCATGGACTCTGACACTTCAGACAATTCTTTTGTACCTCCTTCCATATCATCTAGTGTGTTTACTTTTACATTTATAGGCACCTTGTATCTACCACAAATGAGGAAAATCATGCTAGATAAGTTTCTCTGGGACTGTTTTATTTCACTTAATATTATTTCTAAGTGTTTCATTTTCCTTAAGAATGGTGCAATATTATTCTTTCTGATGGATGAACAGAATTCTATTATGTATGTATATATATATTTTTGTATATATATGTATATATGTATACATACATATATACATACATATATGTATGTATATATGCATATATACATATATATATATATATACACATAGATTATATACATACATATATACTTGTAAATTGGGATCAATAAAATTTTATACATATATATATATAATTTGTATATACATATAAAATTCTTGATCTCTTTTTACAGTGAGAGGCATCTGGGCTGATTCTGTATGTGGATTACAGTAAACAATACAATAATGAACATGATTGGGCTAGTAGTTTCAGTGTGTCCTTGTTTCTGCTCTATTGGATAAATGCCCATAAGTGGAATTGCTGGATCATAGGTAGTTCACCATTCAGTTCTGTGAGCAATTTCCATGGTGTTTTCCAAAGTGTTTGAACAAGATTACATTCCCACCAACAGTGTAATACAGTTTCCTTTGGGTCACATCCCTATCAGTATCTGTGATTGATTGTTTCTTCATGATATTGCAACAGGGGTGAGATGAATCTCATTGTTGTTTGGATTTACATTTCTTTAATGGAGAGAGTTTTGTCTATTTCTCATTCTTACTTCTTCTTCTAAGAGGTTAAGTCTTTATCCCATATATTAATCTATAAGTCTGCAAGTGGATTTTTCTTGCTAAAACAGGTTCTCACACAGTATTTGGTTAACTATAACATATGCATAGAAACAGACACACACATATCAGTTCATGCACATACAGCCATGTAATAACTTTAAAATATTTTGTATTAAATTTATGTGTAATGAAGAACTAGAGGTCAGGATTATCATACAAAACCACTTACCTGTGAGAGTGAGTACCTGAAATTAAAAATTTCCAGTTCATTTACCTAAACCATCAATCACTTAAGTCTCCAATTTGTCATCTCTTTGAGAGCTTCTTGGTTTTATGGTTTCTTTCTCCTTTACTGTAGGAGTCAGTAAATCAATATCCAGAATAATGTATCCTCAATTTCTGAAAAACATTTAAAGGCGTTTAATTGTATCTCAACTAATTTCCTCAGTTGGAAAGCATTTATTTGCTTGCAGAAATTGGGGAAAATGGTAATCATAACACAGTTTGTAAGCTTTAGAGATTCAATTCTATTTAGTCCATTTTCAACACAGATTCAAATGTTTATTAAATTATATGCTGCATCAAGTTCTTCTTCAGGTATCTGAGAACAATCCACAACTTCAAATTATGTATATCTGGAATAAAATCTTAGTTCTATCAACTTCTATCACAAAAGTGTTGGCAATAATTTCCCAACTTTAGCGATTGTGTGTGTGTGTGCAAGTGTGTGTGTGAGTGCATGTGAATGAGTGTGCATTCAGAAGTTCTGGGATTTGAACTCAGGACCAGGGCACTGTTCCTGGGCTTTCCTTTTGCTCAAGGCTCATGCTCTACCACTTGATACGCAGCTTCCTCCCTCCCCAACTGACCACATCAACTACTGTAATCACATAAACTGATGGGTAGTAAGGTTAATATTGCCAAAAGAGGTCTCTTCCAAGTTCAGAGTTAATAATTTAAATTATGTAAGGCCAAAATTCTTCTTGAGTGTTACTACAGATTTAAATCTGGTCACATAATCGACCTACATAAACTTTTTTACAAATCTAACATTTTGCTTGTGAAAATTCTGAAAGGTCCCTCAAAGGGTGTCTAATCCATTCAGGGTTATAGTGCACTAGAGTGAGACTATTTTGCCCTTAAATTGCATCACAATTCACTGTACCAAGTTATGAAAACTTCAACGTGCCCAACAATGGATGAACACATAAAAATTAGTTATAGTATGTGGGTGTGTGTGTGAGTGTGTGTGCGGTATATGCCACACATATATATATGGAGAGAGAAATACAGTATTATTTAGTCATAAAATAGAATTAGACTATATGCAGAAAAAAGGATGGCATTGGAAATCATGTTAAACAAAGTAAGCCAGACTCGGAAAGATTAATATTGTCTTTTATTTTATATATGAAATTACAACTTAAAAAACAAACAAAATGAAGACAAGTGTGAATAAAGATGAGAGAACAGCCATGGAGGAGGGGCAAAAAGAGAGAATGATGGGAGAGATTTATGGACCCAATATTGCTTGGTTGTTTGAATATCAACTTCACAGAGAGCAGTAATAAACTTTTTTCATAATTGTTGGATTGTGTTTTTCTTATATGTATTAATTCACACATACTGTTTCATAGATTTTGATATTTTGCAGATGCTTTTTAATGCACTGCTTGTACAACTCTTCTTGTACAAGTCTTCTGCAAGTGCTGTACTTCTTGAGCCTTACTCCAAACATTACATTCAATTTTATATGTAAATAGTAAGGAAAAAGTTATTTTGTAAGAGTGAAATTTTAAGGATATAAGGAAATTCGAACATATCAAAATAAATGATAAATAAATATAGAAAGTGTGAAAACTGTAATTCTCATATTGTGTATATTCATCTCACAAATAAAGTGTACATGCACTGTATGTCCTCTATATATTTTATATATTGTGTATTTATTTTATATGTACTGTAGTATGGCGCGTATATATAGTGTATATATAGTGCCTTTTATATGTATATGATCCCATTTTAAATATAGTGCCAATCTATATAAGTGCACATAATAAAATATATATATATAAATATATGTGTGTGTACACACACACACACAATTCCATTCCTGGGACTTAAACTTACATCCTGGCCACTGTTCCTGCCTGACCCTCGACCCCTTTGGCCTAAGTTAGTGCTCTACCACTTAATCAACCTTCTGGCATTGGTGGTTAATTGGAGATGAGTCGCAAGGCCACTCTTGCCTTGTTGGCTTTGGACTGGGAGTCTTACATCTCAGTTTCCTGAGTAGCTAGGATTACAGGTGTGACCACCTCCACCTTGTGACAAATCTGTTAATTTTAAACACACTATGTATTCTCAAGTGCTGCTAGTTAAGTTTGCTGCACATCAGAAGACATGTGAAAACATGTTTTTAATACTAATGGATGGAGGATGGTGTTAAACAAAACAAGGAACATTTGCATAGTAAGTTACATTATAATAAATCAAGCCATGTATGTAGTGATGAGAAGCTGTTGGGGTTCAGTTTCTTTACATTATTAACAGAACCATTAAAAATGTACAAAGTATAATTGTTTTTAAGCTATTTGCAGAAAATGACTAATTTTATACATTAATATTTATATAATTGTAACTAAGTTAGTTAAAGGTGAGGAAAGGAAGTACTGGGGCTTTAAACACAGTGCCTAGGCCCTGTCCCTTGGCGTTCACTCCCCAAAGCTAGTACTCAATCACTTAGCCACAACTCCATTTCAGGCATATTGTTACTTAATTAGAAATAAAGCTGTCAAGATCTTTTCTACACCACTTGGCTTTGAACTGTGATTCCCAAATTTCAAAATCCTGAGTAGCTAAGACTGCTGTCTTGAGCAACTGACATAAAGTTATTTTTTGTTACTGCTACTTATGAAGTAAATCCTGTGTAGGCTATAAAATCATGTTAAAATTTATGTCAAGTAGCTAAACAGATTGTGAAGAAGAAAGTATAATGTGGTAGTTTATCCAAAAATTTAGCCTAGAGAAGATTCCCAGACCATCTTTAAGCAACATATAATCGTGATGATAATGTGACAATTTTTCTTGCTAGAACGCTAGTTATGTACTGGAACTCACTGAGTTACAAATGCTGGTTTATTTTACTCGTTGGTCACTTTCAGCAGTGCTGAGCTATGTATAAATGGACATTGAAGTTCAATATATATCACTGCTCTATATAACAACTATTAGTATTTTTTGGCAAGGAAGTCATCAGAAAATTTTGCTGTTTCCTTCTCAAACTATAATCATATTCTTTGGTGACCTCAGACTTTCCTGCCTTACTGAGTTCAAACTGCCTGAAGCTAACATAATCTTTGTTTTGTTTGAGTGAAGCAACCCCCTGCCAGTTGCCTCAGCTTGAACCTCCTTCACTTTTCCCATCTCTCAACTCTCCTATAGATTATGACACACCGGGCTTGATTTAATTAAGTTGAATTTAAACTCCAGTTTAAGGTCATTCTTCACATTTTGGGCTTTGCATTTCTGTGCGCTGCTTCTTCCTTAAAATAAAGAAGCTAATATTTTAATTGGCAATGAGATTTTTTTCCCTTCTCTGAAACCTCATCATTATTCCTTGTGAAGAATACCCTAAGACTGATGTGTTCTGACTGGTCCATTTTTCTCTGTAGAAGCTCACATAGCTCAGTTACCTTTAACTCTGGATCTATTATAGACCCATAGAAATATAGTTAGTACCTCAACACTGACAGATAAAACATCTTCTCACCATTTTTGTCATCTGACTTAGATATTAAACCTTGTATTTTATAAGTCACTTAAGAAGTGGCAGTAGGTTTTTCAAAAGGAAAAAGATGTATGTGGAAGTCTTGATTTTTCTTAAGAAATCTCCCTGAGTTGTGAGAGAAAATGTTGAAACTCTGTTTCTCCACTTATGTAGAATGGTTCTAATGTTTAGAGAGAATGGTTGCTTGAAAAAGAATGAAGACTGTTGAATTTATTTTCCATTTTTTGAGAATAAAAGGGAAATCTCAAAATATATAAAATAAGTAGTAAAATCCATATACGCTAACTTTTCTTCTCATCTACTTTTTTTTTTGGTCAGCCATGGGGCTTGAACTCTGGGCCTGGGCACTGTCCCTCAGCTCTTCTTGCTCAAGGCGAGAGCTCTACAACTTGAGCTACAGCGCCACTTCCGGTTTTCTGGTGGTTTATTGGAGATAGGAGTCTCACTGTCTCTCCTGCCCGGGCTAGCTTTGAACCGCGATCGTCAGATCTCAGCCTCCTGAGTAGCTAGGATTACAGGCGTGAGCCACCAGCGCCCGGCTTCTCGTCTACTTTTAAGAGGCTCAAGCTACCTTCTTACAGGATTCCAAATGGACCAAAAGGAGAAAACATGTTTTTATATTTTAACATAGAAAGTTAGAAGAGTGTGGTGAAATATACCTGGAGCATTTCGTCTGTATATGGAGTTTAAGAGCTCATTTAAAGTTCATTTTGTTCTTTACCCAAACTAATTAAAAGGGATATCAATACAATCAATTTGTAATTATACATATGTGAAATATCAAATTGATTAATTACAAAAATAACATAATATTTTCTAATCCAAATAAGTTTGCATTTAATATTATCCTGGTGGATTCCACTCACTGCTTTTTCTAAATGAACATTTTATTTACAAATTCTATAGAATTTGACTCCTGAATGACCACTAGCTTCATCTATTTCCTGTATGTAAGTCTGATGTTTTAAATAATTGAATATTCATCATGTAAAAGCTTATATGTCAAATAATCCTTCAGAAAACAAGTTAAATGTGATCAAAGAATTTTATGTAAACAAAAGTAAAGGATTCATCTTATGTGCTTAAATTTGACTTAAAATCACTTTGCCCAAGTCTTTCCATTTTTGTACTAATGATACACTATCATTCTTTCTGATGGATGATTAGAATTCCATTTTGTATATATACCACATTTTATTCCATTCCTCCTTTGAGGGGTATCTAGATTGGTTGCATAGCATGACTATGATGAACAAGGATGCAATGAATATGGTTGTGCTTACAGCTTTAGTGTGACCTTATTTGTAGTCTATGAGATAAATGCCCGTGAGTGGAGTTGCTGGGTCATAAGAAAATCTATGGTCAGTCTTTTGAGGAGCCATCATACTGCTTTTCAGAGTGGCTGAACAAGTTTATATTCCCACCAAAAGTGAAGTATGGTTCTCTTTTCCTCACCTCCTCTCAAGCATCTATTGTTATTACATTTCTTGATTATAACCATGCTAACTGGGTGAGGTAGAATCTCAATGTTGTTTTGATTTGCATTCTTTTTATGGCTAAAGAAGTTGAGGATTCTTTTTTATATAAATATGTTTTTAATTGTAAAGATACTGTACAGAAGGGTTACAGTTACATGAGTAAGGTAATGAGTACATTACCTCTGAAGCATTGTTACCACTTCATTTGTTTTCCCCTATGATCTTTTCTTCCCGATCTCCCCAACTCCTCTCCCCAACAAAGTTGTAATGTTCATTTTCAACATAGTACATCTAATTGTTTCTATGGATCAACCTGTATCCTTGTTTCAGCATTTTGTTTCTACCCTTCCCCTCCCCAAATTAGAAAAATGTATATAGAAGATGCAGGGCATCAGAATCAAATAAACTAAAAACAGGGGTTATACCATACGAGAAGAATATACAAAAGAAACAAACAACTCACATAGTACATTTTAATATTTTAAAAATGACAGCAACAAAGAAAAAAACCCCTTGTTTTCCTATTTTGGGGTTCATTTTGCTTAATACCATCTTATATGGTCATACATGCATAGCTTTTCACCTTTTATACTTGGCTGGTAAGATTATGCTAGACATATACTAGTTATTGCAAATAAGGGAAAACATGGGATCTATGTTTCCTTGGGCCTGGCCTACTTTATTTAGTATAATTTTTTCTATGTCTTTCCATTTTCTAACAAATGGGGCGGTGCCATTCTTTCTGAAGGAAGCATAGAATTCTATTGTATAAATATGCCACATTTTTTTCTTTCAGTTGTGGGGCTTGAACTCTAGGCTTGAGCACTGCCCCAGGTTCTTCAGCTCAAGGCGAGTGTTCTACCACTTGAGCCACAGCCACTTCTGGTTTTCTAGTGGTTGATTGGAGATAAGAGTCTCACAGATTTTCCTCCCTGGGTTGGCCTTGAACCAAGGCTGAGATCTTCAGATCTCAGCCTCCTCAGTAGCTAGGATTACAGGCATGAGCCACTGGCGCCCAGCAATATGCCACATATTATTGATCCATTCATCTACTGAGGGACATCTGGTTGGTTACATATCTTAACTATGGTAAATAATGCGGTGATAAACACAATTGTGGTGGTAGCTTTAGTATGGCATTGTTGGTGATCATTAGGCTAAATGCCCAAAAGTAGGATTGCTGGGTCATAGGGGAGCTCTATGTGGAGTCTTTTGAGGAACGTCCATACTGCTTTTCAAAGTGGTTGAAAGAGTTTACACTCCCACCTACAATGCAGTAATGTTCACTTTTGGCCACATCTCCTACAGCATCTGTTGTTGTTAGAGTTCTTGATTCTAGCCATTCTAACTGGGGTGAGGTGGAATCTCAATGTTTTGATTTACATTTCTTTTATGGACAGAAAATGTGAGCATTTCTTCATGTGTGTATTGGCCATTCTTACTTCCTCTTCAGAGAAGTTTCTCTTTAAGTCTTTAGCTCACTTATTGATTGGGCAGTTATTTCTTAGATATAAGACCCTTGCCCATTGTATGGCTAGTTTAGGTCCTCTCTCAACCCATGGGCTTTCTATTGACCTTGCTAGCTATGTCCTTTATCATGCAGAAGCTCTGCAATTCCATGCAATCCCATTTGTCCAACCTTTCTTGGATTTTTTGTGTTTCTGGTTCTCTCTCACCCCAGTTAGAATGGCAAAAATCAAGAACTCTAATAACAACAGATGCTGGAGGGGATGTGGACAGAAGGGGACCTTACTTCATTGTTGGTGGGAGTGTAAACTTGTTCAACCACTTTGGAAAGTAGTATGGAGGTTCCTCAAAAGAGTCCACATAGAGCTCCCCTATGACACAGCAATCCCACTTTTGGGCATTTACCCAAATGTTTACAAACAAGACCACACTAAAGCTACCAGCACAATTATGTTTATTGCAGCATTATTAACCATAGCTAAGATATGGAACCAACCCAGATGCTCCTCAGTAGATGAATGGATCAAGAAAATGTGGTATATATACACAATGGAATTCTATGCCTCCATCAGAAAGAATGACATTGCCCCATTTGTTAGGAAATGGAAAGGCTTGTAAAAAATTATATTAAGTGAAGTAAGCCAAGCCCAAAGAAACATAGGTCCCATGGTTTCCCTTATTTGCAATATTTAGTATATGTATGAGTCAAGCAGAAAAGGTCAGATAAGGTGATGTTAGGAAAATGAACCCTAAGATATGTATTTAAATGTTTTTTTCTTTCATGCATTTGTTTCTAATGCATTTATAAGATTATTTCTTTGTTGCTTTGTATGTCCCTTCCCCACAATATAACCCCTGCTTTCACTGTATTTGATGTCAGTATAATTTGTAGAGGGGAAGAGGAAAAACAAGTCGTTTAAATAAGGATACAGATGGACCCGTTGCAACAATGAGAAGTACAAGTTGTCATGTAGAAAACGAACTTTATAACTTTGCTTGTCGGGGGAGGATTGGGTGGGATTGCGGGGGAGGCTGGGAAGGGATGGGAAGGGGAAACAAAGGAGGAGGCTTCAATGCTCGATAAAAATGTACTCATTATCTTTCCCATGTAATGGTAACCTCTCTGTACAGGATTTTCACAATAAAAAATGATTTCCAGCCAAAAAAAAAAAAACAGAAAAGAAAATTTCAGCCTGTTCAAAGAGGATTTTTTCTTATTGCTTCCTGTAATGTTTGAAGGGTGAGTTGAGCATTTGTTCATGTGTCTATGAGCCATTCTTATTTCTTCTTCAGAGAAGTCTCTTGTTAAGTCTTTAGCCCACTTATCAATGTGTGTTTTTTTCCTTGAGGATTGTTTTAGGAGTGGGATTAATTTGTTGAGCTCTAAGTATCCTTTAGATATAAGGCCCTTGTCTGATATATAATTAGTAAGAATCTCCTCCCATTCTGTTGGCTTGGTAAAAAATATATTAAGTGAAGTAAGCCAGACCCAAAAAGGTTGCAGTTTCCCTCATTTTTTGTGACTCCAATGTTCCTATAAGTCCACAACTACATGCAGTGGATGGTAAAAGAGAAAAAATATATACTTAGATATAATAAATTATACAAAACTTTAAACATTCAAATGCTGGGATCAAAGGAGGATATTCTTGGGACATGATCACTAAGGCTCACTTAATCTGTGCATATGATCATATAAAATGATGTTTATCGAAATGAACTCCAAGAAATGGAAAAAAGAGCATTTTGGGTAGTTTTTGTTCTTATTTGCCACTGTTTTTTGTTTCTGTACCTTTTGTCTAATATGTAAGATTTTTTGGGGGGGGGAAGGAAAGGAGCAACACAGAAATGGCGAGATAAAGTGTGAACAAATGCAGCAGTGACACTCACTAGATGCTATGCTGAAAATGAACTACACATCTTGTGAGGGAAGGGAGTCAGGAGGGAAAAACAGAGAAAATAAGGGAAGAGGTGACACTGTTCAAAAAGAAATGAACTCATCATCTGACTTTTGTAATTGCAGTCCCTCTGTATATCACCTTACGGTAACAATAAAAAAGAAGTAAAAGAAAAAAACACAGTTTGTGCTTCTTTATAGAAGCATTAAGAAGAAGGAGGATTTGGTCCAAGTTAAGACATCTGTTGAAGATTTTTTTTATAGAAAAGGCCAAAAGAGAACTTGTTTATATTAATGTTATTTATTTTATTCATGATTATTGAATCTGTTCTAGGCACCAAACACATTTCTAGATTATTGGTAACCAATAATGATGCAATCAATGTTTTATGTACTTATAGGATCTAAATATATGTGGTGAGAGAAACAGGAAAGGAATCAGTAATAAATATGCAATGATAGAAAATAGTAAATGCTATTGGAAAAGGAGATAGACTAGAACGAATTAAAGAGCACAAAAAGGCACCTGAGAGATAAGAAGTAGCAAATTTAGTACTCAAAAGGTTGAGCAGGGAAGAAAACACAAAACATCAGATTTCAATCATGGTTTTCCTATCTTGTTTTATTTATTCATTTAGTTTTGGGACAAGATCTCACTTCTAGTGTAGTAACATAACCATCTTACTGTCCCAGCTTCCCAAGGCTAACAATTACAGATATGTACAACCATGTTTGCAAAAATCCATGTTTGTAAGTAGAATGAAGTTGTTACGTGTATAACCTATGGGGAAAAGATTGCAGGGATAAAAAGTAAAGCAGTCAGGAAAAACCAATATTCTCTATGTACAGACAATTTGTTAAACAAAACAATACAAAACAAAAGTAGAGGTTATCACAGGAAAACTGTTGTAAATCTTTTAAGTTCTTGACAGTAAATGTAAGCCTTTAGTTTTACTCTGAATAAAATGAGTTACTAGAGAATGTTGAGTACAAGATTGACCCAATCTCACACGTTTGGAACTGTGTTGAGAACCTGTATAGTGATCCATATGTAATTGTAAAAATTCGCAATTTGAAATAAAAACCTATGTTCTGAGGTATGTTTGTTCCAGTGAAATTGTGTTAATTTGTTCCATTTTCCTTAGGAATGAAATCTGATTCTATCTTCCAGTATAAGTAACAATGTGTCTGTAGAAATAAATATAAAATTTTACTGAGGGAGCTGGGCTCTGGTGGTTCACATCTGTAATCCGAGCTCCTCAGGAGGCTGAGAGCCCAGGCAGGACAGTCATAAGTGAAAATCTTCAGTGACAGTGTGGCTAAAAGTGGCAGAATGCTAACCTTGAGCAAAAGTGTTTAGGGACAGCTGCCACAACCTGAGTTCAAGCCCCATGACTGACCAAATAAAAGTTACTAGGGGACATTCAACGGCAGTACCTTTTAGAAATCTAGAGTGCCAGATAGGAGTTAGAGGGAAGGGAAAGACATTTGAATGTGCTGCTCTTCTAAATATCTCAGATGAACAGAGACAGGAGCCATCACAGATTGTTCATGGACTGGAATGGACATTAGGTTAAAAAAATCTAGCTTAAAGAAAATCTTACAGGAACATAGATTTGTTGCTTATATATGCTATTTTGCCCAACAAATAACATAGAGTAACTAGGGTAAATATGGGCAAAATCTAGTATTGTCTTTATATTGATTAAACACATTAAACCTAATTTTAGGGAACAAGTATAATAAATTTTGACTTCAAGTTTTATCTGTATGTCAGCTCAGGAAGACACTGAACTATCATTCCCTTAGTATTTAGGTTAGAGAAAAGCAGAAGCTGTAATGCCTATGACTATTTGTATTTCAACAGATTTTGAGAGACATTAAAGGCATTTAGAATTCCTCAGATGGCACTGGTTTTAAACATCTCCAAGTAAAATAATATTTAAATGGAAATTTTAAGAAATTTCTATGATATTAGGCCAAAAGATAGAAAGAAATAAGGGAGTAGGTATCAGGAATCATGTCCCTTTCTAAGAAAGGATTGTAGAATTTAACACTTGCATCACAATGAATTTATTTTTTTATTTTTATTTTTACAAGGAATTTATTATAAATAGAGAATATAGATTATATCTTAGTTTTAGCTTTTCGATCTTCTCATTACAAATTTGCTCAAATTTTAAGAATATGATTATTATTTTTAACTGATATAAAAATATGTGATTGAGGTTTTTATAGTTTAAAAGTAATAGTTTTACTTTTCTTGATTAATTTATTTTCTTAATCTTTTCATGATTTTTACTTTAAAGACAATTCCATTGTTTAAAATTTATTATGATTTTCACAACATATTTGCTCTACTTTATAGTGTATATGAATACTGAATATTTCTCATTATTAAAGGACTGATATTGGTATATGTTAAAAATTAAAGACTAAATTTTGCCAAGTACTAATGGCTCATGCCTATACCTAGCTTCTGTGGAAGCTGAGATTTGGGAATAATGGTTTTAAGCCATCCTTGGAAGCAAAGTCTGTGGGATTCTCATCTGCAGTTAACCACCAAAAATACTTAAGTGAGTTGTCTTAAGTGGTGGAGCACTAGGTTTGAGCATCAAAGGTCAGGAAAACTGCCCTTGCCTGGAGTTCAAGCCCCTGGACTGGAGAAAGAGAGAGAGGAGAGAGAGAGAGAGAGAGAGAGAGAGAGAGAGAGAGAGAGAAAGACAGACAGACACACAGACAGACAGACAGACAGACAGACACACAGACAGACACACAGACAGACACACAGACAGACACACAGACAGACACACAGACAGATACACAGACAGACACACAGACACACAGACAGACAGACAGACGGACGGACGGACGGACAGACAGACGGATGGATGGATGGACAGACAGACAGACACACAGACAGACAGAGACAGAGAGTGATAGAGAGAGACAGAGAGAGACAGGAAGGAAGGAAGGAAGAAAGGAAGGAAGGGAGGAAGGGAGGAAGGGAGGGAAGAAGGAAGGGATGGAGGGAGGATGGAGAAAGTGAGTGGCAGGCAAAGAGTGCTTCTGAATACAACTTATTGGTAGACTTCTAGACTCCATGATTGTAAAAAATAGATTTCACACTTAAAAAATACAATACACCAAGGAGACCTGGGGTCTCTCCTACTCCATCCTGTAAGGTTTTCATAGTGGCAGCTTTGATTCGGAGGTCTGTGATCCATTTGGATTTGATTCTGGTGCAGGGTGATATATAAGGATCTAGCTTTAGTTTTCTACAAGTAGTTAACCAATTTTGCCAGCACCATTTACTGAAGAGGCTGTCTTTCTTCCATTCTATTTTTTTAGCTCCCTTATTGAAGATTAGGTGGCTATAGGTCTGCAGGTTCATTTCTGGGTTTTCAATTCTTTTCCATTGGTACTGAGGTCTGTTCTTGTGCCAGTACCAAGCTCTTTTGATTACTATGGCTTTATAGTAGAGTTTGAAATTTGGTGTTGATATTACTCCATCAGTGTTCTTTCCATTGAGGAGCGTTTTTGCTATTCGGGGTCGTTTATTGTTCCATATGAATTTTTGGATTGCCTCTTCTATCTCCTTGAAGAATGAGATTGGAATTTTGATAGGTATCGCATTGAATTTGTAGATAGCCTTGGGAAGTATTCCCATCTTCACGATGTTAATCTTTCCCATCCAGGAGCATGGAAGCTTCTCCCATTTTCTATGTGCTGTTTTGATTTCCTTTTTCAAGT
Organism: Dipodomys spectabilis; assembly: GCF_019054845.1. Lineage (NCBI taxonomy): Eukaryota > Metazoa > Chordata > Mammalia > Rodentia > Heteromyidae > Dipodomys > Dipodomys spectabilis. The sequence goes on from NW_024871363.1 coordinate 204,356, forward strand.
TTTTAAAGTATACATGGAACTCAAAAAATTAAATCCCCCAATAACAAATCCTCAAAGAAACAACTACCCAATAAATAAGTGGGCTAAAGACTTGAAGAGAAACTTATCTGAAGAAGAAAGAAGGATGGCCAATGGACACATGAAGAAATGCTCAACCTCCCTAGCCATAAAAGAAATGCAAATCAAAACAACATTGAGATACCACCTCACCCCAGTTAGAATGGCAAAAATCAAGAACTCTAATAACAACAGATGCTGGAGGGGATGTGGACAGAAGGGAACCTTACTTCATTGTTGGTGGGAGTGTAAACTTGTTCAACCACTTTGGAAAGTAGTATGGAGGTTCCTCAAAAGAGTCCACATAGAGCTCCACATAGAGCTATGACCCAGCAATCCCACTTTTGGGCATTTACCCAAATGTTTACAAACAAGACCACACTAAAGCTACCAGCACAACTATGTTTATTGCAGCATTATTAACCATAGCTAAGATATGGAACCAACCCAGATGCCCCTCAGTAGATGAATGGATAAAAAAATGTGGTATATATACACAATGGAATTCTATGCCTCCATCAGAAAGAATGACATTGCCCCATTTGTTAGGAAATAGAAAGACTTGGAAAAAATTATATTAAGTGAAGTAAGCCAAGCCTAAAGAAACATAAGTCCCATGGTTTCCCTTATTTGCAATATTAAGTATATTTATAAGTTGAGCAGAAAAGGTCAGATAAGGTGATGTTAGGAAAATGAACCCTAAGATAGGTATTCAAATGTTTATTTTTCTTTCATGCATTTGTTTCTAACGCATTTATAAGATTATTTCTTTGTTGCGTTGTATGTCCCTCTCCCACAATATAACCCCTGTTGATGTCGGTATAATTTGTGGAGGGGAAGGGGAAAAACAAGTTGTTTAAATACGGATACAGGTGGACCCGTTGCAACAATGAGAAGTACAAGTTGTCATGTCGAAAACGAACTTTACAACTTTGGTGTGGGGGGCAGGATTGGGTCGGAGGGGGAGGGGTGGATGGGAAGGGATGAGAAGGGGAAACAAAGGAGGAGGCTACAATGCTTGATGAGGAATGTGCTCATTATGTTGCCCATGTAACTGTAACCCCTCTGTACAGTATTTTCACAATAAGAAATAAATAAATGAAAGAAAATACCATACAGCTTGTGGTACTATGTTATACAGATAATTGCATTAATTGTGAATAATAAAATGTTTATTATGACCTATCCTTTTGTTCTACATGTACCTTTTATTTTATATTTTGATTGTTATTGTACAGCTGATAGAGGAGTTATATTTACACAAGTCAGGTAATCAGTGTAGTTCTTTATGAACCATGTCTCCCCTTTACTAGCTCTTATCCAGTTTTTCCCTCTTGTTCCCACTCACAAGATGTACATTTCATTTCCAGATATTGTCTCGTGAGTACCACTGTTGTTTATATTCACCCTTTATTCCACCTTTCTGTGCCGTCTTACCCTCCCAAATAAAAACAAACAAGCAAGACAAAGGAAAAGAAAGCAAAAGCAGGAATAATAGAAACTAAAAGGAATTACTCTGGTTTCCTTTTCTTGGAGTTCATTTCTTGGGGTTCATAAAATCTTATTTAATATGGTCATAGGCACATAGCTGTTGAGCTTTTGACATCTCTTCTTATTCATACCCTCCTTTGTGTTCAATGTGTGAAGACACACACACACACACATATACACACACAATTTAGTGTGCTTCCTTGTAGATTTAGAGGAAAATTATAGCTACCATTAATGAGGAAAACTGCAACCTATAACAATCTATACTTCTTTGGCTCTTGCTTACTTTGTTTAATACAATTTTTTTCACGTCATTCCACTTCCTTACAATTTTTTTCCTGTTTTGTGTTATTGCTGTCTGATGCTTGAATAACAGTTCTGAAGGATTACAATAAGTCTTTATCATGAGATCAGATAGGAATTCCAATCTTTATGGTATCCTGTTAAGTGAGACATTCACTGAAGTTTCCATAGATATCTTCCCAACAAATATAAAGTCTTACAATATCTTATTGTCTCAGGATTTTATTTCAATAACAAATGGTGGTAAAATGTGGCTCATCTTCTTTTAACATTGATAGAATTATATGATATTTTGATTTAAAGTTTTGGTATTCTGGTTAATAATGATTGGTATTATTTGATAAAAATTTTGGAAACCTAAAACAAATCCCCACTTGATCTTTATGTCTCATTTAGTATAGTGAAGGAAAACATATATTAAGCAAAACTGAAAATTTTATAATTTCTAAGTACAAATTTATCACATTTATATCATATTTAAGCTATCATTATTGGGCTCTGTATTTAATGAGTAACTGTTACTGATCTCATAATTACTGTTACCATCATAGTTTAACCTTGTTGTAACTAGATTTGATTAGAACGGTTTTCACATTTAGACTGATAATTTTTTTTAAATATGGGAAATTATCATATGCAATCACTGTTTATCCTTAGATAAACAGCAATTACTGAGTCTCTTCATCTGTAGAGAATTGCTTTCAAGATTCTCTTCCTGCTGCTTTTGTTTCCTGTTTTTTCCCCTTTTATTTGAGAAGAAAATATAATCGAGCACTGTAGAGAACATCCATCTTCTTTGCTTTGATAATATTTACAGTGTCTTTCCTGGATTTATCAAGAAATATACAATTCCCTACAGATATAGCTATTCAGACTAACAGTGGGTAATCTCAGTGGTTATGGAACTATTGATCATACAAACATGAAAATTATGTCTGCTGTAGCAGATGCCAATAAAAGAGTTGTACATTAATCAGAAAATCAGTACACTTGTCAATAAAAAGGCAACATTTGGAAGGATGATGTTGCTGAGAGATGTATTGATTATGGGCCAGAAGCTACATAACTCCACAACTGACCTATTTACATGACTTCAAGCTATTCTCAAATTGTATATGAAGAAACAAAACATAGTACCCTAAAAAGCTGTGTATTGTTCATGTATTTAGAGTTCGTTCTGTAAGAGTAGATGAGAGCTTATTTTTGCACTATCCTTTATTTAATTTTACAAATATGCTACATTTGCATTTAAGACTAAACATTTCCTATAAAATAGGCAGAATATATATGAAAAATATCTAAAAACTATTTTGTGAAACATGAATTTTCTGAGTTGTTACAAATCATTGATTAATGTTAATTCAAAAGAGATTTTCCAGTAATATATATACACATATATATGCTCCTATATTATATACTTAGTATGCTCAAAAATATTTGAACATTTAAAACAGATTACAAATGCACAAAAGCAAAAGGATAACTTCGACAACAAAGAAAACTCATTTTCCTCTCTAGAAAATTTTTTTTCAGGATTTTTTTTATTGTGAAAATACTGTACAGAGGAGTTACACTTACATGGGCAAGATAATGAGTACATTTCTTATCAAGCATTGTAGCATCCTCCTTTGTTTCCTCTTCCCAACGCTTCCCATCCTCCTTCCGCCACCCCCACCCAATCCTCCCCCCTCCCACCGAAGGTGTAAACTTCGTTTTCCACATGACAACTTATACTTCTCATTGTTGCAACGGGTCCACCTGTATCCTTATTTAAACGACTTGTTTTTCCCCTTCCCCTCCACAAATTATATCGACATCAAATACAGTGAAAGCTGGGGTTATACTGTGGGGGAGGGACATACAAAGCAACAAAGAAATAATCTTTCTTTGTTGCTTTGTATGTCCTCTCTAGAATATTTAATCTAAAAAACTCAACCAACTACTTACTTGTATTTATGTAAATAAATAGGTTTTCCTCCATTTTTGAAAAGACATTAAAAATGTCTTTGTGTTGGAAATTGTCCAAACTGTGATACAGTTATCACTCAAATTGAGAAATTGTGGGGTTATTTTTCCTTTTAACTGACAGTTTTTAGTCAGAGCTTAGTAATCAAGGCAAAGCTATTAGCAGAGGAATTGAGCAAAGAAAGAAAGGAAAGAAAGCATAAAAGAAAGAAAGATAGAAAGAGAGGAAGAAAGAGAGAGAGGAAGAAAGAAAGAAAGAGAGAGAGAGAAAGAAAGAAAGAAAGAGAGGAAGAAAGAAAGGAAGGAAGGAAGGAAGGAAGGAAGGTAGGAAGGAAGGAAGGAAGGAAGGAAGGAAGGAAGGAAGGAAGGAAGGAAGGAAGGAAGGAAAGAAGGAAGGAAGGAAGGAAGGAAGAAAGGAAGAAAGAAGGAAAGAAGCCAGCCATATTTTTCAGTTTTTAAGAATATTTAAATTGCAAATATAAGATGTCTAATGCAAATTAATATCATTGTAATATATATTGTATAACCAATTATCATATTTAACAATTATTAAAATTATTAATTTTAAGTGTTTGAAAACAGCCATAAATTGATTTTTTAAATTAATTTTATTTTAAGATACTGTTCAGAGGGGTTACAGTTACATGAGGAAGGTAATGATTACATTTCTTGTAGAGCATTTTTACCCCTCCTTTTTTTCAACTACTATCCTTTTCTTCCCCCATTTCCCCCTTAAAGTTGTAAGTTGTAAAGGTCATTTCCAACATAGTGTCTTGTGAGCATCGAACTTTTTTGCAATGAGTCATCCTGGGTCTTTGTTTTAGAATTTTGCTACTCCCCTTCCTCTTTCCAAATTAGATAAATGTATATACAAGATGCATGGTACCAAAATCAAATACATAAATTGATTTTTGTTAAAAATCCTGCCTCAGGTATGTTGACTAGTACTGTGGCTGCTTCTTGCATACAAAATACAATGAACAGTTGAAAACGTACCAATTTCTATTGTTCTTTTAAGTAGTCAAACATCTGTAAATGAGTAATGTCTATAAATTACAATATATCGTAAATAAAATGTAAATGTTACCCAAAGTTAAAATTTGTATCATACTAAATGGTCCTATTCTAAAATAGCTTTCAGTAGAGTTACAATTCCTTCATAAAGAAGAATCATAATGTTTGGGATAACATTTAATTAAAAATCCACACAGTAGGACATTTTACATTGTACTCTCCACAACAGTGTGAGATGCTCTTTTAACCACCTACAGTAATGAAGGGAAGAAAACTGAAGACAATTATCATACCTTTGGTATAATTATATTTTATTGAAACTAAATTTCTAAGGTAATTTTCACCTCACCAAAACGATTGTGTCATGACTTGAGAGTCATTGCTTCTCTGTTTTATTTCCAACCAAATGCCTCATGAGTTAAAGAGAATAGCTGCTGAGTGAAATAAATTAGATAAACTGCTAAATTTTATTAATTTAGAAAACTTCATATATTGATTAGACTATACATTTACATTACATAACTGTATGCCTTTGTAACAGGTGGTGCAGGGCAAACACATTCTTCAAAATGTTTGTTTTGGTAAACTCTGTTACAAGTTACTATAAACATGTATTAATGTATAAGAAATCCAGCCAGTGTTGTAATCCTTGCTATTCATGCCTGTATCTCTAGCTATTCAGAGGCTGAGATCTGAGGATCGTGGTTCAAAGCCACCTCAGGCAGGAAAGTCTGTGAGACTCTTATCTCCAATACACCACCAGAAAACCAGAAGAGGAGCTGTGGTTCATGTGGTAGAGAGCTTGCCTTGAGATGGAGAGTTCAAGGACAGCGTTCAAGCCCCACAACAGCAAAATAAATAGATAGAGAGATAGATAAATAAATAAATAAATAGATCTACATAGCATCAAAGTTGTGATGGAGTTATATCAATGATGTACATATTTGTTCTTAGTGATTTAAAACTATGACTTTCTTTTTTGCTCAAAAGACAACTTTTTAAATATTTTGATGATTGTTGCGTACAATAAGCATCATAAAAGATAAAGTCAGGAGATAATAGATAAAAATGGAAAAAAGAATAATGTTTAAAAACATGACAATTAGTGGAAACAATATTTCAATAAGTAAGTTGATTAAAAGATGAATGAAATGTAAATTATGGCACATTTTACCTAAAGAGTAGAAAAATGCAATAAGGAAGTTAAGGTGCTGGGAAAAACCTACTATAGAACAAAATATTAATTATTTGGGAATTGCTTTCAGTTTAAATTATCACCCTTACTGCTTTCTGTGATTAGCTTAGCCTATCAAACTGACAATAATTAGGTTTTTAAAAGTATATATTCTACACATATTAATCCATTATTTTTGACATGCACAAAAGCTGCTATCAAATCACTTAACTGCAGCAAAGTTAGAATAATTCACCATGCTAATTCATTTTGCCAAAGATTTTTAACAGTTTAATTATTTTCTTTTGGAGAATTTTAAATTCTATTATTCCTTCAAGCAATTCTAATTTGAATGGAATTTGAAGTTGATTTTATACATTGATTAATACCATAAGCAATCAAATTCAACTACCAGAAATGTCTGAGACTCTCAGCCATTAAAATGTATAATTTAATAGAGAATCATTTTGAAACCAAGGAATCAAATCTTAATGTTTTCTGTTTAGAAAAACAAATTTTGCAACTACTATGTTTTCAAATTATTTATTTCAGCTCTTTCATAAAACTTTCTTTCTTGAAAATTAAATTTTCAATTACTACATACTAGTTGCAGTGTCAGTTTATCCATTTGCATGATTATGGAGATTTTGAAGGGAAATGTTGCTTGCTTTCAGTAAACATGATGTGTCTACCTTTAAGTGGTTGATCTCCAGAATGTACTTGTCTTTACTAGGGCCTCTATTGTGTCAGGTATTTCTTGATCATGTAGCTTAAAAGTAATAAATGTAGTGGATCATTCTGACATTTTACGACATACCCAAATAGTCTAAATTTCTTACTACGTTTAAATGATGGGGGTCAGAAGAGGCAGTAGAACCTGCATGAGGGAAATGATAAAGGTGAATTTTAAATGTCCTATATAAATATGAGCTGCTTCTAAGCCCTTCTTCTGATAATAAAAATACATTCACCAACTCTGACACTGAAGATCATAATAGTCTGCTATAACAAAAACTACATATGAGAAGAGTAATCAGGCCTAGCCTCTCTGAACTGGTAAATGACACAGGTCATCCTTCAAATCCCTCTACATTCTTAGGTTCCCCTTCGGTGAATCAAGTAGATGACTGAGACCATAATTACTGCATTTTTCAAGCACCTTGGTCATTCGCTCTACTTACTCCAAGGTGCATTATTATATTCTATTATGGACATCATAGAATGGCAGATTCAGTCTCTCTCTCTTGTGTTCTGCTATCTGAGAAAGCTTATCTCAGACAAGGAAATAAATGGGGAAGCTGTACCAAAGACTATGTATGTCAATCTCATTTGTAGTTTTAGGGATTGTGAACAAAAATAGTAAGTGCATTCATGGCCTAAGCTGAACCATGGGCAGGACTCCATTAATAACCTGAGCAGTCAGAATGCATTATTAGATATCTCCCTGAAGGATTGGGAAAAAATAATACTTTACACAGTAATCATATTATGCTTCTTTCAGGAGATTGGTCTCTTCTATTATCTGCAGCTTACCATCCAGGACTGTGTAATGTCTCGTACATTTTTTATTATGATAATTGCTGTCAATCTTCTGATCCTCTACTCATAGTACTGTTGTTTTATTTCTTCCTTTTTTTCGTTGTACTGGTCCTGGGTCTGAACTCAGGGTCTCAGCACTGTCCTGAGCTTCTGTTCTCAAGGCCAGTGTTCCACCATTTGAACCACAGCTATGCTTCTGGAGTTTATAGTGGTTAAGGATTTTATTTTGTGCATTTTTGTTGTTGTTTTCTTTCTGTTTTGCATTTTCTGTGTTTTTTTTACTTCAAAATGCTCTGGCTTGTATGTAAATATATCTGATTTGGGGAGAGTAAAGGGAAGCACAGAAATGGTGGGACAAAGGGTAAACTTTATCTGCAGTGATACTTACTTAACTCTGTTGAAAACTATACAATTTATGGGGAAAGGGGGTTGAGGAGGAGAAAAAATTTGGAGAAAATGAGGGAAGAGGTGATACCGTTCAAATGTATTAAAAACTTGACTTATATAACTATAACTCTTTTGTATATCATCAATTTTTTATTTTTATTTTTTAATGTATCTCACTGGCTTTCTTGCCTGGTCTGGCTACTAACAGAGATCCTCAGATCTCTGTCTCCTGGGTAGCGAGGATTACAGGCATGAACCACAAGAGGTAGCTATTCTCAGTCCTTTTGCAGGTCAACAAGTTAGTAGCATTTTAAGCTGACCACCTGTTTTATTCCTGGCCAACATATGTTTTATAAGCGATCTCCTTAAATGCATAGAAAAAAAAAGAATTAAAACATTTGCTTTATCTATTCTATTATCACATACCCATTGCTATCTTGGGGGTTATAATTTGAATAATGCATGCCCTCTCTTCCCACAGTCTCGTGTGTTAAACATGTAGTTTCTCGCTGATGATATCCGTTCAGAAGGTCATGAAAAGGTTGGAAGTTAAGTGGAGGAAGTTGGGTCATTAGACGCATGATTTTGGAGCTTGTACCTGGTCCATGGGCATTTTCCCCCTCTATTTCCTATCTGGATTGAAGTGAATAGCATTGCTCTCCTCTATAGGCTCAGCCATGGTCATTTGCTTTATCACTGGTCCAGAAACAATAGACTGTGGTCTAAAATTCTTTGAAAACAAGAACTGGGATTTATCTTTCCTCTGTTGCATTATGTAAGCCAGCACTTCTTTGGAGTGTGTGTGTGTGTATGTGCATGTGTGCGCGTAATCCAATAGCACTTTAAATTGTGTATAACATTTGAGTCAATCTTTATGCTTCTTCCAACTAAGTCCACGTAGAGATTCAATTATTACATAATTTTCCCAAGTGGAGTGAGATGTTGCATTTGTTTCTTATGCTATCCCAAGTCATATATAGTAGGGATTTATAATGGGATGAATATAATGTGAGAAGAAAATTGGACTTTAGCCTTCTTAGAACAACAAAAAATAAGAATCTCAAACTAAAATAAATGAACATTTATCTATCCCATATAAGCATCTGTGGGAGGTAAAGGAAAATAGGTTACCTTGATTAGTAAAGATAAAATTCTTATTTATATTTCTTTCCATGCAATTCGTTTGTATTTAATTTTACTTTTGTTTTAAAGGTAATGTACAGAAGGGTTACAGTTACATAGTAAAGAGTATATGTCTTGTCCAACATTGGACCATACAATTCTTTGGATTTTCTTTTCTACGTTTTTCATTCTTTCTTTCTTCTTTTTCTTTTTTCCTCTTCTGCTAGTCCTGGGACTAGAACTCTGGTCCTGGGCACTGTTCCTGAGCTCCTTTTAATAAAGACTCGTGTGCTAGAGCCATAGAGCTACTTCCAGCTTTTTCTGTGATTAATTGGAAATGAGAGACTCATTGATTTTCCTACTCCAGGTGGCTCTGAAATGTTATTCTCAAATCTCAGCCTCATGAGTAGGTAGAATTACAGATGTGAGCCACCTGTACCCCATTTCTCTTGGATTTTTTTATTTCTATTATGCTAATGCTTTTCTTAACTGTGCTTGAACCCTGCTCACTGACAGTTGGACACTTCATAACTGATTTCACAAGATTCACAACTGGAGAAGATGAATTATCTGTGACTAAATATTGGAAACACTGCATAAAAATCCAGTTTACCAATACACGACTACTCATGTGTCCAGAGATTCAATAGAAACAATTTTAGCACCTTCTGGAGTCTTGTATGCAGAACTGGTAAATGATGTAAGTTAGTAATATCATCATAATTGTCTATCCAGGAGAACTTTATGTACAGAAATCTAGGGGCATTAATAAACTATAACAAGATATTCAGTCAATGATATATTAGCGTGGGTTTTAGAATCAATCTTAACTCTAAGGTTTTTTCCCTTTATAATGAAGACAATAATAAATAATGACCTTTCTTTTTTGTTGTTGTTGGTCATGGGGCTTGAACTCTGGGTTGTCACTCAGCTCTTTAGCTCAAGGCTAGTGCTCTACCACTTGAGCCACAGTACCACTTCCAGTTTTCTGGTAGTTTATTGGAGATAAGAGTCTCACAGACTTACCTGCCCAGGTTGGCTTTGAACCATTATCCTCAGATCTCAGCCTCCTAAATAGTTAGGATTAAAGGCATTAGCCACCTGCACCTGGCTTAATTACCTTATTATGTTGATTAAATAGAGTCATTATCAATATTAAAATTTTAATTTTAAGGTAGATTTATGTAAATATAATTGAATAAAATAGGAATGTTATTTAAGTTCTAACCTTACCATTATCTAAAAGAAACACAAGGAGTTTTTCTTCACTCACTATGTGAAAATTATAGCATAACTATAATCCACATAGGTAATTATAAACACTAGTAGATTCTTTTGCAAGTTACTCCTTTCTTTAATGATTCCACTAGCATTAGTAATATTTCTTTAAACAAACCTTTACAAAACTTACCTCCTATAAATGCTACAGGAAATTTAGAATCAAGCAACATTAGTCAATTAAATATTTAGAAAATATCTAAGATTACTCTCCATCTTTGTGATCATATGAAACAAACTGTTGCATTTCCCTCTTTGGAATAAACTTTATTATACAGACATATTTGAGATTTTTTTCAGAGCTCGACTTTTTATATCTATATTTTATATAAAAACAATATTGTCATGTTTTAGTAGCAAGTTCTGAATGATTTGGAGTAACATACTAATATATTTAACTACCTGCTCTCTGCAGGGATATTAAGGTATTTTATATTTTGAGTTACTAACATTTTTCTCAACTTAGTTCTCTGAGTTTTCATTATTTTTCAAGAGATTGTTCCACTGTCATTATTTTGTATTTGTGATTGTTATTTCTAACTGGTAAAATTTTTGGTAAAAAATAAAATGTTCTGTTTGTTTTTTCTCCTGACTCAAAGCAAAAATAATGTACTATAATAACTACAATTATGTATATATATATATATATATATTCAAATATATATTATTAGTTAAGTAAGCTAGTCCTAGAGAACCTCAGGTTGCATAGCTTCTCTCATTTGTGGTAGCAAAATTGGGCCTATAAATTCATAAGTAAACAAGTAAATGAATTACTTGAAACATAAAAGAATGAAGGGAGACCCCAAATAATATAGTTCTTTAGAAAATTGAAGACAAAGCCCAATAAAATAAATACAGGACCCTTGTCTTTTGTATGGCTAGTGAAGACCTTCTCTCAATCCATAGGCTTTCTATTGATCTTGCTAGCTATGTCCTTTGCCATGCAGAAGCTCTGCAACTTCATGCAATCCCATTTGTCCAACCTTTCTTTGATTTGTTGTGTTTCCGGGTCTCTATTAAGAAAATTTCGTCCTGTGCCAAGGAGACCAAGGGTTTCTCCTATTCCATCATGTAATGTTTCAGAGTGCCTCCTTGACTCCGACGTCTTTGATCCATTTGAGTTGATTCTGGTGCAGGGTGATATATAAGGATCTAGCTTTAGTTTTCTACAAGTAGTTAACCAATTTTGCCAGCACCATTTACTAAAGAGGCAGATTTTCTTCCATTCTATTTTTTAGCTCCCTTATTGAAGATTAGATGGCTATAAGTCGATGGGTTCATCTCTGGGTTTTCAATTCTATTCAACTGGTCCTGAGGTCTGTTCTTGGGCCAGTACCAAGCTCTTTTTTTATTACTATGGTTTATAATAGAGTTTGAAATTTGGTATTGATATTCCTCCAGCAGTATTCTTTCCGTTGAGGAGGGATTTTGCTATTCAGGGTCTTTTATTGTTACATATGAATTTTTGGATTGTCTCTTCTATTTCCTTGAAGAATGAGGTTGGAATTTTGATAGGTTTCGCATTGAATTTGTAGATATCCTGGGAAGTACTGCCATTCTCACGATGTTAATCTTTCCCATCCAGGAGCATGAGAGCATTTTCCACTTTCTAAGTTCTGTTTTGATTTCCTTTTTCAAGTTTTTAAAGTATACTTGAAACTCAAAAAATTGAATCCCCAACAACAAATCCTCAAAGAAACAACTACCCAATAAATAAGTGGGATAAAGACTTACAGAGAAACTTCCCTGAAGAAGAAAGAAGGAGGGCCAATAGACACATGAAGAAATGCTCAACCTCCCTAGCCATAAAAGAAATGCAAATCAAAACAACATTGGGATACCACTTCACCACAGTTGGAATGGCAAAAATCAAGAACTCTAATAACAACAGTTGCTGGAGGGGATGTGGACAGAAGGGAACCTTACTTCATCGTTGGTGGGAATTTAAACTTGTTCATCCACTTTGGAAAGTAGTATGGAGGTTCCTCAAAAGAGTCCACATAGAGCTCCACATAGAGCTGCTATGACCCAGCAATCCCACTTTTGGGCATTTACCCAAATGTTTACAAACAAGACCACACTAAAGCTACCAGCACAACTATGTTTACTGCAGCATTACTTACTAGAGCTAAGATATGGAACCAAAACAGATGCTCCTCAGTAGAAAAATGGATCAGAAAATGTGGTATACATACACAATGGAATTCTATGCCTCCACCAGAAAGAATGACATTGCCCCATTTGTTAGGAAATGGAAAGGCTTGTAAAAAATTATATTAAGTGAAGTAAGCCAAGCCCAAAGAAACATAGGTCCCATGATTTCCCTTATTTGCAATATTTAGTATATGTATGAGTCAAGCAGAAAAGGTCAGATAAGGTGTTAGGAAAATGAACCCTAAGATATGTATTCCAATGTTTTTTTTTTTCTTTCATGCATTTGTTTCTAATGCATTTATAAGATTTTTTCTTTGTTGCTTTGTATGTCCCTCCCCCACAGTATAACCCCTGCTTTCACTGTATTTGATGTCAGTATAATTTGTGGAACGGAAGGGGAAAAACAAGTCCTTTAAATAAAGACACAGGTGGACCCTTTGCAACAATGAGAAGTACAAGTTGTCATGTCGAAAACTAACTTTACAACTTTGGTGGGGGGGAGGATTTGGTGGGGGGGGGGGAGGAAAGCTGGGAAGGGATGGGAAGGGTAAACAAAGGAGGAGGCTACAATGCTTGATAAGAAATGTACTCATTATCTTGCCCATCTAATTGTAACCCCTCTGTACATTATTTTCACAATAAAAAATAAATAAAAATTAAAAAAAGAAATGCATCCTGAAATCCCCATAGATCTTTCTCTTTTATAATGACCAACTCAGCTTTACTTTGATGAATACATTAACTAGGAATTTTTCCAAAAGCAATATGAAGCAGCCAAATTAAACAGTAACAAATCAAATAAGAATTATCTGTTCCTTTACATAGAAGTTTCTAATGTAAGCAGGTTGGAGACTATACTGTAATTTCTAGTTTTCTCTTTTTTTGTGCTTGTCTCTGCTCTCAGAGGGTTAGCTAAACTGATTATAGTTCACAAAGAATGATGGGAACAGGATCAAGCAGAAAGGGTCTAATAAACCTCAGTATTTTCTAGCTAAAGAACTGTTTCTAGAAATTTTGCCCAGTAACTTCTTTTTTTAATTGTATTGTATTGTAATAGCTTGTCCATTGCTAAGAAGGTCCTGTGTGGGAGATAGAAATAAGAGCTCTTCAGAGATACATATATATGTAAGTCCCACATACCTGTGAATTCCTTTGCATGTGACGATAAATTTTCCTTGCCCATGTGACAAAGGTTAAACATCTTCAAATGGGAAAGTTAACCTGGACAACTGGGATGAGCCTAGTCTAATTATAAAACTTAATTGTTGAGAATCTAACGCTGGTGGATCAGAAAGAGATGTAACAACGAAACACAGGTCAGGCGGATCATGTGAGGAAATTAGTGTACACTTGTTATTTTTGAAGTTGGAGGAAAATTACCAGTAGGGAAGTAATGCCAGAGATAAACAGAAGGAGATAAGAAATGAATCAAGGTCACTAGCACTTTGAGATTTGCAATGTATGCCAAATTTTTCACTATATGATTATAAGACAATGAGTTAGTGCTGTTCAAAAAGCCACTATTTTAGGGAGAAATAATTCTTTGAGAAATATATTTACGATGAGTAATGAGTTCCATTCAATAAAATCACCCCTGGTATAGAAGAAGCAGGGAATATAAGATAGGAAATGCTCTAATCTTGTCAATATCCCATCAATTTTCTCATCTCCATTAAGTGAAGAAAGCCAGGCCCAAAGAAACATAGGTCCCATGGTTTCCCTTATTTGCAATATCTAGTATATGTATGAGTCAAGCGGAAAAGATCAGATAGTGTGATGTTAGGAAAATGAACCCTTAGATATGTATTTTAATGTTTTTTCTTTCATGCATTTGTTTCTAACGCATTTATAAGATTATTTCTTTGTTGCTTTGTATGTCCCTTCCCCACGGTATAACCCCTGCTTTCACTATATTTGATGTCAGTATAACTTGTGGAGGAGATGGGGAAAAAAAAAGTCGTTTAAGGATACAGGTGGACCTGTTGCAACAATGAGAAGTACAAGTTGTCATGTCCAAAATGAGCTTTACAACGTCGGTGCGGGGGGGGGGGGCGGCGGGAGAGGGGAGGAGAAGGATTGGGATTGGGGGGGAGGCGGGAGGCTGGGAAGGGATGTGAAGGGTAAACAAAGGAGGAGGCTGCAATGCTTGGTAAGAAATGTATGCATTATCCTGCCCATGTAATTGTAACCCCTCTGTACAGTATGTTCACAAATAAAATAAAATTAAATTAAAAAAATAAAAAAACACGATACAAATAGAGTTAGTTAATATCTCAGCCAACTTATAATATTACAATCCAAATAGTGAAAAAATAATAATTTCAGGCTTGGCACTGATGGCTCATGCCTGTAATCCTAGCAACTCAGGGGGTTGTGATCAGTAGGTCGGGGTTCGAAGCCAGCCCAAGCAGGAAAGTCTGTGAGACTTTTATCACCAATTAACCACCCCTCAAAAATGGAAGTGGAACTGTGGCTTAAGGTGGGAAAGCTCTAGCCTTGAGCAAAAAAGCTCAAGGATAGTGCCCAGCCTTGAATTCAAGCCCCATCATTGAGAAAAACAATAATAATCAATCAAAGTAATAATAATCAAGGAAATAGCTCTGGATATTGTATGTCACATAGGATTAAGTACATCAACTCCAAAGGAACTTCACAAGGTGAAGTTTATGCCTGCAGAAAGGTGTGCTACGGACAGTAGCCGAATAAGAAAATGTACTGGGTGGGTACTTCTTAGTGCATTGTTGTCCATTATTATAATTAGTCAGAGGTTAGGTTCACAATCTTGTGTTATTGGCTGACTTAAAAAATGTTAAAGTTTACCTGAGCAATCAACCAAACATTGAGCCAAAGTAGGAACTTATCAGAAAAATAATTATTACCCATCTGGCTCTCTGTCACTTTGGTCTGGCAGACCTTCAGGCCCTAGAGAGAATAATACCTCTGACAGGATTTTGCTTAACTTAATCAGTTTCTTGCAAATGGTGGTGCTTACATTAAGCAGTCATTTTGATAGGAAAATTGCAAGGAAGGATGGAATAGAATAAACTATTCCACAAGAAGAGAGCAGCTACAATATCAGGGCAGGTCACCTTTCAGGCATTGGTGCATATCACTAAAGTCATGCCAGTAACAATAGCCACTTCTATAGAATCTCCAAGAATATGGATGAGATAATGGTCAACAGCCCATACTCATAACTGAGACCTTTAATTCATTACATCTAGCACTCTCCTATAAGCTCTTACCTCTTTGCATATTTTAACCTATAGCTCTTGCTTATACCTCAGGTGGCTAAAGATTGGCTGAAGTGCATAATTCCCATCTTCCTGTGGCTTCTTGAGCTGTGTAATACATTTCTTCTCCCTGCTTTTAGTAATTATCATCTTTCTCTCTGTCTCTCTCTGTCTCTCTCTTTCTCTCTCTCTCTCTCTCTCTCTCTCTCTCTCTCTCTCTATATATATATATATATATATATATATATATATATATATATATGAGAGCAGGTGAGTGGACTACACGTACAGAATCCTTGAGTTTGTGCTTAGAGCCTGACACTCCATTTTTAGAAGCCATTGGTCTGTTAAGTTTAACAATTCATCCTAAGAATGTTACTTAATAGTCACAATGATATTAGGTCAGAAACAGAGGTTCAGAATAGATGTCTATTTAAAGGGACAAAAAGATAAACAAGTTAATTTTGGCTCTGACCGAAACAGCCCATTTTTCTACATTCAAGCTAAACAGTCGGTGGGATCATCACGACATATATAGATAGGACCTTGAAAGAACTCAGTTGTGGATTACTGCATTGTCTATTGGGACTCCCAGATTTAAGCTCTTTTATTAAGCCTCAATAATGGAATCATATAACATTGAAGCATTGGAGTTTGAGCCACTGATCTAATTGTAATATGACTTACCTGTGTTTGAAACAGCTCATCAGTTCTTTAATTCCATTTTGTCCCTCTCTGTCTTCATTCAGTCTCTTCAAAATTTTCCCCCTTTTAAATCTCTTCTTCAATATTTCCCTTAGATTTCAGGAATGACCGCAGTGATTGATAAATGTCTTTATGACAAAGAACTGTCAGCAAACATAAGGGTCACGGGGCAAATCTTCCCATGATGAGATTTCTCCTCAAGGGAGAGCAATAGCCCCAGGATGGAAACAGGTTTCACCCTCAGCAGAAACAATCATCTTATGAGACACAGATTACTCACTCGCTCAAGTGCTAACAGCAATGCAGACTTCTCTAGATCCATCCTGAAGACTGAGACAATGGTCAGGCAGATCATAGCTGGAGAAGACAACACGTTCTCAAAGCTAATAGCTCTACAAAGCCCTAATTTTAAATTTTGGTTACTCATTTACAATAGCGGGGAGGTTGGGAAGGGATGTGAAGGGTAAACAAAGGAGGAGGCTGCAATGCTTGATAAGAAATGTATGCATTATCCTGCCCATGTAATTGTAACCCCTCTGTACAGTATGTTCAGAAAAAATTAAAATTAAAAAAATAAAATAAAAAAAAATTTAAAAAATGTCAAAGTTATGACAGCCCTTCACAGATAGGCCCAGGGTAACTGAACACTTTGATCAGTTATTTCTAACGTGACCACAATTAAAGCTCTTTTCTCAACCCTTTCCGTATTGTTTTTGTCTTTGAGACACGTAGTTTAGCTTAATCTGTGGAGCTGCCTGGAGATAACACATTTGCTCTAGAGCTCTGGTGACATTTGTGAAGGTACCATTACATTAAATAGAAGCTTTACATTGTATTAAACAGAAGCTCTAAATAGCACTTACTTACTTACTTAATTTTAGTGCCAGTACTGATGATTAAACTCAGGAATTTGCACTCTGTCTAGCTTTTTTAAGGCAAAACTGAAACTCTACTATTTGAGCTACACTTTCAACTTCCTTTTAATTCATTGGAGAAAAGAATCTCAAAGACTTTCTTAATTGGGCTGGCTTTGAACTACAGGGCTAATTTCTCAGTTTCTACAGTAGCTAGGATTGTAGGGATAAGCCACCAGTGCCCATCACAGGAACAGATTTGTGTGTGTGTGTATGTGTGTGTGTGTGTGTGTGTGTGTGTGTGTTGCTGATGCTTAAACTCAGGACTCTGAGCTTCGCTGTTCAAGGCTAGCTCTCTACCACTTGAGCCACAGCTCCATTTCAGACTATTTGCTGTTTCATTGGGAATAGAAAGCTCATAGATATTCCTACCTGGGCTGGGTTCTAGCCATGTTCCTCCAATCTCAGCCTCTTAAGTATCCAGAATTACAGTATGAGCATAGTAGGTCATAATTCTGTTATATATTTAATATGTGTGCATATGGAAATACACAGACACAGACACACAGGGACACACACACATACATACACATATATAAAAATTTTAGATTTCTTGGGAAAGGTGTATTTGGGAGTTGAGGGTGACTCATTTCAGCTATCAGAGACTAAAATGACCTATTCACATTTTCAACCATTCATTATGTAAATATATACTGACTAGAAATGTTTATATATGTGCACATATGCAACAACATTCTTATATACATATAGACACAAAAGCAAGTCTGTAAAATGACAAGTATATAAATTCTACAAAAATGGGTACATTTTCTGAATCTGTTTTGCTCAGTTTTGATTGGAAAGAAAAACAAGATCAGTAATTAATCCATGCTTATCTAAAAATTTTACAGCAATTGGCTATTAATCTGAAGTCAAAGAACAAGCATTCAGATAGTTTTATGAGACCTATATATTGAACAAGTCACTTCACAGTTTTTGGTTGATGGATGGCACTAAGTAAAGCTGCCCCCTGGTGGCAGGTAATGTCCCACAGATCATAAATTTGGAAAGAATTCTCAAGTGTTTATTGATTGTGCCTAAACAATAAAGTTAAATGTACAGAACATATTTTGATTTTATGGAACACAATATAACTAGAGGAGAAATGCAACCCAATTCTGCTTACAGTCAGAATGCTGAAATCATTAAGTCTCAGAGGCTTTGTTCATGCTCTTTCTGTGAGTGTTGGAAAATCAGCCTTCTGAATTTGATAAAGCAATTGTCCCTTTTTGTTTTGCATCTATACACTCTTATAGGTCTGTGCTGTGTACAGCAAATCCCTCCAAAAGATGAAAAACCTAGAAAATAGAAAATGGTTTAAACATATATTGAAGCATTTATGTCCAAGTTTACAAGAGACCCGTATCTATCCCAAACGTGTTCCACAGTCCAGAATGAGTCACATAGTCATAATTATGTACAGCAATTGTTACAAATGCAGTCAAATTTTTAGTGAAGAGAAAGAGAAGTAAATTGGTTCCACAACTAACCAGCTATGGTATATTCTGTCAAAGAAAGGACTTTGATATGCATATATGTTATAGACTGATCCAGGATCATAGAAGTAATTCAAATAGAGGTAAATTTAAAATGGTAGCTTTTTAGGGATAATCTGCACAAATGATGAAAAAATATAAAAGAAAAATCCAAATGGGGTTGCTTTCCTGATTTCAGCCACGCTTTTCTCATTGTTGGCATACAGAAGAACCATTGATTTTTGAGGGTTAATTTTATACCCTGCTACTTTGCCCAATTTTTGAAAAAAAAAAAAAAAGCTAGAAGTATGGCTCAAGGAGTATATATAGATATAGAACACTAGCCTTGAATAGAAAAAGAAAAAAAAGCAATGAGGGCTAAACTCCACATTCTCCACATGGATGGACCAGGCAGAGAATGCTGACTGAACACTAAAAACAAATAAAAACTTAAAGAGCAAAAAAAAGACAAGAAAAGAAAAATTCAGATTATATAGCAGGTAGATTTCCCTGACATAAGTGGTAAGTTTACATTGTTGAGGGTTCAATTCCTCCTATTATTCATTTCATTTTGCCCCCAATCTCATTGGTATGGGAAGGACAAGGAATCATGGAACTCACAAGAGTCCTCAATAAAGATCTCCCAGAAGAATTGTCCAACAAGTGGGAGAACTGGATACCAAATTGTTGAGGTACAATATGGCCCCAAAAATATTTAACTACATTAAGCAATCAAAGGTATAGGAGAAAAAATGTAAATAAATAGGAACAGCAAATTTTTAGGGTAGACAAGGTGAATTTGACATTGATTCAACTGACTCCAAAGTTCACTCTTCACTGCCTTAAAGATTACCTCATTTAGTTTGAAATTAGTTACCAAATTTAAAAAGTCTCTTAAGATTTAATATTAGATATCTGAATGCACCTTACAGTCCTAGAAACCTAAAAGAAGATTTCATGCATGAGTACTTTTTCTAGTATTGAGGGACAGAGAGAGGATGAACTATCCCCCTTTCATACTGCCCATGATGATCTTTTCTTCACTTGGTTTTACTGAATTCTCTGTGAAGAGATGTGCCATCATTGCTTTTCTCCTCTGTTACTGATGTTGCTTAATATTTGACACATAGCCAGGTATGAACCGGGATGTACTTGTGTAGGTATATTTGTTAGGTTCTTAAAGTGCCCTAACTTTCCCAGTGTTCTAATTCAGGGGATTATAACAGCGTAATTGCCATTTTCTTTCTTTCTTTTTTTTTCTAAAAATTGTAAAGATTATAGTTACTTAAGTAAGGCAGTAAGTATATTTCGTTTTGAATAGTGTTACTCCCTCCTTTGTTTCTCCCACTTTCCCTTCCCCCAACTCCCCTCCTGCACAAGTTGTAAAGATCCAATGTAATGTCTTGTGAATAACACTGTTGCATTGGTTCACCCTTTATCCTTTGTCTCATCATTTTCATATTCAGTTTTTCCCCCTGAATCGGATAAATTATATACAAGACAAAGGGTACCAAAATTAAAAACAGTGACAACAGGGAATAAGCCAAAGGAAAATGTAAAAGAAAAAAGGAATAAATGCAAACAGTACACTAAAGAAAAAAAAACCTCTTTTTTCCATATCTTGTAGCTAATTTTGATTAACATCATTTTATATGGTTATATGTACATAGCTATTGAGCTATTGTGATCCTCTGCTAGGAATATGCTACACATATACTAATTATTACAAATGAGTGAGGCCATGGAGCCTGTGTTTCTTTGAGTCTGACTTCCTTCATTAATATGATTTTTCCCCAAGTCTTTCCATTTCTTTCTGAATGGGATGATTTGATTTTTTCTGATAGAAGCATAAAATTCTATTGTGTATATCACATTTTTTAGATCCATTCATCTACTGAAGGGAATCTGGATAGATTCCACATCTTGCCTATGGTAAACAATGCTTCAATGAAAGTAGTTGTGCTGGTAGCTTTAGTGTGGCTTTGTTTGTGGTATTTTTGGTAAATATCAGGTGTAGAACTACAGGATCACTCTCTTCAACAAATGATGCTGGCAAAATTGGCTATACGTTTATAGAAAACTTAAGTTAGATCCTTATATATCTTCCTGTACCACAATCAATACCAAATTCATCATAGATATCAATGTAAGATCAAATACCTGAAAATATTACAGGAAAGGATAGGGAGAGCACCAGGGCTCCTTGGCACAGGTTGAAAAATCCTAAATAAAGGTACAGTAACTGACATTTTCTACCTCTTATTGGGTCTTTTTCTCCATAATGTGTTGCATCTGGCTTCCTTACTCCTAAAACACTGCCTCACGGAGCTGGGGTCATGGAAATAAGTGTCAGAGTTTATATATAACTCAGTGACCAGTCTTTACACTGGAAACTTGTTCAAAGTTGATGCTCGTCCTCAATCCCCATGGCTGTGACCTTGCTCAGGGCCATTCTTTTTTTTCCAAGCTGTATTCCTGGTGTCTGAGGTCCATGGTTTCAGTAAGTACATCGTAGACCAGTCCCATTCTGAGTTAGAGAGGAAAGATTTGTTTATGTCTCAGCTATTATAGAAAATGAGGTGGAGGTAGCACATAAAATACATTACCCTGACCAAAAGGGTAGGAAGGTGGAGTAAACAGACAGATCTCCTGATACTTTATCTCCAAAGAAGTTCTCTTGTTGGTAGATTTCATCCTCATAGGCAATGCCTCAGGTATGGCTATATGTAATGATGGAACAGACTTATATCACACGTTCACCCTTATGGCCATAACTGTATGATACGTTCATGGCTTCTTGAGAATAGTTGTGTTATGTAGGAAGTGAAAAGTCTTTATTCCTAGTGATCTTATTAAAAGAAACAAATGTATTAAATGGAATCAACCCAGATTCTCCTTGACAAATGGGTCAAGAAAATGTGGTATATATACACATATATATACACAGTGGAATTTTTGGCTTCGTAAGGACGTGGAAAGACTTGGAAAAATTATATTAAGAAAAGTAAGTCAGACCCAAAGAAACATAGGCTGCATGGGTTCCCTCATTTGTTGTAACTATAATGTGCCTATAAAGCTACAACTAAAAACAATAGATGGTAAAAGAGAAAAAATATACTAGGATACGATAAATAATGCAAGACTTTACGTAGACATTCACACAGTGATGGATATTCTTAGGAGAGAATCACAAAGGCTCAATAGCTAAGGCAATATGACCATATAAAAATGATCTTTATCAAAATGAAATCCAAGAAATGGAAGAAAGAGGGTTATATTTTGTTATTTTGCTTTTAGTTTTTGTTTTCAATCCTTTGTTTATCATTGTGATTTCTGTACCTTGTATCTTGTACATAAGTTTATTTGTCTTGTGGAGGGTAAAGGGGCATATAGAAATTGTGGGACGAAGGGTGAACAAATGCAGCAGTAATGCTCACTAGATACTATGTTGAAAACGAACTATACAACTTGGGAGGGACGGGGTTCAGGAAGGAAAACCTGGAAGAAAATGAGGAAAGAGGTGATGACACTCTTCAAAAAGAAATGTACTCTTCAGCTGATGTACATAATTGTAACTCATCTGTATATCACCTTTATAATGACAATAATAAAAAGAGGCAAATGATTAAGTAAAATAAATATTTGAACACATGAGCAATGTTAGCTGATACCTGTAATACCATCAACACAGAAAGCTGAACTCTGATCCTAAGCCAATCAGATGAGAAAAGTCCAATAGACTCTTATCTCATCCAACAAAATCAAGAAGTGGAGGTGTGGTTCAAGTGGTAGAGCTCCAGCTGTGAGTGGAAAAGCCAGGCAAGAACTGAGGCAATTTGAGTTTTAAAAGTACTGGCAAAGTATACACACACACACACACACACACACACACACACACACACTCTCTCTCTCTCTCTCTCTCTCAGAGACACACAGAGAAAAATACAAGTTCATGTAAAATAAATAAAATAACCAAAAAAGACCTTACATAGAAATAGGAAAATAAGTATAAAGGTGCACGGGATTATTGTTATGTTTTATATATGTATACAACAACAAAAAAGTAATAGAAATTATTCAGTGATAGAAGTTTGTAACAGGAATTAAGCTCAATTTGAATTTAGACTTGTTTCCAGTCTTTTTCCTAGTTTTATTGTTAACTAATTCAGAAGCCTTGGAGGGATGTTTTTATTTCTTTTGTAAAGACTTCTCTCTCCTTAAAATCAAGGTTTGGACTAGATCAGAAGTCAAACCCAATTGTCCATGGGCAATTGTATCTGAATGATACAGCGAACATAAAGACTTTTCATCTTGAACTTGTTTATTTCTATTGGATGAAAGAAAATGAAACAAAAAAAACCTCAAGTTTGCACCAACTGTACCACCCTCTAGGTACACCTTTCATTTATAAAGTTTTAGGGTTTGTCAAACAAGATATCTATCCTGCAAATACTCTTATTTCTTCTTCCACAATGTAGAATTAAAGGAAATACTCAGTACTCAGTACAGGAGCTGCTGTACTCAGACACCACAGCATCGGAGTGGGATGCAACAATCTGTAACATCAAAGAACTGGAAGGGAAAGGGGGTGTGCGTCTAGATTTCAGACTACGTGATTACACAATTACAAAAGGGCTTTGTACATGCCTCCCTCAAGTGTGGTTAAACGAACTGAAGTTGTGTGTTGGAACATGATCAAGCTAAGTAAGGACTCATATCAAAGTGAAATAAGAAAATGAAGCTAACTTTTTCTGAGTCCTGCAAGTTTGAAGATGAAATAAAACTTATCATTCTAAAAACTAAGATATTTAAACTCACAAGTGGATGAGGTCCAAAGGCTTACAACACAGTAGAAAATGAGAGCCAGATGTGATTCAACACAAAGCAGAGAAACTAACAAGACAGCAAGCACACAAGTATGTGTTGCTACTTGGGCAAACCAAGTAAAATGAGTTATCCTGAGGGGCAATTGAAAAATTAAGGCCATTTTTGTTCTCCCCTCACTGCCCCAATAGTAAACAAGCATATCAGATCTGGTATCTTCAAGTTTAAACACTGGCGTCATTTACGCAAGTTGGCTTTAATTTAAATCCTCATTTCCAAGTAATTAAACTTGATTTTCCTCACTCCTAAACTGTTTTTTGTAGACAACCTATTTGGTGTCAGCCTACTGAGGTGTGAAATTATGAAATGAAAAAATCTAGAACTAAACTCTTTTGATTTTTTAAATTACCTTTATGTTGTTGTACAAGGAGTTTCACTTTAACATGTCAATTTGTGAGTATGATGCTACTTGATCAATGCCACTGACTCTGTCATTTTCCTCCATCTCTCTCAATTCTATTCATCCTCTCTCATAATTATTAAACTGCATGATGTTCTAGTTAAAATGATGAAATCTCACACTAACCTGTTCCATGCAACCACACTGGTCCTGCCATGTAGACACAGTATATGTTTCCCAACCTGTCAGTCACTAAAGACATATCTCAGTAACCGATTACTGGTTGATATCATGAGGCTTGTGTTTACTTATTCATATTTCTGAAGTGATGTAGAGGTTTAAAAATACCACAATAGTGATGGAGTAAGTTAGAAATGTTTAGAACTCAGATATACCAAAGAGAAGTCTTGATTTTCTTCCTCTGAGAAAAAAACATGATTATTAATCTAGGGTATAAATATAGAGTGAAAACCATAACATACAGAGAGTTCAATGTCCTTCAGTATCAAACATTCACTAGTGTTCTTAGAAAGTAGCTCCCGGGCAAGAGGTATTGTTTTTATCACATATATTTTTTGTTCTTTCTTTCTGCTAAATAACCTTCATGATCTTGAAGACTCAGTGGCTCTTATTGCAACAAAATAAGAAGAAAAGTTCCCAAATCACTACTTGGAAAAATATACACATAAATAAATAACCTAAAAGACAAAACACATTGTTTGGGGATAATCCCATGAACATTTTATTACCACAGAAATTAGCCACGTTCTACTTAATGTAAAATAAAAAGGACTTGGGGGTATCTTCAGCATAACTCTGGAATATAGTGTCTGAGATATCATGATGAATGCTGGGAACATTTGTGCAAGAAAAAATACAATTATTTTCGTGTTATTCAAGAATGGTATGAGTTCTTGGGCTTCTGGTATTTTTATTTTTTATGTGGTACTAGGATTAGAATTAAAGGCCTCATGAACTCTTGGATTGTTTGCTTGTGGCACTCTACTACTTGACTCTCATATTTATTTTTTTGAGAAAGATATTTTATTTGTAAGTTTTTTATTGTGAAAATCCTGTACATGGGGTTACAATTACATGAGCAAGGTAATGATTTCATCTCTTATCAAGTATTGTTGCCTCATCCTTTGTTTATCCTGTACCATCCCTGCCCTCCCACCTCGATGACTACAATCCCAATCCCCTCTAATCCCCCACCTCCCAAAGTTGTAAAGTTTGTTTTTGACATAGCATCTTGTACATCTTATTGTTGCAATGGGTCCACCTGTATTCCTTGTTAAACAATTTGATTTTTCCCCTCCCCTCCACAAATTTTGTCAACATCAAATACAGTGAAAACGTGTGATGACCTTGATATTTATCTCTCCTTTATGTTGTTTGTTTTGTAGGAATAACCTCACAGATTACCCAAACAATCTCAAATTGTACACCTTAAAGTCTCCACCACTGAGCTGCTAGAATTATAGTTGTGTGCTACTAGCAGCTAGACCTTTTAGGAAATATTAATTTGTTTTTTAAGCAGTAACTCTCAAATATACCTGTTAATTAGAAATTATAGAAGTATCACACATTAACATACATATTATAAAGTTATTTAAATGATTTTAATATCACTAGCTGGGACTTAATCAATGGACCAGTACTGCAAATTACTATATTACATCACTTCAGCTTTTTGTTAACAGTTATATTTTATATAAAACATAACATAATCAGACTAAATTGTATTTTTTCAGAATGTTGTAATTTTAAGCAGATCAGTAGTTTCTGTATCTTTATTCATTAACATATTTCCCCACTTCATATTTTATGTGTTATTTAGTAAAGCAACATTTTATCAACTTCTATTTTATATCTCATTCACTGGTCATTGAAATGTTTCTTTACACAAATACTTGTGCATTAAAATTAAATGTCATCCACTCAGGTGGATTTACAAATACTCCCTCCAGGATGAAATTATTATATTGTAGTGTAATAAAACACCTGAGGTAGGCATCATTATATACAAAGTTATGGATTTATAGGCTCACAATTCTAGAGATACAATGTCCAAACTACAAAGGGAAATCTCTCCTGTGCTCCCACATCCACTAGGGAACTGTGTGTATTTTACTATCCGTATGTTCTTCAAGACATAGTTACAGGGCCATTATAGTAAAATAATCGAATCTAATTATTACTTAATGCCTCATTGGTAAGCATTACAGCTGAAGAAATTTTCTATACTCTTCTTGCCACTGAAATAAGACTTGGATTAATTCTTCCATGAATTTGGAAGTTCAATACATAATCAAATCATAGTATACATAAGATCAAAAAGCACAGTAATTTGGTCTGGTTTATAAAATAATAACACTCCTATATTCTTATCTCTTTTCAATAAATTTATTGTAGTTCTTGGGGTTTAAATTCAAGGCCTCATGTTCATTCCTCGTGTTATCTCCACTGGTGCTAATCTTCAGCCACAGCTTCAGGCCTGCTTTTAGCTGGGCATAGTGTACAATCTCCCAGGAGTCTTTGGCTAGGCCAGTTCCCAACAGTAATCCTCAAGATCTCATAATTCTCTGGTGTCCAGAATTAATAATTTTTTTCTTCCTCATTTGGAAATTAAAATTTTATGGAGGTAGAAGTAAAAATTAGCAAGTGTGTGTGGGGGCGGGGAGTTAGGAAATGGTAATATTAGTGACATTTGATGCAAAGAAAAAGAATTAAAACAAACTTAAAATAGACTTTTTAGATGACAGAAAATGAAATTTTAAGGGGGATTTATACTACCAGGGAAAAAATGTTTGAGCTGAGATTTTCAGTAGAAACACAATTTGCATGAATTATATTAGGAAAAGGACCCCACACAAGGAGAATAGAAATAGGGCTAAGTCAAGGGACTGTTATACATTACAAAGGATGAGCCAGAGATAGCAAATAGTTGGAACTTAGGTAGGCTAGAAATGAAGGGCAAGGTTCTGCACGACTCTAACTCATTTTAAAGTTTGTATTCATCTCTGGATAATATGAGACATAAACTTCTAGCAAGTGAGGATTAAAATTGGGAAAATATTCACTGTAGTTTTAGTAAACCAAGGCAAAGTGCTTTACAAGGAGGTAATTTTGGATATAGTAAAACACGGTCATTTTCTGGCTATATTTTGAAAATTGGTAACTGACCAGCAGTTGAAAAAAATGCTATTTGAAAACACTAGTAAAATATTTATGAAATTTCCATGGAAAGAATTGTAAGTGACTTCTGTATGCATAGTTTTCCTTCTAATATTTAAAACTATGCAAAAACAAATGAGGTAAATGACATAAATTGCTAATGTGTTTTATTAAATTCTTAGAATCTACCTAAACAGACTTGTTACTTAGGGAAATAGGTGCCAATATGCATTAAAACACGTATATTTAAAAACTAGTGTATAATAATACAACATGTGTACTTTGAAAAATATCAAATTCAATTTGCCATCTTTCTGAAGTTTGACTTTTCTTAACATTTGTCTATAAGATACAGACTTTGCTTCTCATAAGTGAACTGAATATCCATAAAGTTTGAAATGCTTAAAAGTATATTCAAATAAATTTTCTCATTTGAAAAAATGTAAATAAACCCTAATCTTTTATCTTCACCAAGAAGAGTTCCTGAAAAAAAAGAAATACCTGGCTCTTATTTCTAGACTTTATTTCATGTCTTCTAGAGTTAGTACTCATCTGTACTTCAAAATATTACCATGTAATATGTAAAATGACAGAAGTTTTAAGGACACAAAATCTTCAGAACACATTTAAGTGAACATATAAATGAAGAATGGACCTTTCTGTAAGTTGAAGATTAAAGAATCTTGTGATACCCTGGAGTAAAAATGACCAGATTTCAAAATACAAGTTTCTTTAATATCAAATGATTTTCACATGGGTAGCTCATGTATGTAATCCTAGCTAATCAGGAAGCTGAAATCTGAAGACAGCCATTCAATTCCAGCCAGACTAAAAAAGACTCTGAGACTCCTATGTCCAATTAACCAATAGAGACTTAGGTATAGCTCAAGTGGTAGGGTGTCAGCCTTTATCACAAAACCAGGGGTGAGTATAGGGATATGAGTTCAAGCCACAATACTGTCACAAATGTAAATATATATATATATATATATATATATATATATATATATATATATATATAAGAAAATAGATAAAACAGTTTTCATGCTAATAAAGTAATACCACATAAGCAATCATATTATTACAGAATTGCTTGTATATTAGTGTAAAATAAAAGAGTGTAGATTATAATACATCAAAATTACAGTCAGCAATTGTTACAAAATTCGACTATTCTAAAGATTCGTTAATTACACCAGGCACCTGAGGCTAAAGCCTGTAATCCAAGCTGCACAGAAGGCTGAGATCCCAGAATCACAGTTTGAAGCCTCCCCTTGTATTTCTTCTTTCTTGAGCCTTCCATTTATTCACTAGATTTTTTAAATCCCTCCTAGGCTTGGCTTCTTTCCAAGAACTTAAAAATCTTCTTGCTACAATACAACTTTGATGGTGGACATACTTTTCCCAGCAATTATTTTTTTCCCTTAGATATATGACTGGCTTTGCATCTCATTTTCATGGCTATCTTCTACTCACAACATGAAGTCTTCCCTCTCTTTACATGGGCAACCTTTCTCCACATCGTGTTAGTTTTCTAACACCTATCACTATTTGTGAGGAGATCTACTTGTTTAAATTATATTTTATCCTCCATGAGAGGAGCAGTGACCTTTTGCTTTCCTGTTTAGTTTCATCTTCTTGCCCTCTCCTACGGTTGGCCACCCTGTAAGTGCTTAGTATATACCTGCTGAAATGAACTGGAATGAACTGGATTAGTAAAGTGGTTTCATTGAGATTACAGGGACAGACTCCATGAAGAGTGACGGCCAATATCTCTGTTTTCTAAAAATGCTTTAAACAAGTGCTCTAAACTTGAGTGTTGTAGAGAAGCAATAGTGACTAAATGGAGATTGGTGATATTTGACACTAAAATCAAGAGTGACTGAGATACAGACGCCTTTAAAAGGATCAATTATTACTTTGAAGATACATTTTTTGCTAACTAAACCAGAACAATACTAACTGGAAAGCGTATTGTTGGTATGCTTCTCTATGGCCATTTCAATAAATTTTCAGTTCACTAATAATTTTCCTTTTACTTCTGGTCCTCCTTCCCCTCCTATTTTACCTTTTAATTAAACTTATATCAATTCTATCATTAGAAACCTTCAAATTGAAAGTTTCAGTTCAATAGGTTAATGAAAACCTCTTCCTAATGTCATATGGTAGATAGTTGCATGTACTTCTGACATAAAATTAATGCAAAACTGTCTTAATTCAAATAAAATATGTTTCCTTTTTCCCCTGTGTTGATGTCAAAATGCTGTAGTATATTAATAAGACATTAAAGAGAAGCATTATATTCTGGCTAAATTCAGAAATCCTATTAATTCTCTACCTATAATTTCTACTGCCTGTCAAAACACTTTACTAAGCAAGTTTTTGAAAATGTCTTTTGGAACAAAAAAATAAACTCATAATTTTTCAGGTATTGAATGTAATTCTTGATGTTTTTCCCTCTCATTTTCTCATGTACATATGATCTCAGGCCTTGAAGATTTCTGGACCTCCTCAGACAGGAGGAGGATAGTGCCAATAATCACCCTGCAACAATACCCTTGAGTTGCACTATTGAATGGGCCATTCAAAGCAGAGAAAGAAATTTGATTTTTTAAACTATCATTGATTTTATATAATGTAACCTAATCTACATAGAAAGATCAAAAAGATCCACTGAGAATCATCTTTAGTCTCATTTATATGACCTTCTAATAAGCTCAAAAACAGGGGGACTCTGGGACCAAACACAACATTTGAGAGGTAAAGTGTGCCTTAATCTAGATGAATACTGACCCAAATATACAAATACACGATAAAAAATGGTTGAAATCAATGCAGCGTCCATATATGTTTTCTTAGTGATGATTCACAAAATAGCAATTGGCCATGTCCTGGAAATGTTTTCACCTAAAAATAGATCTGAATTTAGTTTACTGAAGAAGAACTGATCTAGTGGTACAAGTAGGCTTTCTTTCCTCTTCATAAAAATATGACTTTTGAAATCCAAGTACGGTTTGGTTTCATGTTTTACATAGGAGTGGAAAGTCTAAAGGAGACTTATTTGTCTCATTTGACTCCACTGTAGGAATTTATATATATGAATTTATAACATATAATTATGCACATAAATAAGATGCAAGATAATATACAATAAAATAAATAGATATTAAGTCAGAGAGAAGCAGGGAATGACCACAAAAGGAGCAAATACTTTCTGATATTAGAGCAAAATATTTTTTCTGATAGTGATGACGGTTTCCTGGAATATAAATCTTTCAAAATTCCATGATATATAACAATTACACATAATTATGTATATAAAATTTTAATTTATGCATCAATAAAAATGTGTATTTTTTAGTGATAAAAGTCATGTTCCTTATTAGCCTATCTATTATACATAGTATTCTAAAGATGAAAAAATTATCCAGAAACAGCATCCATTTTACATAAATTTTATATTTTTCTGCTACACATACACATTCACTAAAGTACTCCTTTTTATGTCCCAGCTAATTTTGTTTATATGCACAATTTTAAAGAACAGCTGTAAATGCTGTATAACTCTCTTAAAATCATACATGTTTAAAGAAAAAGCATCCAAAATCACTCATTGAAAAGATATTCTCTTGCACAAAACATTTAAACATGGGTAATATTCAATCAAATATTAAAATTAATTTTGACAAGTAGTCAATGTATATTCTAGTAGTATAAGCTTACAAAAATCAACCATATATAAACAGGAAAATTTGCTTTTTAATGGCACTTGACTACATTTAACAAAAGCCATTAAAAATTCATTCTTTTTTTTTTTTTTACAATGTGTAATGAGTAAAAGTGTTTTTTATTTTTAATTAATTAATTTTTCATTGTGAGAATACCATACAGAGGAGTTACAATTACATGGGCAAGATAAGGAGTACATTTCTTATCAAGCATTGTTGCCTCCTCGTTGTTTCCCCATCCCATTCCTTCCCATACTCCTCCTCTCCACATACTCCTCTTCTCCTGATCCTCACCCTACCCCCGACCAAAGTTGTTAAGTTTGTTTTTCGACATAACGACTTGTGCATCTCATTGTTGCAATGGGTCCACCTGCATCCCAAGTTAAACGACTTGTTTTTTTCCCTTCCCTTCCACAAATTATACCACATGAAATACAGTGAAAGTATGTTTTATACTGTGGGGGAGGGACATACAAAGCAACATAGAAATCATCTTATAAATATGATAGAAACAATTGCATGAAAGAAAAAAAAGCTAAAAAATTTTTGAATACTTATCTTGAGGTTCATTCCCCTAACATCAACTTCTCTGACCTTTTCTGCTGGACTCAGACATATACCATGGGACCTATGTTTCATTGGGCCTGGCTTACTTCACTTAATAGAATTTTTTCCAAGTCTTTCCATTTCCTAACAAATGGGGCAATGTCATTCTTTCTGATGGAGGCATAGAATTCCATTGTGTATATAAACCACATTTTCTTGATCCATTCGTCTACTGAGGGACATCTGGGTTTGTTCCATATCTTAGCTATCGTAAATAAAGCTGCAATAAACATAGTTGTGCTGGTAGCTTTAGTATGGTCTTGTTTGTGATCATTTGGGTAAATGCCCAAAATGAGATTGCTGGGTCATAGGGGAGCTCTATGTAGAGTCTTTTGAGGAAGTTCCATACTGCTTTTCAAAGTGGTTGAACAAGTTTACACTCCCACAAACAATGCAGTAAGGCTCCCTTCTGTCTGCATCCCCTCCAGCATCTGTTATTATTAGAGTTCTTGATTATAGTCATTCTAACTGGGGTGAGGTGTCATCTCAATTTTGTCTTGATTTGCATTTCTTTTGTGGCTAGGGAGGTTGAGCACTTCTTCATGTGT
The DNA here is from genome assembly GCF_019054845.1 of Dipodomys spectabilis. Lineage (NCBI taxonomy): Eukaryota > Metazoa > Chordata > Mammalia > Rodentia > Heteromyidae > Dipodomys > Dipodomys spectabilis. The sequence continues at coordinate 236,450 of NW_024871363.1, forward strand.
CTATTGGTCATCCTTCTTTCCTCTTCAGAGAAGTTTCTCTTTAAGTCTTTAGCCCATTTATTTATTGGGCAGTTGTTTCTTTGAAAATTTCTTTTTGGGGAATTTAATTTTTTAAGTTCTAGGTATATTTTAGATATGGGATACTTTTCTGTTCTATGCCTAGAAAATATCTTCTCCCAATCCGTGGGTTTTCTATTGATCTTAGAGCTATGTCCTTTGCCAAACTCTACTACAAAGCCAAAGTAATCAAAACAGCTTGGTATTGGCACAAGAACAGACCCCAGGACCAATGGAATGGACATGAAAACCCAGAAATGAACCTAAAGACCTATAGCCATCTAATCTTCGATAAGGGATCTAAAAGAATAGAATGGAAGAAAGACAACCTCTTCAGTAAATGGTGCTGGCAAAACTGGTTAACTACTTGTCGAAAACTAAAGTTAGATCCTTATATATCACCTTGCACCAGAATTAACTCCAAATGGATCAAAGACCTCAGAGTCAAAGCAGACACTCTGAAACATTACAAGATGGAATAGGAGAAACCCTAGGTCTCCTTGGCACAGGCCAAAATTTTCTTAATAGGGACCCAGAAACACAAGAAATCAAAGAAAGGTTGGACAAATGGGAATGCATGAAATTGCAGAGCTTCTACATGGCTAAGGACATCGGTCCCAAGATCAGTAAAATTCATTCTTTTATACAATTGTCTGTAACTACTTATTGTTCAATAACTGTTAATGAGTAATAATCTTAAAAAGTAAGTAATTGTAATGTTTTGACTACTTCAAATATATACATTAATTATTTGTAAATTCATAACAATTTAAGAACAAAAAAAGCCTATAGTACAATACAGGGTTTTTGGAAGAGGTAAGTATTTCTCCCTCTGCATTGATGAGGTACTGATTCAATTGGTTTTTGTTGCCTCTATTTTTAATTATTTTAATAGCCCACATCAAAGATTAGGTAATTTTTCATGTCTTCTTGTCTTCCGCAAATACCATTCCTCAATCACTTCTCCAAGTTGAATTTCCATTTCTCCTTACAATTATGAACCATGCAGACTAAGTTTCTTTGTTCAATGGCTTGGTCCTTTAACATAGAGTCTGAAAGTTGTGCAATAGCATATCTAACATTGTAAGATATTTCATAGACCAGTAGAGAGGTCATTAAACAATTTCAAAACAACATGAAAACATTTAAAATCACTAAAATGCTTTAATGATGTGGTGATGGTAAACACAAAATATATATGGATAGGGTGGATTGAGAACATTTTAAGCATTATGAGTTTAGAAGGATACATTTAACTTTATTGTTAAACAAACAGCATAATGCAACAGTTAAGCACACTATGCTAAGAAAGGCATTCTCACAGTCACAGTAATCATTTGTTTAATCTGGTACTCATTTTTCAATTTGACTGAAATATTTAGTTAAAGATGATCAATATGAATAGTCAGTATACAGTCGAATCTCTGAGCAACACTCGTGTTATTAGGGTATCACTGACTTCTTCTTAAGGAGACCTGAGAAATTTGAAGAACTTCAATCAGAGAACATAGCCAGCTCATTATTTCAGCAAATTTTTTTTTACCAGTTCATGCTGGTAATTGTGCCAGAATATAAGGTGAGGAAAGAATGTGTGAATATACTAGGGAGGAATCCATTGCAAAATCTTAGATGGAAGGTGATGGAGACTTGCCTGAGATGCCCATGGAATAAATAAGGACAAATACTGAAAACTGCAGGAATAAGAGTTCACATGAGTGAAGTGCTCATTATGTCCGTGTATTGTTTGTGCATGGGTATAGTAAATAAATATTCATATGTAATGTATATGAATTCAAAATATAAGAATGCATATGTATGTTCATATGTATGTATGAATGCATAGGCCTGTGTATGTATATATATGCACATATGCATTATATATGCACATATACATATATAAACACACATACATTACACAGACATACATATTTACTTATTTAATCTTCTCACAAATTATACACTAACTACCATTATTCTTTGTGATTTATGGATGAGAACACTACAACATGAATAAATTGAATAATTTTCTCAAGAACTCACAGCAGTGCATGTCTACAAGAGTGACTTAAGCCTCTTGCTGTTGATTCATAATCCTAGCTACTCAGGATGCAGAGATCTGAGGATTGTGATTTAAGCCAGTGTAGGCAGGAAAATCCATGAGACATTTTTTTCATTTTATAAATTTAATTTTATTGTCAAGGTGATGTCCAGAGGGGTTACATTTACATATGTAAGGTAGTGAGTACATTTCTTGTTGAACTTATTACCCCCTCCCTCATTTTTCTGCCACTTTCTCTTCCCCTCTATTCCCCCATCTCCAACATATTTTCTTATAAGTATCACATAAATCTCCCAGAAAAATCAAGAAGTAGCACTCGCTCAAGTGGTAGCATACTAGCCTTGAACAATATAGAAGCTCTGGGAGAGCATCCAGGCCCTGAGTTCAAGCCCCAAGTTCGGCAATAAAAACAAACAACAACACAAAAGAATGATTTAAAAACAATTTTATTCCAAAGTTAATTCTCAGAACTAGTCTGCATATGTACTTGCTCCATAGAAGAGACACACAAAAAAGACATCTCATTGTTTGGTGTGGATTCTCAAGACAGGCCACAATTCATCACATGGATTTAGTTGTCAACAAAATCTATAGTATTATTTAAGTCTGTATGTGAAAGGAAATTCTGTCCAGTTAAGGGTCATAAGGCATAATCTTGATTTGAATTCCTCTAGCATTGATCTACTACAACTCTGAAAGAGTATTTCTGATTTAAAAAAGAAACAATTGCTGTACAAATTAAAGCCTATAAATGGTTGCAAATGTCATTGATAGTAGACAAATGCACTTTTATATTGACTATAAAAATGATTCATTCCTTTGACCTCTTAATTTTCACTGGTTCCTAGGGAAATGGTTCAAAAATGCAAAATGGATGTCATATCTTTCACCTCCTTCATTTTCTAGTTACCAGATAAAGAATAGAGACTAGTACTCAATATTTTACTCAATATTCCTATAGATGGATTCATCTATTAGATAAATAACTAGGAAAAATTAGAACAAGAAAGATAGTTTGCATTTAAAACTAATGATTTTATCGCTGATATACACATAGCTTTGTAATACAGTGTAAGCTGCTAGCATTAGACAATCCTGACACCACTAGTTGGGAGAAAAAGCCACAGATAAAGTGAACTTCACAGAAGAACAGAATTGCTTATCATAAAATAACTGTAGCAAGAGTGGGGAAGGAAATTCCCAATCTTTAAAGTAAGTTGAGAACAAACAAGGCTTTATTTGTACAAACTGTCATCTTTGCTGTGTACAATGTTATCATAACTTGTTTCCAGAGGCATTGTGATTAAATGGTACCCGAGGGGTGGCCTAGATTTCCTTAGAGCCTCTTCCCCTTCCTGTCTCACCTTGCTGCCCCTGGCCAGCGCTTCAGAGCAGTTCATTCTGTGCACTTCCCTACCTGATTACACAGAATTTTATCTTCCCACTTGGATACTTTTCAGACTGCTGAAATGGAGTCACAGATATATACCAATACTACACGGATTGCTGCAGTGCCCTCTTAATTCCAACTGGTAGCAACTGTTTGCCATTTAATTTAAAATCTAAATTCTGGCCTTTGGGACCAATGTAAGTCTGTCTGCCCCCAAAGAACCGGTGTTATCAGCTCTTCACAGCCTTCATCATGGTCAGGTGCTGGAGGCTATGTGGATGTTCTATTCTTGCAGCCTGTCTCCTCCAAACATATGCTGTCTTACTTGTTGCTATTTTATTTTTTTCTAGTTATGTATCTATCAGAGCAATGCTGCTTGGGCTCCAATTAGGAAGGGTTGAATTAAACCAATACCTTGATAACTGCAATCTGTCTCCTATTAACATTTTACTCTCCAAGGGTATTCATTGTGGAATAGGTAAGGAGCCTACAGGGGAAAATAAAGAAGAGATTTGTTTAGTCACTGTTGGTGTGTAAGCTAGGTAAATTCTACCATCCCCTGAGAGTTACACAGAACTGTATAATGCGATATGGCTTCACTTAGCCATATCACAAATACCAAATCTTTGACTGTATTCCTTTCTTCTCATTACTATATTTCAATTTGTTGTATAATGAAGTATGAAAAAATGTAAGAACACATTTAAAACATCTTTAAAGAACACCTTTAAAACAATAGGAAAGTTCTGTTTATGAAATGAAAACTAAGGGAAAGCTACAGGACAGTTTATTCATTTTGATTTTGATTTTTTTATTATCTTTTGTTCAGATGACTTTTATTTCTTGTTTTTACATTGTTTCCAAATTATATGTAGTTACAGTGATGGTAGTCAAATATCTGCTAAAAATATGTGGAAAAATGATGTTGTTTTGCAAAATTAAGGTTTGTGTGTGTGTGTGTGTGTGTGTGTGTGTGTGTGTGTGTGTGTGTGTGTCTGTAAATACAGAATCATTTACGTTAAGAAATTGGTCCTCATGATTGGAAAGTCTTGGTAATAGGAAACCTACAAGGTACACAGCATTTCAGAGACCCCAGGAAAAGCCATGTTTAATTACTTTATATTCTGTGGCTATTTCAGTTTAATGCAACTAAATTACACATACACCCACAGCAATATAAGAGGAAGTATGAGTTAACTTCTGATTATTAAGGAGATGTCTTTTTCTTATAATTTTCTACAATATTCTGAATTATTAAACGCATCAAAAATTCTGAGATATTTGTAAAAGTCCTCAATTCACTTAAACCTACTAACTTTACCCAGATCTAAATTAACAAAGGTGAAGTATATTCCTGAATTAATTTACATTCGCACCAATAATGAAAAAGAGCTCTTTTTTCACCCCACATTCTAATCTACAATTGTTACTTTTTTTGATGCTTAAATGACAGCCATTCTGACTGAGATGTGATGGGATCTCAATGTAGCTTTGATTTGCCCATTTTTACTGATGGCTAATGACATTGTACATTTCTTTGTGTATTTACTGGCCATTTGTACTTTTTTCATTTGAAAGTACATTGATTATTTACCCATTTATAATTTTTGGTATTTAATTTTTTGGTTCTTCATATATGCAGGATGTTAAATTGCCCTTCACCCTTTTCAGTCACTTACAAACTATCATCTCTCTTCTTCTTTATTCAATAGCATAGCAATTACATTTTTTCTCCTCGGGTATTATTCTCATTTCATTTTTTGTTGATTCTAATATCCTAATATTTCCAATACTGTCTACCTTCTCAGTTTAAAGTATTAATAAAATGCCAAATAATATGATCTGCTTGGATGTTTATTTTGTTGATCTTTAATAACTTCTCACTGACTTCTATTTTCCCATGGTTTTTCACACACATTACTTGGTTTGTATTGGCTTATACTAAATGAATTACCTTTTAATGGAGGAGAAATGTCTTCATAATTTTTATTAGCAAAAGTGTTTAATTGTGATATTTACAACATAAATATAGTGTCCTTCAAATAGTTGGGAGGTTATTGCTATTTTTTATCCATAACTGATGCAACCATGAACTTATCACTCTAGCTAGCTCATAGGTTCTTTTAAACTCCCAAGTTTGTAGAGCTGATTCAAAACTTTGGATACAAAATTAACCCTCAAAAACCAATGGATTTCCTGTATGCCAATAATGAGAAGAGCAACTCCTTTTGTAATAGCCCCACAAAAATAAAATACCTATGAGTTAATGTAGAGAATGGAAGGAACTCTATGATGAAAACTTTAGAAACTTTAAAAAGAAAATTAAAGCAAAACTAAGGAAGTGGGAAAACCTTCTATGATCCTGGATTGGAAAAATTAACATCATGAAAATTGCAATACTGCCAAAGACTATTGACAAATTCAATGATATACCTATCAATATTCCAACCTCATTCTTCAAGGAAATTAAAGAAGCAATCCAAAAATTAATATGGAACAATAAAAGAACCCAAAGAGCAGAAAAATTTCTTAGAAGAAATAACAGTGCTGGACGAATATCAATACCAAATTTCAAACTCTACTACAAAGCCATAGTAACCAAAACAGCTTGGTACTGGCACAAGAACAGACCTCAGGACCAATGGAATAGAACTGAAGACCCAGAAATAAACCCAAAGACCTATAGCCGCCTCATCCTCAATAAGAGAGCTAAAAACATAGAATGGAAGAAAGACAGCCTCTTCAGTAAATGGTGCTGGCAAAATTGGTTTAACACCTGTAGAAAACTAAATCTATATATCACCCTCACCAGAATCAACTGCACATGCATCAAAGATCTCAAAGTCAAAGTAGACACCCTGAAAACATTACAGGAAGGAATAGTAGAAACTCTAGGACTCCTTGGCATGAGCCAAAATTTCTTAATAATGACCCCAAAACAAAACAAATCAAAAAAAAGTTGAACAAATGGGACTGAACAAAATTGCAGAGCTTCTGCATGGCAAAGGACCTAACTAGCAAGATCAATAGATAGCCCACGGATTGGTGGAAGATTTTCACTAGCCATACAACAGACAAGGGCTTCATATCTAAAATATACTGAGAACTCAAAAAAAAAATAAATCTCCCAACAACAAATCCTCAAAGAAACAACTGCCTCCTTAATAAGTGGGCTAAAGACTTAAGAGAGAAACTTCTCTGAAGAGGAAATAAAAAGTAGCCAAATGGCCACATGAAGAACTGTTCAACTTCTCTAGCCACAAAAGAAATGCAAATTAAGACAACATTGAGATTCCACCTCACCCCAATTAGAATGGCGATAATCAAGAAATATAATAACAACAGATGCTGGAGTGTGTGTGGCCAAAAGGGGATCCTACTACATTGTTATTGGGAGTGTAAACTTGTTCAACTACTTTACAAAGCAGTATGGAGGTTCCTCAAAAGACTCCACAGAGAGCTCCCCTATGACCCAGCAATACAACTTTTGGGCATTTACCCAAATATTCACAAATAAGGCTATACTAAAGCTACCAGAATAACTATGTTTATTGCAGCAATATTTACCATAGCTAAGATATGGAACCAACCCAGATGCCCCTCAGTAGATGAATAGATGAAGAAAATGTGGTATAGATATGCACATATATGAATATATATCTATATATATATACACATACAATGGAATTTTATTCCTCCATCAAAAAGATTGACATCACCCCATTTATTAGGAAATGGAAATACTTGGAAAAAATTATCTTAAGTGAAGTAAGCTAGGCCCAAAGAAACATAGGTCCCATGGTTTCCCTTTTTTGCAATAACTATAATATGTCTAGGACAAGCAGAAAAGGTCAAAAGCTATGTACTTATGATCATATAAGTTGATTCTAAGTGAAATGAACCCCAGGATAGGGAAAGAAGAGGTTTTATCTTTCTCACTGTTTTTTTTAATGTACTTATAATGTACTATGTGATTTTTTTTGTTTCTTTTATGTTCTTCCCCCATGGTATAACCTCTATTGTCACTGAATTTAATTGTGGTGTCCTGTATCTTGTATATACATTTTTCTAATTTGGGGAGGGGAAGGGAAATAAAATGCTGAAATGAAATAAGTATACAGGATGATCCATTGTAACAATGAGGTGTACAAGAAACTATTTTGAAAATGTAGTTTACAACTTTGTGGGGGGTAGGTGGAGGGAGGAGTTGGGGAGGTAGGGAGGAAAGGGATGGTAGGGGAAAAACAAATTAGAGGGTAACAATGCTTGATTGGAAATGGACTGATTATGTTACTCATGTAACTGTAACCCCTCTGTACAATATCTTTGAATAAAAATATATTTTAAAAAGTGAAGATGTACTCAATTCCTTAATGTGTAACTATAACTCCTCTGTACATCACCTTGACAATACAATTTTAAAAAATGTAGAGGTAGGTATAAGTTTTCAACTTCGTTGACTATTAACAATTTATGGTGATAACCACTGAGTTAAGTATTCTCTTGGTTGAAGTATAACAAAATGACTGCTTTTATCCAGCCAGAGAATCTTCCTAATCCCTATTTTGTACCTCCTCCTCCTCAGACATCATATTATTGTCCTTAATTCTCAGACAAGATGATGATGATGAGAAGGAGGAGGAGGAGGAGGAGGAGGAGGAGGAGGAGGAGGAGGAGGAGAGGAGGAGGAGGAGGAGGAGGAGGAGGAGGAGGAGAATTTTTATTATTATTGTCCATACTTGTGTTATAGCTCACGACCTTACACCCTTGCTTTGCTTTTTCCTCACAACTTTCACTCTCCCACTGGAGCCACACCTGCTCTTCCAGCTTTTTGCTGTTTATTCCTAGATAAGAGTCCTATCCATGGATTTGTCTGCCTGGGCTTGTTCTGAGTCAGAGTTCTCTAATCTCAGCCTCCCAATTAGCTAGAGTTGTAGGTGTAAACTACTGGTGCCCAGCAGAACACTCAGCATTCTCACCAAGAAAGCTAGCAACTGCCCTATATCTGGAATACCATATTGATCAAAAAAGTAAAGGTTGAAGGAAGTGCCAGTACATCTGTGTGTAGCCATGTTTGCTCCTGGGCACTGGGTATCCTTTCCTAGCATCTGCTCATTAACTCTACCTGCAGTTGTCTGTCCTGCTTCTCAGGATATTAATTAGTCCCTTGCTGTCATCAGCGTGCACCTAAGGAGGTTCTTACCTCATTTTCACATTATTATCAGTATCTCACAAATGTCCTTCAGAGAGCTCTCATACTAAAATAGTTTGCTATTTCTTTTAATAAGTAGTTTAATCTAAACAAATTAATTTATCTTCATATCCCAAATTTATAACACCCTATAGAATGATGACTGCAATTTTGCCTAGTGTCCATACCCCCAATTCTGACCTATCTCTGCAAGATTTCACATGCAAACTACCAGTAAATACCACTGACAGTTGTTCACCAGTCTCACTCCTACCTACCAACTTCCATCCAAAAATTCATTTCAATCAGATAACTGTGTTAATCTACCTTCAAAAATTCTCTCAAGGAAATATGTCTTTAAAATCTGCACTAGACACTGGGTCTTAAACTTGGGACTTGGTTCTTGTCCTTGAGTCATCTACTACTTGAGCCACAGACCCACACCTGACTTTTACCTAATTAACTCAAGTAACTTGTGGACTTGTATTTTTAATTTTTTGCAGAGCTAATTTTTAACCTCGGTCCTCAGACCTGACTCAGCCTCTTGAGTGGCTATGTTTACATCAGATATGAGCCACCATGTATAATTCTGCTTTAGATTTTGACAGTCTTCTCTTTAAGACATTCTAATGGTTTCTCTTTCATGTAAACTACAATAAAAACTCTATGGGAAGCTACCTAATGCTTCTTTATCACTTCACAGTTGTGTTTTTTTTTTTTTCCTTCTAACTGGATTGCTCTTCTTTCCAATAGAACCTTAACTCACTTTATTTACTAACACATGTAAATTAGTACCCTATTCTCCACATACAATCTTACTCTGATTATTTTTACTCATCCCCCATTTTCACTGCATGAACTAATAAATGTGAATGAATGTGTGTGAGTACTGATCACCTGTTGTTCTTTATCTGAAAATAATAGTTTGATTTTCCTATTATGAAACTAGCTCTGGTTCATACTAAGGTTTCAGTATGTATCTCATTGTATAAATCAAAGCACTCATTCATGAACCTATTGAAAAACATCCTAATGTTACATTATAATTTAGCAGAAAAGTTAATGGGAATTGGTTAGAAATATTTGTCAACTATAACTTATGTTAGAGAGAGGAAAGCTGACACTTTGAAGATACTACTTAAAAAAGTAGTTAATCCAAGTATACTGCAAGATCATTTCAGTTGTGTTATTTACTGCAGCCTGTGTTAGAGATTTCATGCTGATTTGTCTACATTAGTGGAGAATAAAGAGAAAGGTGAGAAGTAACTAAGTTTGAAGGTGTAAAACAGATCCAGTTCACACAAAGCTGTGTAAATTGGACCATGTTCTATGTCAACGGCTTTAAGCCATCTGAGGCCATCTAATTCTCACTTGTGCAGGAAGCAATTCATAATGCCAAATTCTTTGACTAATTAGATGGAATGGAATTACTTTTTTAATATGTTTAATGCTTCTATAGATGTTTCCTCAGTGAACTTTCGGAATTTGCTTTCTAATATTGTTATGAAAAACTACCATGCTAACAATTTTTCTGATGAGAGTAACTAAGCTTTCTATTCTCATAATTAACAACCATAACATTCTTAGCAATGTGCTTTCATGCTTGTGGATAATTGCATCCATCTGTTGATTTTTAACGAATTTGACGGCATATATGCAGAAATTAATTAGCAATAAAACACATAAATATATTAGTTGAATTCAATTCAACTCTATTAACTAAATGAGTTTACTGTGCAAATATATTTAAAACATAGTGATGATTGCTATTTTACCTACAGGTAGGTTCATTCACCTTCATATTTCAAAGTAATATAGCCAAGGATATATCTAATTAATGGTTATTAATTGTAGTCTACATAGCATCTAACAACAAGAGCAATAAGTAAATTAAATAGTCCATTTAGAAATGTAATGTTATACTATTCATATAGTGTGTAATGAAGAGAAGGAAATATATAGGACCATTTTATAGAAATGTGAAGTTGTTCATTTCATCAAACATGCTATAGAGAGGAGAGAACTGGAGGTCACCTGATGATCTACCTAGGGAGATAATGCTTTTGTTGTTCTTGTTTTGTTTTGTTTTTGTTTTTCCTCTGGGACAATGGTTTTGATTTAGGAACACCCCTTCTTTTTTTTGTGGAAATACCGTACTGAGGGCTTACAATTACATGGGCAAGATAATGAGTGCATTTCTTATCAAGCATTGTTGCCTCATCCTTTGTTGCTCCTTACTATCCCTTCCCATCTCACACCCCACCCCAAAGTTGTAAAGTTCATTTTCGACATAACATCCTGTACATCTCATTGTTGCCATGGGTCCAACTGTATCTTTATTTAAACAATTTGATCGTACTCTGCCATCTTGAGCCACAGGTCCACTTGTATTTTTCCAGTGTTTAGTTGGAAATAATAATCTCTCAGACTGTCGTGCCCAGACTGGCTTTAAACTTTGATCCTCAGATCTCAGCCTTTTGAATAGCAAGGATTATATGAACAATCCATCAGAAATCTGCCAGGATAAAAACTTATACAAATTGGCTATTTGAAATGATGGATGCCCTAACAATATAAAAGCACATATCAATATTGAAAACTGTTTTTCATTTTAGCACTTGCATGCATAGGTTGTTATGCAATGATGTGTGTATGAAAGATTGTTTGTAGTTCCGGGAAGATGGCGGAGGAGAAGCTGGAATCTGAAAAAGCTCTCGCATAGAAAGCAGTTTTAGAATTCCAGTGAACAGTCCTAAGCCAGAGAATCACACGAAGTGTGCAATCACAGGACAGAGAGTTAGGCACGAGAGGGCAAGCCAAGGCAAGGAGACACATCTGAGCGCTTGTCAGCCACTGCCACGGCGGCGGCAGCGGTCGCAATGGCGACAGCAGGGCACCATACCTGAGCCACAGAGAGTCCGGGACGAAGGATCCAGACGCAGCGGGCGAGAGGATTCTACTCAACACCAGCAAGAACCGACAAGGAGCGGACATCTTCATCCTGCAGTTTGCAGACCAGAGACGACCCAGGAACCAAGACTCGGCATGAGTAGAAGCCCGATGTCTTCACTCCTTCTCAGGGAGCAGAGGAGGGAAGGCCACCCCTCCCCCCCCAGTACTGGAGATCTCCATCTTGGATAACGACAAAGCTTGGAGGAGCTGCTAGCTCCCACTCAGGCCTTGGAATAAAACGAGTCATTTAGCAGATCACAAGAACTTAATGGCAGCGTGACCTGCCAGATTCAGCTCCATCCAGGGAAAGGTCCCCCAGCTCAGGTGCCAGCCATAGGAGTGGCATTCATCATTGGGTAATCAGAGCAAGAGGCTGCCCCTCCCTCTAGCAGCCTCGACAATCAATTGAAAAACAGAAACCCTGAGAATGGCTCCAGGCTGGGCTCTGTGAGTTTTTCACAAAATAGCCCAAGGGAAAAGCTACTGTTTGTTGAAAGGCCTCAACTCTACCCAGAACTTAGCCTCATCACTGCATCCCCCTCTTTTGTGATTCTCAAAGCAGATCACCCTCCCGTTAAACTAACCTGGGAGGGGGATCTCAAGATCTTGGGTAAAGCAGAGCATTTTTCTGCCTGTTCGAACAATCTGACTTAAGAAACCAATCAAGCCAAAGGACCTCAAGCAGACCAGAGACTCCAACAAGAGACTGGTTACAGACACAAGGGAGATACAGGATTTTTCCGACCCCCCCCAAAAAAAATTCAAAAAAAAATCAAAGAACTTTTTTTCTTCTTTTTTTTTCTTCTTCTTTTTTTTTTGGTACCTTATACATAAAAATTTTTTTTTCTTTTCTAAAACTTTTATTAATCTTTAATTTTTGCCTTTTTTGAAAAAAAATTGTTTTTCAGTAAATTTTTTTTTCCTCTTATAATTTTTATTTTAGGGGTACGTGAATGTGCGTTTTTCATTTTTTCTTGTCTTCTTTCTATTGTTTTTTTCTTTTTTAATCATTTTTTTGTTTTTTGTTTAGCTCTACTGAACTTCTGATCTTTTGTTCTCCCTTTCTTACCCTTTTCACCTTTTCCTCTCGTTTGTTCTTCTTTATGTGACTTAACTCTTGTCCTGCACATCCTCAGATAAACCTGTAGTTAACTAGTAGACCCTATACCCCATTGTGTACACACTTAATCCACAAATTTATTACTCAATTCAAAACCTCTGAGACTTAAATTCCTTAATAGCAGTACTACCTCTTTATACCTATATAATATTTTAAGCATGTTTATTTTTAAATTTTTCACATCTCTTCTATGTCCCTCCCCTTCTCTCACTATATACAGGTTCTTCTCTAAATAGATTGTTTTTGATAACCAATAACATTATTAATTTTTACTTTTCTATTTTTTCTGGTCTCTTTTCTTTTCCCTTTCACTTTCTTCATTTTTTCTCTCTCTCTACTTTCATCCTACCCAACCCATTTCCTACATTGAGATTAGGACTTATTTAACTCTCCCTGTGCCTCCCCACACCAATCTATTCCTATTTTTTACCCACATCTCTCCCTAACCCTAATATTTTCTGGTTTTTCAAATTCTTCTCTGCGGTTCGAAGCCCATTAACATATAGTTGTATGATGTTGAATAGATGTATATGTTGAACTAGATTGTATCTGTAGACTATTGACAGTACAAATTCAGACTTTGGTTGATGTTTGCCTTAAGATAGTGTTCGAGCACAAAACTGGTGCTATTTTCAGCTCAAACAGGTAGAGTAAGCCGGAAAAACACAAGAAAAATGGCAAATGCGGGTATCTCATTTCCCAATCTTGTTAATCAGGGGACAGAACAGATAATGAATAATCCAGAGGAGAGTACCCAAATAGCTCTACAAACACTGCTGGTAAACATGATAAATGAAAAGATAGAAAACATACAAAGGACTCTGTATGAGAGTGATAGGGAGAGAGAGGAGGCAATCCAAAAATTTATACAGGAATATCATAAGCGTGAGGAAGCTACTCAAAAACTGATACAGGATTTGCATGAGCAGCTTGAGAATACTTAAAGAGAAAGGCAGGAATGGCGTGAGCAGGCTGAGAACACTCAAAGAGAACTGCAGGAATCCCACGAACGGGAGGAAGCTAATCAAAGAGTAATACAGGAATTGAGAGAGCAGGAAGAGAATACACAAAGATCACTAAAGGCATTCATGGAATCCATTAACAAAGACCTGAAGGAAGTCAGGGAGACCGCAAAGGGAATGCTGAATGGAACCCAACAGAAGGAATGGGAGTCCAAAGAAACCATAACCAATCAATTAAGTGAGTTGAGAATAAACACTGAACACCAAATTAAAGAAGTAAAGAAATTCATACAAGATCGAAAAGAGCTTCAACAAAGAATTTGAAGCCATCAAAGCTGAACAACTAGAAGGAAAAGAAATAAAAAAACAAAGTAGAAAGTCGTCACAGCAGGTTAGACCATGCAAAAGATCGAATCTCGGGGATTGAAGACAGCCTAGATATTATAGAGAAAGAATATACAACCATCCAAGACAAGTCCAAGAATTATGATAGATCTATCCATCACTTCGAAGACACCATCAGAAGGCCTAATTTAAGGATAATGGGTGTAGAGGAGCACCTAGAAACAGAAGTTAATGGTCTAGGAAATTTGTTTAACAGGATCCTAGCAGAGAACTTCCTAAACATACAAAAAGATAGGCCTATTCAGATACAAGAAGCTTTTAGAACCCCAAATAGACCAGACCAGAATAGGACATCCCACCGTCGCATTATAATCCACACAGGATCAACTCAAACCAAGGAAAAGATTCTTAAAGCTGTCAAGGAGAAAAGATTAATCACCTATAAAGGGAAAATAATTAGAGTCAACTCAGATTTCTCAGCAGAGACAATCAAAGCAAGAAGAGCCTGGAATGATGTATGCCATGCCCTAAAAACAAACAACTATCAACCAAAAATACTGTACCCAGCTAAATTCTCCTTCATAACTGAAGGCCAAATAAAAAGCTTCCATAGCAAAGAAAAATTGAAACAATACATCTCCACCAAACCAGCCCTACAAAAGATTCTTAAAGATGTCCTACACATAGAAAACCAACAAGACCACAATAAAGGCCAAGAAACTGCACCCAAACTGAGAATCCAAGAACCATAAGAAGAACCCAGTTTTCGCTACCCCCAAGAAGGTGGATAACATGGCAGGAACTCCCAAATACCTCTAAGTCATCTCTTAACATTAACGGACTGAACTCTCCAAGTAAGTGAAATAGACTGTCTAGTTGGATTAAAAAACAAGACCCTTCTATCTGCTGCCTTCAGGAGTCACATCTTGCCCGTAAAAACAAACATAGTTTCAATCTTAAAGGCTGGAACAAAATCTACAAAGCAAACTGCCCCCATAAACAGGCGGGATTTGCAATCCTAATATCAGATAAAATAGACTTCAAATTAAAATTCATGAGAATTGATAAATAAGGTCGCTACATACTAATTAAGGGATCTCTCCTTCAGGAGGATATTACAATTCTAAATATCTATTCACCAAACAATGGAGCACCCACATTTATCCAAGAAACACTCCTTTCTCTCAATTCCCATATAGATCCAAAGACATTAATTTTTGGGGATTTTAACACACCACTCTCCCCACTAAATAGATCAACTCGGCAAAAACTCAACAGAGAAATCGCAGATCTAAACAGCAGCATAGATCAACTAGACTTAAAAGACATCTACCGAACATTTCATCCAGCAGCATCAAAATACAATATTTAATCAGCAGCACACGGAACATTTTCTAAAATAGACTACATTTTAGGCCACAAAGCAAACTTGTCTAAATTCAGAAACATTGAAGTTATACCTTGCATTCGCTCTGACCACAAGGGAATAAAATTAGAACTCAACATCAAAAGCCACCAAAGAAAATCCGGTATTACATGGAGGCTGAACAACACACTGCTGAATCATGAGTGGGTCATGGAAGAGATTAGAAAGGAAATTCAAATGTTCATGCTATTCAACAAAAATGAACACACAAATTACCAGCTCCTCTGGGACACAGCAAAGGCACTGAGTACTCTGAGTACTCAGAGGCAAGTTGATAGCTCTGAGCTCCTACATCAACAAATTAGAGAGATCTGAAACCAACAATTTAATGACACATCTAAACCTCCTTGAAAAAGAGCAGCAAGATAAACCCCAATCCAGTAGACGGAAAGAATTAATTAAAATTAAATCAGAATTAAATGAATTAGAATCCAAAAAAACTATAGAAAGAATCAACAAAACAAAGATTTGGTTCTTCGAAAAAATTAACAAAATTGACAGACCCATAGCAAATCTTATTAGAAAAATAAGAGAACACACCCAAATTAATAAACTCAGAGATGAGAATGGAAACATCACCACGGAAACAACCAAGATTCAGAACATTATAAGGGAATACTTCTCAAAACTTTATGCTAATAAGTTTGAGAACTTGAAAGAAATGGATCTTTTCCTAGCAAATATTGACATGACAAAACTAAACCAAGATGAGTTAAACCATCTTAACAGGCCCATATCAAGCATTGAAATAGAAACAGCAATAAGAGATCTCCCAGCTAAGAAAAGTCCAGGACCAGATTGTTTTACAGCGGAATTCTACAAGGCCTTCAAGCAGAGCTCACACCAATACTCCTCCAACTCTTCAATGAAATTGAAAGAGAAAGGTCACTATCGAACACATTCTATGAAGCCATCATAACCCTCATCCCAAAACCAGGCAGGGACTCATCAAAGAAAGAGAACTATAGACCCATTTCTTTGATGAACATTGATGCAAAACTTCTCAATAAAATTTTGGCTAATCGAATTCAACAATTCATCCAAAAAATCGTACACCATGATCAAACACGATTCATTTCAGGGATGCAAAGCTGGTTCAATATACGCAAATCAATTAATATTATTCATCACATGAACAGGAGCAAGAATAAGAACCACATGGTTATCTCAATAGATGCAGAAAAAGCATTCGACAAGATCCAACACCCCTTTATGATGAAGGTTTTGGAAAAACTAGGAATCCATGGAACATTCCTCAATACAATAAAGGCTGTATATGACAAACCGACAGCCAGCTATATACTTAATGGTGAAAAACTAAAGCCATTTCCTCTTAACTCAGGAACAAGACAAGGATGTCCACTGTCTCCCCTGCTCTTCAATCTAGTATTATAATGCCTATCTACAGCAATAAGACAAGATGCAGCCGGGCGCTGGTGGCTCACGCTTGTAATCCTAGCTACTCAGGAGGCTGAGATCTGAGGACCGCGGTTCAAAGCCAGCCGGGGCAGGAAAGACCATGAGAATCCTATCTCCAATAAACCACAAGAAAACCAGAAGTGGCGCTGTAGCTCAAGTGGTAGAGCGCTCGCCTTGAGCTGAAGAGCTGAGGGACAGCGCCCAGGCCCAGATTTCTAGCCCCACGACTAAAAAAAAAAAAAAAATAAGACAAGATGCAGACATAAAGGGTATCCAAATACGAAAAGAATAAATAAAACTCTCCCTCTTTGCAGACGACATGATCTTGTATTTAAAGAATCCCTTAGAATCCACTCCCAAATTACTCAAGGTGATTCAAAACTTTGGCAAAGTAGCAGTATATAAAATTAACCCCCAAGAATCAATGCCTTTTCTGTACGCCAACTATGAGAAAAGTGTGGCTGAAATAAGGAAAGAAACTCCATTTGTATTAGCCCCACAAAAAATAAAAGACCTAGGAACTACTTAACCAAAGAAGTGAAGGACCTCTATGATGAAAACTTTAAAATCTTGAAAAAGGAAATCAACACAGAACTTAAAAAATGGCTAAACCTCCCATGCTCCTAGATTGGAAACATTAACATCGTGAAAATGGCAATACTTCCCAAGGCTCTCTACAAATTCAACATGATACCTATCAAAATTCCAACCTCACTCTTCAAGGAAATAGAAGAGGCAATCCAAAAATTCATATGGGACAATAAAAACCCCGAATAGCAAAAACGCTCCTCAACAGAAAGAACACTGCTGGAGGAATATCAATACCAAATTTCAAACTCTACTATAAAGCTATAGTAATCAAAACAGCTTGGTATTGGCATAAGAACAGACCTAAGGATCAATGGAATAGAATTGAAATTCCAGAATGAACCTACAGACCTATAGCCATCTAATCTTCGATAAGGGATCTAAAAGAATAGTATGGAAGAAAGACAGCCTCTTCGGTAAATGGTGCTGGCAAAATTGGTTAACTACTTGTAGAAAACTAAAGCTAGATCCTTATATATCACCCTGCACCAGAATTAACTCCAAATGGATTAAAGACCTCGAAGTCAAAGCAGAGAGTGTGAAAACATTACAGGACGGAATAAGAGAAACCCTAGGTCTCCTTGGCTCAGGCCAAAATTTTCTGAATAGAGACCCGGAAACACAACAAATCAAAGAAAGGTTGGACAAATGGGATTGCATAATGTTGCAGAGCTTCTGCATGGCAAAGGACATAGCTAGCAAGATCAATAGAAAGTCCACGGACTGGGAGAAGATCGTCACTAGCCAAATAACGGATAAGGGCCTCATATCTAAAATATACTTGGAACTCAAAAAATTAAATCCCCCAACATCAAATCCTCAAAGAAACAACTGCCCAATAAATAAGTGGGCTAAAGACTTGAAGAGAAACTTATCTGAAGAAGAAAGAAGGATGGCCAATACACACATGAAGACATGCTCAACCTTCCTAGCCATAAAAGAAATGCAAATCAAAACAACATTGAGATACTACCTCACTCCAGTTAGAATGGCAAAAATCAAGAACTCTAATAACAACAGATGCTGGAGGGGATGTGGACAGAAGGGAACCTTACTTCATTGTTGGTGGGAGTGTGAACTTGTTCAACCACTTTGGAAATCAGTATGGAGTTTCCTGAAAAGACTTCACATAGCGCTCCCCTATGACCCAGCAATCCCACTTTTGGGCATTTACCCAAATGTTTACAAACAAGACCACACTAAAGCTACCAGCACAACTATGTTTATTGCAGCATTATTTACCATAGCTAAGATATGGAACCAACCCAGATACCCCTCAGTATACGAAGAAAATGTGGTATATATACACAATGGAATTCTATGCCTCCATCAGAAAGAATGACATTGCCCCATTTGTTACGAAATGGAAAAACATGGAAAAAATTATATTAAGTGAAGTAATCCATGCCCAAAGAAATATAGGTCCCATGGTTTCCCTTATTTGCAATATCTAGTATATGTATGGGTCAAGTGGAAAAGGTCAGATAATGTGATGTTAGGAAAATGAACCCCTAGATATGTATTTTAATGTTTTTTTTTCTTTCATGCATGTGTTTCTAATGCATTTATAAGATTATTTATTTGTTGCTTTGTATGTCCCTACCCCACAGTATAACCCTGCTTTCACTATATTTGATATCAGTATAACTTGTGGAGGAGATGGGGAAAAACAAGTCGTTTAAGGATACAGGTATACCTGTTGCATCAATGAGAAGTACAAGTTGTCATGTCGAAAACGAGCTTTACAAGGTCGGTGCGGGGGGTGGGGGAGAAGGGTTGGGTGGGATGGTAGTGGGGAGGCTGGGAAGGGATGTGAAGGGTAAACAAAGGAGGATGCTGCAATGCTTGGTAAGAAATGTATGCATTATCCTGCCCATGTAATTGTAACCCCTCTGTACAGTATGTTCACAAATAAAATAAAAAAAAAAAAAGAAATCTGAGGTGATTCTGATTGTTTTCCCTTTATAGATTGTTAATCTTTTCTCCTTGACAGCTTTAAGGATCTTTTAGTCGGTCTGAATTGATCTTGTATGGATTATAATGTGACAGTGTGATGGCCTCTTCTGGTCTGGTATACCTGGAGTTCTAAAAGCTTCTTGTATCTGAATAGGCCTATCTTTTTGCATGTTTGGGAAGTTCTTTGCTAGGATCCTGGTAAAAAAAATTTCCTAGACCATTAATTTCTGTCTAAAGGTGCTCCTCTTCAACCATTATGCTTCTGATGGTGTCTTCCAAATGTTGAATAGATCTATCATACATCTTGGATTTGTCTTCGATGGTTGTAGGTTCTTAATCTATAATATCCAGGCTGTCTTCAATCCCCAAGATTCAATCTTCTGAATGGTCTCACCTACAGTCAAAAATTTCTACTTTATTTTGTCTATTCCTTCTAATTGGTCGCCTTTTATGGCTTCAAGTTCTTTGTTGGAGCTTTGTTATAGAAGTTGTATGAACCATTTTACTTCCTTAATTTGGTGTTCAGTGTTTATTCTCAAATCACTTAGTTGATTGGTTATGGTTTCCTTGGACTCCTATTCATTCTGTTGGGTTCCATTCAGCATTCCCTTTGTAGTCTCCCTGACTTCTTTGAGCTCTCTGTTTATGGATTCCATGGATGCCTCTATTGATCTTCGTCTATTCTCGTCCCACTCTCTCAATTCCTGTATTACTCTGATTAGCTTCCTCACATGCACCCAATTCCTGTAGTTCTCTTTAAGTGTTCTCAGCATGCTCACTCCATTCCTGATTTTCTCTTTTTCTGTTCTCAGCCTGCTCACACAATTCCTTTATTTCTCTTTTAGTCTTCTCAATCTGCTCATGAAATTCCTGTATCAGTCTTTGAGTAACATCCTAACGCTAATGAGATTCCTCTATTGATCTTTGGCTTGCCTTCTCTATCTCCGTATCATGCTCTCACTGAGTCCTTTGCAGGTTTTCAATCTTTTCATTTACCATTTTTACCAGTAGTATTTGTAGAGTTTTTTTTGTGGATTATTCATTATCTGTTCTGCTCCCTGATTATGAGTGGGAGTTGAGCTCCCTGGACTTGTCATTTTTCTTGTGTTTTTTTCCAGCTTGTTCTGCCCATTTGGGATAAGAGTAACACCAGCTTTGTGGTAGAACACTATTTTAAGGCAACCATCAACCAATGTCCTTAGTTGCACAGTCAAAATTCTGCAGATACAATCTAATTCAACAGATACAATTTATTCAATATCAAACAGTTATGTATTAATGGTCCACAAACAGCAAAGAAGAATTTGGCAGAAATTAGGGAGAAATGTGGGTAAAAATAGGATTAGAGATGTGGAAAGGTAAAGGGAGAGTGAAATTAACCAAGTACTTATCTCAAAGAGGAAAATGGATAGGACAGGATGATAGTAGAGAGAAAACAAGAAGAAAAAGAAAAAAAAGACAAGAAAAAATGGAAAAACAAAAATTTAAAATTAAAAAGTGAAACACTTAAAATTATGCAAGTTTAAAGAAGTAGTATTCTGAGAACGGGGATAGGAAGAGGGGACGTGAGGGATAGAAAGGAGACATGAAAAACTAAAAAATAAAAAATGTTTAAAATATTTTATAGGTATAAAGAGGTAATACTGCTACTAAGGAATTTAAATCTAAGAGGTTTTGAATTGAGTAATAAATTTTTGGATTATGTGTGTACACAACATGGGATAAGGTCTAATAATCAATGTCGGGTATATCTGGGGATGAGCAGAACAGCAATTAAGTCATGCAAAAAAGAACGAAAAAGAAGAAAAAATGAAAACAATGAGAAAGAAAGAAAAAAGGATAAAACATTCAGTAGAGCTAAAAATAGCACACACAGATATACACCTAAAGTCTAAAATAAAAATTATGAGAGGAAGAAAAAAGAGATTAATAGAGAACAATTTTTTCAAAAAATTAAAAAGTAAAATTTTTTTTAAAAAATTTAAAAAGCTAAAAAAAAGGTACAAAAGATTTCTTTGATTTTTTTTGCGGGATGGGAAGATCCTATATCCCCTTGTGTCCATAGCCAGTATCCTGTTGGAGTCTCTGGTCTGCTTGTGGTGTTTGGTTTTCCTGGGGCTTGATTGGTTACTTAAGTCAGTTTGTTTGGACAGGCAGAAAAATGCACTGCTTTACCCAGGATTTTGTGATCCTCATCCCAGGCTAGTTCAGTGGGAGGGAGATCTGCTTTGAGTATCACAAAAGAGGGAGATGGCTGTTTCATCTAGTTTGGAGATGCTGTGATGAGGCTGTTCTGGGTAGAGTTGAGGCCTTTCAGCAAACAGTAGCTTTTCCCTGAAGGGCTAACTTCTGAGACACTCAAAGAGCCTAGCCTGAAGCCATTCTCAAGGTTTATGTTTACTGAATTTCAATTGATTGTCTGTGGGGAGTGGCAGCCCCTGGCTCTGTTTACCCAGTGAAGAAAGTCCCTCCCACAGGGAAAGAGTTTTCTCTGCTTGGTCTGTGTGAATTTTTCCTGGGTGGAGCTGAGCCTGGCAGGGCTGGTTAGGTTCCTGTGACCTGCTAAATGACTCTTTTGTTTTCTTCCAAGGCTGAGTTGGACCTAGCTGCTCAGCCAGGCCTTTGTCAATATCAAAGATGGAGATCTCCAGTAGTGGGGGACGGAGAGGTGGCCTTCCCTTCTCTGCTCCTTGAGAAGGATTGAGAATGTCAGTGTTTTACTCAAGACAGTCTTGGTTCCTGGGTCGTCTCTGGTCTGCAATCTGCAGGATGATGATATCTGCCCCTTGTCAGTTCTTGCTGGTATTGAATAGAATTCACTGACCTGCTGCCTCTGGTTCCTTTGTCCCTTTGTGTTGTAGGTATGGCGGCTACAGCCGTCGTTGCAGCTGCCACCACAGCAGCAGCCATGGCCTCTGGCAAGTGCTCAGATCTGTCTCCTTGCCTGGATTTTCCCTCTCTGGCCAAACTCTCTGTACTGTAATGGCACATTTGGTGAAATTCTCTGGCTTAGGAGTGTTCACTGGAACACTAAAACTCCTTCCTATGTGAGAGCTTGTTTATCCTCCAGGTTCTCCTCTCCCATCTTCCCAGAACTCCTTAAATGTGTTTCTTAAAAATAGAAATATTTTTAAATTCTCATGCACACTTCTCATTAGGGAGTTCAGATGATGTTAACTGAATTTTTGTCAGATTTATTTGTGTATATGTGAGATTGTCTTTGAATATGAAGTTTGGCCCTGGATGCTGTCCTCTGTCCCCACCCCTCCTTTTGTTTTTGCTTGCTCAAGGTTGGCACCTTCTCACTTGAGCCACATCTTCCAGATTTTTGGTTTTCAGTTGGAGGTAAGAGTCTCTTTTTTGCCTGCCTGACCTGGTTTTCAACCATGATCCTCAGATTTCAGCCTTCAGGTGATCTATTGAGTGTTTTCCTGTCCTCTTTTGTGAAAATACACACCCCCCTGGAATCAAAGGTAAAAGAACAACTTAAAAGTTGTTATAATACTCCCAACCCAAAGAAGATACCTGATATACTTGATTTAAGTGTTAAGATATAAAATTTGGATTTGTGGAAAAACTGAGCCTCTTTAGTGTCATTTTGGGAAAAGTGAATCAAATATTTATAGCATTCCTAGATAAAGGGAATAAAGTAAACCTCTTTTCATGAGGAGTATTAATGAGAAGAAGAGTAGTTTTTGTCATTAGTGTAGCTTACTTGAAACAGTTTCAAAGTACAGATCCTCAAGTATATTTTCTGTGTAATAATCACTGAATTCTAAAATTATTTGTTTTCCTTAGCATTTTCTGTTTGTCCTCATCTGCTATCTCATTTGAGACATACACCTTGTACAAGGGCCTTCTGTAGTCAGTTTACATTTTATAAATAAATAATTTTAGGTTTTTAAAATTATAAATAATTTTAGGTTTTTAAGAATTAGAAAAGCTAATAATAATAATAATCATTTTCTGATGTCCTTCACATTTCTCCACATTTCATTATATTGGTTTCATATGCTATCAGTATATTTATAGGCTATGAAGTATGATTTTGGTTTCAGTTTCTGTGCTGGTATTGGGGCTTGAAATTAGTACATTGGTCTGTCACTAATGCCAGCATTGATGGCGCACATTCCTGTGATTCAGGCTAATCAGGAGGCTGAGATCTGAGGATAAAGGTTCAAATCCATCCTGGCCAGGAGAGATTTTGTTGCTCTTGTCTTCAATTAATGACTAAAAAGCCAAAAGTTGAGTGTGGCTCAAGTGGTAGAGCACCAGGATTGAGCAAAGAAGCTAAAGTGTAGTAATGTGTAGTTCCTAAAGGATAGTTTCCAAGTCCTGATTTTAAGTACCAGTACCAACACACAAGCACACACAAGCACACAAGCACACACACACACACACGCACACACACACACACACACACACACACACACACACACACACACACACACACACACATGTTTTCTTTGTCCCCAAAGCACTATGGTTCTCTTTATGTGCCCCTGAAATCCACTTTGCTTTATTT
This sequence comes from Dipodomys spectabilis, assembly GCF_019054845.1. Classification (NCBI taxonomy): domain Eukaryota; kingdom Metazoa; phylum Chordata; class Mammalia; order Rodentia; family Heteromyidae; genus Dipodomys; species Dipodomys spectabilis. Next base: position 260,440 of record NW_024871363.1, read on the forward strand.
TTCATTCGGTTGGTGATGTTTCCACAGGGAGAGCAAAGAAATGGCTGTTACCTGAGTCTTGGCTGTCTGTGCTTTTGCTGGGATGACCGAGGTCTGCCTTATTGAGCATTGAGTCCCAGAGAAAACTCCATGAAGCACATTGAGGGAAATATATGAGAAGACATTCATTCAGGTAATTCTTCAGTCTATCTTTCTCCTGCCAAGGGTTTTTCTTTCTGTGTAGGGTGAGTTCCTTTTCTTTCCACATAAAGCTGAACATTGTATAGCTTTCTGTGTGTGCCCACATGCAAATAAGGCTTTTGTAAAATATCAGCCATTGAAAACTTGCTCTTTTTTCTCCTCTCACCATTAGTGAGTTTCTTGGCAGCCTTCATTGTTCTGAGAAAAATGGAATGATCTAGAAATTGTCATGGGATGTTTATAGTTGTAAGTCAGAATTTATAGTTCTTTTGCTCTAGTGAATTGAGCAACATCTATGTGAATTTATAGACAGCCTTTAGGGAACTTATTTATATGGTATGGATGAAGTTTTGGATATGATATATCTATGGAAGTCCAAAGATATCTTTAAATACTTTGTCCAAATTAAACAGAAATTGAAAACACTTTAAATTTTTTTTGATTTAACCAGAGTCTTCTATTAATTTGGGATGTAGGATTTTTAAGTGCTGGAATCAATTAATTTTCATTTGTAGGAAAAGTGGCAGAAAGGAATATACCTGAAGATACAGTATAAGTTTTCCCTTTTGATGAGTTACGAAGTTTAAGTTTGATTTCAGATAAAGGATTGTGAGAAGTATCAATATATAAATCCAGTTTCTGAGATTAATTAGATTAAATTAGTAGGAAAGGTACTTTGTTTGCAGTAACAATTACAATATGCTATATTGAAATGTGTGTGACAAACATGTTTGTGTAGTTGTGTAGTTAGATATCATTAAGGTGGTGTTATAGATTTTAATAAATTTCTTCAAGCACAAGAAAAAGTGTGAGAGATGTTAGAGTTTTACACAGAGCAGAGAAAATACCAAATGGTCTTCAATAAATGCTCTCATTTTTCCATTCTTTTTTGTGTATGTGCTGGTATTGGAGTTTCAACTTAGGGTCTTGTGTTTTACTTAGCTTTTCCTTTAAGGCTGGTGCCGTACTACTTAATCCATACTACCATATCCAGTATTTTTGCTTTTTATTGGCAATATGAATATCACAGATATTGCTGCTTGTTGCTTGAGATCTCTTCGAATCTGAATCCTCAGATCTCCGCCTCCTATATAGCTGGGATTACAGGTGTGAGGCACCAGTACTCTGAGAAATGCATTCATTTAGTCATGATATGTGGCAAATCACCACAAATGTATTTGTTTGTCCATTAAATACCAACAATAGTAGGACATAAGTTTGGTAGCTTGGGTGTAGTTTGTCTCTAGCAGCTGCTCACTTTCTACCAGGGGCCACCAGGCTATAGTCTCTCATGGAATGTAGGGATCTCTTCCAAGCTTAAGGGATGCCTGGTATGCTTTAGGTTCTGTGGTTGTGAGTCTGTGTTTCTGGTCCCCTATCATACAACCACTTTTGTCAGCTCCTAGACACCTCCATACTTTATTGACAAACATATTCTCCTTACTGTTTGATTCATTCGGTTGGCGTCACTGACTTCTAGAAAGGCCTTATTTTGCACTCACTCCTTGGAAGTAACTCACACCCAAATCTTGTGGGAACTAATTACATTTGTAGAATCTCTTTAATTTTGTTGTCTAGCAGGGCATATTGTGGGGTTAGATCCTTCCCAGACTGGAAGATAAAAGATATCCCAAGGTTCTGACTTGTGTATCACTTGATACACATAAAAAGCTATTTATTAGCTGGGCAGCGGTGGCTCATTCCTGTTATCCTAGCTACTCTGGAGGATGAGATCTGAGGCTCCCAGTTCAAAGCCAGCCATGGCAAGAAAGGCTGAGAGACTATTATCTCCCATAAACCACTTAGAAAACTGGAAATGGCACTGTGGCTCAAGTGGTGGAGCACTCGCCTTGAGCTGAAGAGCTGATGGACAGCGCCCAGGCCCAGAGTTGAAGCTCCACGGCTTAAAACCTACGTAGAAAAAGCTATTTACTATTCTAAGTTTCCTCAATTTCAGACACTGGTAATGTTGAGTTATTGTTTGATTTTTAGCCAATGAAGTGTGAAATTTAAGAAAAGGAAAGATAATTCCTTTGGTGGAGTGGAAAACAATTCAGCAGTTATAGAGAATGAAAGGCAGTTAGGAGTAAAACTGAGGATAGATTCAAGAGCAGTGGCAGTGACTTCAGAGATGGACAGAGGTAAACATGACAGATATATTTTAAAAAGAGATTATGTGGCTGAGAATGTGGTTTAGTGGTGGAGTGTTTGTCCAGCATGCATGAAGCTCTGGGTTTAATTACATAGTACCACATAAAAAGAAAAAGCCATAAGTGGCACTGTGGCTCAAGTCATAGGGTGCTAGTCTTGTGCAAAAAAGAAGCTCAGTGACAATGCCCAGGCCCTGAGTTCCTGCCCCAGGATTGTCAAAAAATAAAAAGAGAGAACATGTTAATAATGGATGAGAGAGGGATGCAGAGAACAAATTCATCACTGAATTTTTCCTCTATTTCAAAATCAAGACATCATTGCAGAGACAAAAATGGAGCATAAAGATGGTCCAGAGAGAACATATCTTATGGAGAAATACAAGAATTTTACTGCAACTGTCCTGTACAGATAATCCATTAGACATAATTGTGACTCTAAATAGCACAAGAGCTCATTGTAATAGCACAAGTGTTATCTGTAGATTTTGTATGGGTGCTGGTTCTTAACCTTGATAAGAGCCTAGGTGCTATTCCTATTTTTTCCTCGAGAATATTACTGTATTACTTAAGCCACAGCTCCTCTTCTGACATATTTGGTGATTAAGTGGACATAAGCGTGTCATGGACTTTTCTTGACTCACCTGGCTTAACAGTGTTATCTCAAAATCTCAGCATTCTGAAGAGCTAGGATTACAGTTGTGAGCCACTAGCACGCAGAGAACCATTTCTTTTTCAGTGAAAGGAATTAGAATGCAGAATCATCAGAAAGATTCACCCTCAGTACAAAATAAATCATCAAGACCAGTTCACAAATACACACACACACACAAGCACACAAACAAACACACATAAGCTTCTCAGGGGTCTGTATCTCTTTCCCCAAAGGAATAGTATATTCTAAGGGTTAAATTGTGGTGTCACAGGCTCTAATCCCAGATATTGAGAGTTAGAGGTATAGGAGGATGGGGTAATGAGGGTGGCTTGAGTGAAGTTAGCACAAAACTATATGAAAAGCCAACTGAAAAAGAAAAAAAAAATGGTTGGGGGAATGCAGGCACAAATCGTAGCGTATTTGCCTAGTAAGTGTAAGGCTTTCAGTTTATTCCTCAGTTCCATGAAAAAGACGAAAAGAATAGCATCTCAGTCCATTTTGTCATGGTTTAACAAAATCCTTGAAGCTGTATACTTCACACGGAAAAAAGGTCTATTTCAATCACAATAATAGTGGATGCAATGTCTAAATAGCATGCTAGCACATGGGCTATGGCCCCCTAGGTGCATCATATCACAGAGGACCTTGGCATCATGGCATGTGCTAGAATGACGATGATGTTAGTCCCTTCAGAGTTGATGAGATGACATTAATCTATTTATGACTGAAACCTCTCTTAAAGGTTCCACCTCCTGACACTGCTACATTGAGAAGTTAAGCTTCAGTGTGAGATTTGATGGTGACAGACCATCAACAGGCTTCTGACAGAGGCAGGTGCGACCATTGGAAGCCGAAGTCATTCATAAACTAGGCACCTTGGACAACTGCTTCAATCTCTTTGATTCTGATCTTTTCTGTATTTGGGGCCATCTCACAGCTAGGATCCATCGAGTTCATGTCTGTTCCATGTGCCAGCTTGTTATGCTGAGTGTGATATAAGCTGTTAAACAATAGGGAGAACAAGGACGGAGATGGACACAAAAATGGAGGTTTGGCATTCTTCATGACACTTAATTAACATTAATAGATTTTATAGGTAAGTCATTAGAAAGCTGTATGTCATTATACAATACTTACATAGAGCCATGTAATACCTACTGTATGACATGGAAAGATACCTTGTAGAGCAGCCTGTTTACACATAATACAGACAATCCTATGAACACAAAGGATGGGAAAAAAATAAGTTCTGGCCTACAAAATTAATTGTCAACCTCAGAGTCAAAGCACACACCCTGAAAACATTACTGGAAGGAATAGGAGAAACCCTAGTTCTCCTTGGCACAGGCTGAAATTTTCTTAATAGAGACCCAGAAACAGAACAAATCAAAGAAAGGTTGCACAAATGGGGATTGCATGAAAGTGCAGAGCTTGTGCATGGCATAGGACATAGCTGGCAAAATCAATAGAAATCTCGTGGATTAGGAGAAAATCTTCACTAACCATACAACAAACAAGGGTCCCATATCTAAAACATGCTTGGAACTCAAAAAATTAAATACCCCTACAACAAATCTTCAAATAAACAACTGCCTGATAAATAAGTGGGCTAAAGACTTAAAGAGAAAATTCTCTGAAGACGAAATAACAATGTCCAATAGCCACATGAAGAAATGTTCAACTTCTCTAGCCATAAAAGAAATGCAAATCAAAACAACATTGAGATTCCACCTTTCCCCTGTTAGAATAGCTATAAATAAGAAATATAATAATAGATGTTGGAAGGGATGTGGCCAAAAGGGAACTCTACTGCATTGTTGGTGGGAGTATAAATTTGTTCAATCACTTTCGAAAACAGTATGGAGTTTCCTCAAAAGATTCCACATAGAGCTCCCCTATGACCCAGCTATCCCACTTTCGGTCATTTACCCAACTGATCACAAATAAGGCCATACTAAAGCTACCAGCACAGCTATGTTTATTGCAACATTATTTATCATAGCTAAGATATGGAACCAACCCAGATGCCTTTCAGTAGAGGAATGGATCAAGAAAATGTCATATATATATATATATATATATATATATATATATATATATATATATATAAATTCTATGCCTCCATCAGAAAAAATGACATCGCCCAATTTGTTAGGAAATGGAAAGTCTTGAGATAAAAATATATTAAGTGAAGTAAGGCATGTCCAATGAAACATAGGTCCCATGGTTTCCCTTATTTGCAATAACTAGTACATGTCTAGGACAAGCAGAAAAGGTCAAAATCTATGTACATATGACTAGATAAGATGAAGTTAAGTGAAATAAACCTCAAGATAAGGAAGCAAGGAGTTTTTCCTTTCTTGCTATTGTTTCTAACCTATTTATAAGGTATCATGTGATTTTTGGTTGCTTTGTATATTCCTCCCCTATGGTATAAACCTTGTTTTCACTATATTTGATTCTGGTAACCTGCATCTTGTACATATACTTCTCTAATTCGGGGACGGTAAGGGAAAACACAAAATAGTTAATTAAGGATACAGGTTGACCCATTGTAAAAATTTGATGTACAAGACACTACCTTGAAAATGACCTTTACAACATTGGGAGTGGTAGTTGTTTAGGTGGGAGGGAAGGGATGGTAGGGGAAAAAAAAAGGAGGAGGCAACAATGCTTGATAGGAAATGTACTCATTACCTTGCTCATGTAACTGAAACACCTCTGTACAGTATTTTTATAATAAAACAAATTGAAAATTAATTTTATATATGGTAATGGGTCAGTACAAGGACTTGAATTTATGGGCCTTCCACTTACTTTCACACTTCCACCTGGGATCTGTATCTGTGTTTAAGTTTTTATTAATCTTTTTGTAAACGATAAATCTAGTAACACTGTCCCCTAATGTTTGTATGAAATAAGTTTTGGAAATTTTTCAAGGACTTAAGTCTTTTATGTTACATTCATCATTCTACTATCTTTCACTTTCTAATGTTCCTTGGAAGTTAAAGACAGGCTCTCTGTTGCATTTATTAGGAAATGTTTTGCCTGGACCCAGTCTATAATCCTAGCACCTAAGGAGGCTCAGATGAGGAGAATGTTGGCTTGAAGCAAAAGCAGAGAATTCCATGAAACTCCATCTCCAAAATTATGTATATTTACGCATATATAATTACATATAACATATTTAATATGTAATATATTTGTGAAATATATACATATGTACATACTATATGTCTGCAGAAGATGGGCACACTGAAACAATTGAAGGCACTGATTTAATTTCACTGCTGTCATTCTACTTTAATGATTTCCTTGAATGTCCTGTCCAATATAGATTTGTACATATCAGGCAGGCTGTACCCCATCACATATGAGTGCAAGAATAATAGGGTTTAGCTTATTACATAGTAGCTCATCAGGACAGAGGAAATATTCCTCAACTTGGTTGAACCAATCTTTATTGTTTGTTCCATACTGTGCCTCTCCTTTGGGTCTGCAGTTTTCAGTTTCAAGATAATATTTTGTTCTTTTGGAGACAAGTGAATGGAGAAATGTATGTGACCTCCAAGACAATTACCTCTATCTGGCTAAAATTCATATATTCAAATGGGAAATGTGCCATCCCCATAGAATACAAATGAGGACTGCCAAACACCAGATGTCTACATTGCAACCATTGTAATTTCCATGCAGGAATATTTTATAGGGACAAAATTAAGGTACCAAATATGTCCTTCAGCAACTACCCTTGGGAAATCCTCATGCTCATGCTAAAGTCATTGACCTTCACATTGCCTTTGTCATCCAAAACGATGTTATTGGGTTTAATGTCTCAGTATTCATTTATATATTCATTAAAGTAATGCACAGTACTCACAATCTGAACAATCTCGTGACTTCATTCTTGAATAGGTGTTATGATTTTCACATATATGTCAGGAGGTCTATAGATGGTCAGTTCCACTGCCAGGTATTGATGCTCATCCTTTTCCCTCACCTGGTATGACCTAATCATGTGTGAGTGATGGAAAAACGTAATAATATCCATCTAATTTTTTTATTTTTTTGTGTGTCTTAGGGCTTGAAGTCTGGGCCTAGGCACTGTGGCTGATCTCCTCAGGTTAAGTCTAGTCCTCTACCACTTGAGCGACAGCACCACTTCCAGCTTTTTCTGTTCTTGTGGATGCGAGGCAAACATCTACCACTGATCCACAATCCCGGCCTGTCCATCTCATATTTGATCTGACAATTGTTGAACTCTCCTTTTAGGATTATTTTCATTACCACCTTAGTGTCTATGAGGTGGTGCTAGGCCAACTTTACATATCCATAGCTACCATAGTCAATGATCTCCTCCTTCACAATGTATTGTTCAGGGAAAATCTCCTGCTGTAGCCAATAATCTCCTTCATACTGTCTTGTTCAGTGAAAATCTCCTTTTCTAAGAGCTTGAGGATAATTCACTGTGTTCCCCCATCTTTTGCTAGGATGGCAAGAAGTAAATCTACCTAAATTTAGCTAAGCAAATAACAACCCCAGAGCAATAACCAAAAGGAAATACTCAAACCCAAACAAAACATAGCCCCCCTCCAAATAAAAAAAATACCACACACTCAATGTAGAACTGAGTCCAGCAGGTCACCAGGAAATCTCAGCACTTTAATGGACTGCAGAGACCACATACAATGGCTGCAATGGACCAATCACAGGTTGGCATGAACCCACTGGCTCTTTTAGTCTTGAGCCTGTAGGACTGTTGCCAAGGTTTCTACAGGTATGCGAGGCGCACAGAATGATGCCATTGCTACAGCCATGGCAGTGTTGCAGGAACTACAAGGGCATCAGCCAATGACTTCTGTCCTTAGTGGTTGCCAGGTCCTAGTGTTTGATCCCAAAATTTTGTCCTTCAGTACTATCCATGTCCTCATGTGTGATTCTGTTAGAACGCTGGCCATGTGCAGGAGCCAAACATACACCAGTGGCTTCCATTCAACATATGTGCAGGTCTTGGAACTTGCTCCAACAATTTAAAAACAAAGTGAATTCTTATGTATTTTTAGGTGCAGAGGGTACATGACAAAGGGTCCAATTGGAAATTTTCACTAAAGTGGATCCAGATTTTTTTTTGAACTTGACAATAAAGAGAAAATTCAAAGAATTAGTTAAGGCATATGAGGTGTCCGTATTTGTTGAATTATAACCCCCTTACACAACTGCTTAAAATAACATTAAAGTCTTTATTTGTTATGGACTTTATGTATTGTTGGAAACATACAATAGATGATTTTTGGTCTTTAAAAATCGTAATATCAGAGTCGGCCACTGGTGGCTCACGTCTGCAATCCTAGCTACTCAGAAGGCTGATACCTGAAGATCACGGTTCAAAGCCAGAATATGCAGGAAAGTCCGTGAGACTCTTTTCTCCAATAACCCACCAAAAAACCGGAAGTGGCACTGTGGATCAAGTGGTAGAGTGTTTGTCTTGAGCTGAAGAGCTGAAGGATAGCTTCTAAGCCCAGAGTTCAAGCCCCATGACCAACAAAAAAATAAATAAAAAGTTATAATATCAGTATGCACTTTGGTGTTTTCTTAATGGAATCCAAGATTAGCCCTATAGCTCTTGAGAGGAACTAAAAGAATAACACACGTTTGAATAATAACATATAACAATAACATGCGTTTGAAAGAAGGCAGGAAGGATCAGCCTACTGCAAAGTGACTATTGCCAGAATGAATCCCCTATAGAAATACTTTTTTTCCTTTTCAATATTTACTAATAAAATCCATCCTTGTATTAATGGCAATACATTACTACTTTAATATAAATTAAGCACGTTCTCTATTCAACTCAGTAAATTTTGACAACTATTTAATTATGTAATCCTGAGTCCCTTATAAAGTCAATAAGTTGGCACTTTTGTCATTTACCTTAAAATGCAATGTAACTAAGACCAAGAAAGTTTTATAGTTAGGTGGGTCATGAAAGCAGCTGTTTTCTCATTTAAAAATTAAATCCAGTAGGATACTTCATGGAATCCAAAATCTGAACAGCTGCTCTAACTTTTGGATTTTAAAGACCTCATCAATTTACTCAAGATATTCAAGGTCTTTTTCTTTAAATCTAGAATGATTGATGTTAAAAGAATAGTGATATCACTTCAGAATCATCTGATACTGTAGCAAAATGCCTTATGCCATACAGCTCCATGAAACGGGTTATTAACATCTATAAGAGTGAGAGAAAAGAGAGCATCATCCTTTCCAAAGACAGTTTCTTAACAGATAGTTTACATCTGCATTCTTGAAATCCATAAGGCAGTGTGCTGATATGCTCAAAGTGAAGAACAAAGGTTGGAGTAGGGAACTTATGTAATAGAACCCCTGCCTAGAATATTGGAGGTCATCAGCTTGAACTCTCCTACGGCCAAATCCATCAGTATTCCTTTAGAGAAAGAGTTATAGCTGTGTATTTCAATTTCATTGTGATGTTATAAAAAATTCCTTAAGCTGTAAGAAAGCCCCCATTTGACCACAGGTGTGCATTGTAGGAAAAAAGATAAATCAATAAAAGCAAATTCAAATATTCTGAGACACTTACAAAAGTTCTGGACATCATTTTCTCTTGGGCTGCTGCTGTGCAGGCCCAATATTTGATCTGAAGTGAAACTTGGAATTACAAAACTTAAAACCCAAAGTCTAGTAACCTCTAAATGGCCTGTGTAACTCCTTAGTTCTCATACCTGACCCTGTGACTTAGTGGGAAAGGCAGAGAGCAGATTTCCAGCTATTGCAGACTTCTTCCATAGTGAACAATGAGCTACCATCTTCAGTCATGTGGTTCCAGCACAGACTTGGTTCAGGTCTTTGAACCTGAGTGTAGAAGTTTGACTCTCCATAGTGTGAATTGGAAATTTGGCCTCTTAGTAAGATAGGTTTGGAGGACCTTGGGTAACTGTGGGCTAGTCTATTTTTAATAGCTTCTGCTTTGTGCACATTTGGTTTAAATGCAGAGATACATAACTAGTAGGAGTGGTCAACCTAGGGTAGAGCAAGAGAGCCACAGGAGAGGGACAGAGATCAAACTCATGCCGTCTGCCATTTTATGCTGCTTGAATTGACATGTTCTGCATGAATTTTAGTAATTCAAGAATAAAAACTATGGGTTGGGAAGGTGGCTCAGTGGTAGAGTGCCTGCCTTGCATGCATGAGGCCCTGGGTTCCATTCCTCAGCACCATATAAGCAGAAAAGTGCCCGAAAGTGGCTCTGTGGCTCAAGTGGTAGAGCTCTAGCTTTGAGGTGAAGAACTGAGGGACATCGTCCAGGCCCGGAGTTCAAGCCCACGATTTCCCCCTCCAAAAAAAGAATAAAAATTAACATTACATATAGATTTTTTAATTGCCTCTTTGCTTCTGACAAAAATTAAAAGTAAAAATGAATTTAAATGGAAAGGCAGTATGGTAAGAGCAGGGAAAAGTAATGGAGAAATGATTGTGGACAGTTCCTGAAGTCCAATCAGGAGGCTTTATTTACCAACAATGGGAAATAAAATGAAACTATGTAACAAGAGAGGGCCTGCCTGCCTTTTCTCAGCAACAATGCAGCCCTGTCTGCTTTCCTTAGCAACAGCCCTGCCTGTCTTTCCTCATTTATGCCAGAGCCAAAGGGCTCAGTATACCATGACTAAGGGAGGATGTTAGAGCTGTCTTTGTAAGATGAAAAAGAACAAGCCCTGGATCCCTGGATATGTCTGGAAACCTAGAAAGCCTCTGGAGCCTTAAACTTTTAGGCCTTTAGATACCAGTCTTCCACAGAAATTAAACATTTAGACAAAAAGCCAAGATGTGCTCTGAAGTATGTAGATTCCCTTACTCAAAGAACATAAAGACCTCCCAATGACACAATCCTCCCTGCAAACAACAGCCCTTCCTAGTGAGCCTCAGGGATTAGAAGGCACATTAATCTTTTCTACCTTCCAGAAACCAACCCACACCCTGAGGGCACTATGACAGCAGGAAGGGAGGGCTCATCCCTGTCACAAACCAAGGATGAAGCTCAGAGGAACACACATAATCTCATAATGTACTCAGACCTCCTAAAATTCCAACACCTTCCAGAAGGTGTTGGATCAAAAAGATCAAGCTGTCATGCCCAGCTCTAAGGCCCAAACTTCCCACCCAGTGTGAGCCCAATTGAGTGACATACAAGCCAAGTAAGGCTCTCTGATAAATTTCCTAAAACCATCAGACTCCATGCCAGCATGATGTTACTTGTCTTCTGGTGACAAAGCCTCGGGATCTTTCAAGAGAGAAGCTGTCATGATCTTAACTCCACCTGCCATGGGCAGTTCAGCAAGCTTTACTCTTTTGCTCCCTCAGTGACTGGTTTAATTTTGGGATAATCTCAACAACACAGTCTCCTAATACCACTGTCCCCAAGGGGATACCCTCCATCCAACCAAACAGTCAAACAAACTGGAGGTGTTCTCTTTGGGCAGGACAGACCAGCCTATTTCCAGGGGCTCCCCTTCCCCCTAGATGCCTTGGAAGGGGCATCTGCTCCCTCCTGCAGCAGACCTGCAATTCCTCCCAGACCTGCACTGACCACAGCAGCTTCTAGACAGCTGGACACTGCATGTCCAAGTTAGGAGAGGTGCTGTCTCCAAGTTCTATGATTCAGGAGATGCTAGGCAGTTTTTTGTGCTGCCAGGTGTGCCAGGTTGAGGACTCTGCAAAGCCAACCAGCAAGGTTTCACCTACCAGCCTGCCCAGTGTGCAGCTGGCCAAGCCTGGTGTCTGCTTGGGCTCATGTATCCCTAGAACTGCAGAGTTAGGGAACCTTCAGATTCCCCCTGCCAGAGCCAGCATTGAATTGCCCACAAAGAGCGCCAACTGCTCCTGGTCCATCTACTGCTGTCTTTAGCAGTTTCCCCCCACTAGCATGGGACTCTCTGGTGCAACCAGTCTTAGTGGGATATGTCTGGGTAGCAAGCACGCATCACTTTTCATTTGTAAGCCAGCAGACTACTAATACAGGCTCATCATCTGCCCCGTGCCAACCTGGACAGCCCTGTCCCTCCCAGCTTCATTGTCCACCCTGTGTTTAGGGGCCCCCTGAGCTCAGGTTCTGCTCCCGAACCTGCCCATATATTCTGAAAAGAGCCCAGAGAAATACTTGGCCTTTTTTGTGCCCCAGAAGTCAGGCCACAGTGAGGCTTATTCAACTCCTGCCTTGCTCCAAGCATATCCTCCAACAGAAGAACACCCCCAGGCTCCACTGCAGACTTCTGATAGGTAAAACAAGAGGCTGTCCTTGTGCTGTCCACAGTCACTAGCCAACAGTTCTGTCAAAGGGGCATCTGCTAAGGCCTCCCAAGTGGATACAGGGGCTCTGACATCAAGACAGGGGCAGGCAACATCCATGCATGTTGACTTTGGAGCAGCTCCACTTCCAGGTACAGACCTCGTGGCCTTTGAATCAGATCATGACATTGCAAAAGATCACAGCACACACTAGAAGAACCCAATAAGCAATGACCCTGTGCTCAAAAACCTGACAGAGGTGGGAAATCAGAGAGAGAGAGAGAGAGAGAGAGAGAGAGGGAGTCTAGCTGTGCTTTGATGCTTTTTCAATATCCTTGCCAAGAAAAGCATACTTTTATCTAGAAATAAAGAGGAAAACTTTGAACTCTAATATAGATCAATTAAACTTCCTACCATAAACAATCACAAAAGTGGAAACTGTGTGATAATAAATGTATGTATATAAATGTATATGTAATATAAATATGTAGGTATGTATATGTATATTAAAATATACAATTTGAATATATATGTATAATGTATATATGTTTAAAGTACAGAGGGAAAAAAGTAATACATAGTATTTGAAGGAATAATAACCAATACCCTCCCAATTTTGATTGAACGCATGAACCCTTCTATGCAGGAATCTAGCAGCTCAAAAAGTCAATTAACATAATTACCCAGGTCCACACTAAGACACATTTTAATTAAATAAAGACAGAAAACTTCCCAAAGCACAGAGACAACTCATCACACCCAAGTAACCTTCAATGATATTATGAAAAATTTCTCATGAGAAAATAGGTTAACTATTGGACAGCAAGGGCAACAAATTTAAAGTGCTAAAAGGACATATCGAAAACCCACCTTTCTAACAAATATACTTCTTCCAAATGTAAGAGATGAGCTAAGTACCTACTGATGGCTAAGGCCTATAATCCTAACTACTCAGGAAGGTGAATTGTGAGGATTGTGTCTCAAATCCAGCCTGGAACTTGTCTCTCAGGAGGAAGTTGTAGGACACAGGTGTCCTTGAGAAGGAGGGAGGCCTTGTGCAGGGCCATTGCTGGAACAAGACATAGGATAAGGTGGCCATCAAGAATGGAGGCTATTAGCTAGTGTCACCACTGAAGCAATTTATAATATGCAGTAGTCCTCTAGAAAATCAGAGGATTTTGACCACTGTCCTAGTGGTTTCAGAAATGCCATGATAAAGACCAGAGCAACTTCAAACCCACCTGGAGTCCTTAGTAACAGTCTTTGAGGCCTAAGAGGTAGAGTGTCAATTTTGGCAGGCTGTGATTGGTCCACTATTTTTGGGACCTCACTGGCCCAGACTCTGATTGGTCCATTTCCTCCATGATATCACTATGCCTGGTTGTGATTGCTCCAAGGTGTGAGGCCATGCAGGATATATAGGAAGCCACCATGTTCCAACCTATGTCAGTTAACAGATCTGGGAGATCTTGCTTGAGGGCCCGCTGGACTGACTCAAAGCTGATTGTTTTGCTTGTGGGGACTGGTTGTTGTTTGGATTTTGGTATTTCTTTTTACTGTTTCTGGGTTTTCCAATATTTTATTTAGTTTATTTTAGGTAGGGTTGCTACCTGCCATAATAGCAGAAGGATGGAAGAACACAAAGAATCAAGCTCAAGCTCCTTGAAGGAAGAGATCACCGAACAATACCAGATGAAAGAGCTCATCCACAAAGGTACCTATGGACAAGTGAAGCTGGCACATCCCCAACTCACAGACAAGGATGTGGCATTTAAAATACTCTAGAAGTGAGAGTCCTCATCATTGGATAAAGAATGAAGTGAACATTTTTAAGACGGTATGGCACAAACACATCATTAGGTTGTACTAAGTGATGGAGAAGGAAGAGTATGTATGTCTCATCATGGAACTGGCCATTAGGGGATACCTCTTGGGGTGGATCTGAAAATCCTGCCATCAATATGAGGATTAAACCAGGAGGCTCATCATACAAATTGTAAGTGTTGTTCACCACCTATACCAAAACAGAATCACACATGACCTTAAGTCCAACAACATCCTATTGGACACCAAAGGCAATATCAAGGTCAGTGGTTTGAGTCTGAGCATCTGGCTCACCCCGGGGCAATTCCTAACCAATGTATGTGGTGCTGTGCTATTCTATCCCCCTGAAATATTCCTCAAAGGAAGAAATGATGCCAGGTGCAAGGGAGACTGAAATCTGAGGATCAGGGTTCAAAGCCAGCCCAGGTTGGCTCTACCATCTGAGCAGATTCATACTGATACCAAAGACTAATTTGAGGAGGAGATGGCAGAGGACAGAGTTGGCTAGCAAAATAGCTACCACTCTTCTCAGAACAAGCTGCTGAATTTGGGCCTAGGAACAGAGCAGTTCCAGCCAAGAGTGGAGAGCCCTAAGAGATATCAAAGATAACCTCACTTGAAAGCCAGGAGGCTGTTATTGGGATGGGAGAGATTTGTAGGGGGTCTACTAAAAAAAGATTTGTAAGTGGGATCCAAGAATGGAGATCAAAATATAGTTTGCCCAGCAACGCCCTCAGTCTATCCCAGAAGACAGGTGGACCAACTGTCTTAGGATGGATTCCAGACAAGGGGCACCTTGTACTGCACTGATAAACTGACATTGTAGTTATTAAAGCATATAATTTTTGTGCATTATATCAGTTCCTTGCACATGCAAAACGATTTGAATTATATTTAAACTACACCTTAGTCTTTAAAAATGTAGTTTGATTTATTTTATTCTATGTTATTCAAGATGAGTCTCATTATGTAGTCAAGACTGTTCTTAACTTCATAATTCTACTGCCTAGGTACAGATGTGTACCTCCATGTCATCCATCATACTATAATATGCACCTTTACTTAAGTGTTAATATTATATTTATCCCTTGGCAGTACTGGGGTTTTGATTCAGAGGCTGCTTGGTAAGCAAGTGCTCTACTCCTGCCCCAGTCCTTGCTCTTCATTTTACTTTAGATGAGCTCTTATTGTGTTATTTCGCTTGGGTCTTTATCAGACTGTGATTGTAATGTATTTTTCTGCTGGGAAGCTGACATCTAACTCAGATAGTTCAAACCCTTTTTGTCTTTTTATAGTTTTAGTAAATATATTTTTTTATAATAAAGATGGTACACAGAGTCATTACAATTATATGTCATTTTAAAATTCAAAACCTTATTTTAAAAGAGTTAACATGCATATAATCACTAAAATTTATCTCTAGAAAAAATGACTACCAGAATAAATGTTTTTGGAGGCTGGGTCAGTGGCATTTGGTATTGTTCTCACTTCAGCTCTAGACAATGCTATATAGTTCAAGACCTGCATGGCCTAAATAAAACCAAGTAAAAAGTAAAAAAAAAAATGATCCTTTAGGGCACAGCTGTGGAAGGTTTGAAATACTTTTGTACATTTTACTGACCATTTGTACATTTCTGTGGTGATGAAAGTGATATAGCAATTATGTTAGAATTTGACACATTCTTCTAACATAGCATAGCATTACCACATGACCCAGCAATTCCGTTGCTCATTGTATACTCAAAAGAACTGCAAACAAAAACCAATAGCTCACATGCCAACGATAACATCAGCAATGTTTACAATAGTCAGGAGTTGTAAACACCTGGAGTGTCTATCAGATGGATAGGTTTATAAAACGTGAGGTATGCATAAATGATGACTCATCCACAAAAGGCTGCAATTAATATATATCTGTCATCGATGGACACAAAAATAATCTATTATGTGAAATATATTGACTAAACCATTTCATAAGAGAAAAATGGAAGAATAAAAGTTTCTGGGGCAGGTCATTGAGGGTGATTAATACTCAATGATTGTGTGGATTCCATCATTATTGAAAAGAAAGTTCACGAACAGAGGTAATGGTTACAAAGTAGTGTGGATATAATTAATATCACTGAATTGTATTCCTTCCTAGCAATCATAAGGCCCTGTTTTCAACCCCCTGCACATCCAAAAAAAGAAATGCTAAATTGTCCTTCTGTTACCTGCCTTGAGTGGTCGGTGCTCTTCTACTGTTATGATTGTATTCCTCAGAGGATCTCTGGTGGATCTCTGATGTTTATTCATTCTTTTACATATGACCCATCATTTGAATATTGAGGTTGAGTTTTAAAGGATTTGTGAATTAAAATGAGGGCAGTGGCTGTAGTTTAACTCGAGGCTAAAGAAGGAAGATCCCTATTCAGACAAGGCTGCATAGAAAGGTCATTTCCAAATCACCATACTAGTGCTGAAACTGGAGGGACAATTGCTTGTAAGCATTTACAAGTGAGAGAAAAGTAAGAGATAAGTTTCTGATAACATTAGATTTTGGTCATGTCAGTTTAGATTTAATATTTGCATGAATTTAAAAAATTTTTCCTTTCCCCTTACTTTCAGTATATTATTTTGAAATTTTGTAGTGTGTTCTTGTTTGCTGCGTTTAAAAGAAACAGTTTTCCTTTGCATCATATTAACATTTTTTGTATTACATTGTGTTATTTATTTTTGAAAGTTTTTATGGGGTTTTTTTTTCTCAATCTAGAGACTGGCCACTGCCTCAGAGATTTTGCTCAGTTCTGCCAACTGAGTCACAGCGCAACTTCCAGCTTCTTTCTTTTTGAAAAATCTCAGGCAAAGCCCAGCACAACTAGGGAAGTTGAAATCTGATGCTCTTGGTTTGAAGCCAGTCTGAGCAGCAAAGTCTGAGGTTCTTTTATTTTCCATTGGTTGTGGGGCCTGAACTCTAGGCCTAGGCATTGTCCCTCAGCATTCCAGCTTAAGGTTAGCGCTCTATCAATTGAGCTGCAACACCATTTCCGGCTTTTTTTGTATATGTGGTTCTGAGGAAACAAATCCACGTCTCATGCATGCAAGGCAAGCACTCAACCACTGAGCCAACTTCCCAGCCGGAGTCTGAGATTCTTATCTCCAATTAATCACCAAAATGCTGGAGTGGTAGGACTCTAGCCTTGAGTAAAACAGGGCGGTTCAATTCCTCGTACTGGTAATTACATGCACAAGTCTCATGGACATTTGGTAGGTCTAGCTTTGAACTGCAGCCCTTAGATTTCAGCCTCCTGGGTAGCTAGGATTTACAGGCATAAGCAACCAGCCTCTGTCTTATTTTAATATTTTTAACCAGCTCTTCCCTTCAACCTCAATGCTTTTTATTGCGGTCAGTAGACCTAATCTTTGGGCCTCATTGCTGTTTCTTACCTATTTTTACGGAGGGTAGGGTTTGAACTCTTGGCCTGAGTGCTGTCTTTGAGCTCTTCAGCTTAAGGTGAATGCTCGAGTTCTTCACCCACAGTGTCACTTAAGGTTTTCTGGTGGTTAATTGGACATAAGAATCTCATGAACTTTCCTTCCCAGGAAGGCTTTGAACCGTGATCTTCATACCTCAGCCTCCTGAGTAGCTAGGATTACAAGACAGAACCACAAGTGTCCTTGTGTTTCTTAGCTTTGTGGCTCAAGGATGATATTTTACAACTTCCACAGCTCAGCTTTTAGCTTTTTTTCTGGCTTATGGACATAAGATTCTAATGTACTTTTCTGTGTAGTCTGGCTGCAAACTGATCCTCAGATTTCAGATTCCTGAGGTACTCCAATTATACACATGAACCATAAAACCATTGCTCATTTTAAAATGTTAATATGTTCTTTTTTCCACTTAAAATTTTTTTTGCATTTTTTTAAAATTTTTATTGTATATGTGCTAGTCAGGGGGCTACAAATCAGAGATTGGATACAATGCCAGAGCTTTACCTTCAAGACTAGTGGCTTACCAAATGAGCCAAAGGAAAGCTTGTAGATATACTTGTTTTGTCTTGGTGCTTGAACTAAGGCCCTAGGTGCTGTCCTAAAAAGTGATTACCCAGTTTGCCATTTAAGTCACAGCTCAACTCCATTTTTTTTTAATTCTTGGTAGTTAATAGGAGATGAGCCTTATGCGAAGCCCCGAATGAATCAGTTGCCTGAAATCTGAGGATCATGGTTCAAAGCCACCCAGGGCAGGAAAGTCCATGAGACTTTTAGCTCCAATTAATCAATGAAAAGTTGGGAGTGGTGGAGCTCTATCTTTGAACAAAACATTCTCAAGCCATAGGATAGCACACAGATGCACACAGAGAGAAAGCCTTATGGACTTTCTTGTATGGGCTAACTTTGACGCATGCTCCTCAGATTTCATCCTCTATTCATCCTCTCTCCGTTTAAAATTTTATTGATCCTGCGGCTTCACCTCTGACTCTGGGACCTATATCTTAGCTTTCACAATCAATGCTGGTGTTTTTAACACCTCTGCCACAGCTCAAGGTTTTGTGCTGTGTAACTGGAGATAAGAGTCTCAAGCAGGTTCCTCCCCTGGCTGACTTGACACTGCAATCCTCAGATGTCAGCCTCTTGTGTAGTAAGGATTACACACATGACCAGCAACATTTGGGTCATTTTAAAACTTTAATATGTGCTTGCTTCCACCTCCTTTTATTTTTATTATTTTTTTCATTTTTGCTTGGCCTGGAGTAGAAATTGAATTTCAGATGCTCTCTCAGTGCATACATGGGACTAACCATAACGTTTGGCTTTTGTGGGAAAGTTAATTGGAGAGAAGAGCTATGCCAGATTCAGGAGGCTGAAAATTGAAGAAAGTCCTTAATGCTCTCTTCTCTAATTAACCACTAAAGTCTAACTTGGACTTCCTATCACTGTACAATCACTCACGACTGACCTGGTCATCTACAGACACTTTCTTGTAAATGTCATCCTTTGAAAACATGTACAATTCTATTTGTTCCTCATCTTAAGATCTAAACCTACATAGCGCTGATCTCAATTAGTCATGGAATACCAAATACGATAGGAAGACAAACCTGAGAGAGAGACATGCAATACAAAAGCAGAGCTTTCTCAGTTCCTCAGCACTCAAAGAGGGGAGGATATGGAAGGGGGGGAGAACTTCATGAGCCTTTCTACTCTTTATTTTAGCAGTGGGTTTGTGGGAAATGTGTGGTTTTATTTCAACATGAAAATATCTCAATGCATGGCGATCTTGCCTGATGGGTTTATATTTTCTGCATAAATGTTATGGAAACTCATACATAACTCTCTTTTCATCCTGCAGTAAAGGTCAAAGCAGCAGCAAACGGAGATGAAAACAGATGATCGCCAGAGTCACAACTTAAGAAGGTTTCAGAGGATGGGGATTTTCCCTTGACTCCTTTTCCACTTTCTTCTGATAGCTCGTAACTGTAGGGGTGATGTTGACAGTTGTTTGTAGGAATTTTTGTTTTTCTCCAGATTCAAGTCTTATCTCTGCTTAGTTTGCTTCTCTATGCAGTATTTGACTTGCTCAGCTCCTGCCTGATTGCATCAACGAACTCCTCTTTCAGCTTGGTTAGTTCTTTTCTCATCTCATCTAAAATATCCTGCTTCAGTCTGTCACAGTCAAGGCTTTCTGTCTGGACCCGGTCAGCACTGGGCTGGGACAAGGGTGTGGACTTATAATGGCTCATAGGACCTGTTGTCAAAAACAATCTGATTTTTCCTTGGAGAATCTCATCTGGAGATGACGGGTGACTTGCTGCCATTCATTGTATTTGTTCTTTCCCAAGGTTTCCTGGTTGGTTCAGGTGTACTTGTTGATGAGACCTTAGAAGTTACAGGTTCTGATTCTTCATTTTTTCCTTCTATTGTTGATCCCTTTTCGGCCATTCTCCTCCTTCTGGCCATCAGGAGACTCATTTCCTCCATTAAGCTGCTACCTGCCAAGGGAACGGGTCCATTTCCACCACCCATGTCTGTTTTAGCTGACACGGAGTTCACATCTGTGAACACCGTGCAAAGAGGCATCTTCCACCCGTGACAATTTCCTAAGCTTGGCTCCAGCAATCACAGCTGCAAGTCCAGTTAAAGGACGATTGTCTTCTGAAAAGGATCCTTAAAAAAAAATCCGGATGCAGGAAGGGAGGGGCAGGAGGTGGTACAGGAGAGGGGCTTGATTAGGAAGAGGGCGTGGGGGAGGAGGGCCAGAGGATAGCAGTGGGGGTGAAGGAGGAGGTTCTGGGGGAGGAGAGAATACAGAGTCCTGGGCTGGACCTGGTGGGAGTGTTGGAGGAGATGGAGGTGCAGGTGGTCCCAAGATAACACCCTGCGGGGCTGGAGCCTCCGACAGCTGAGAGGCTTCCTGAAAGCCTGGCTCAGAAGCAGAGGGGTCTCCCAGCTCAGAGTTTACAGGGGTCTCCACAAAGGCAGAGGTGGCATTACTCGGCACTCTGCTCTCTTGATCCCATTCCACTTGCTCCAGCTGCTCCATCTGCTCCGGCTCCAGCTGCTCCACCTCTCTCTTTCCAACCTCTCTCCAGCCTCTCTCTCTCTACCTTTCTCTGGTCTTTCCCTCTCCATTCTTTCTGTCTCCAGCCTGTCCCTCTCCAGCTCCTTCTGAAGTTTCTGTTCTTGCAGTTGTCTTCTTTGGATGTCCAACCTTTCTTGGGATGGGCCATTTTGAACTTGATCAGGGAGTTCTGAATTTTATCTAGGCAATTTTGGTCCTGCCTCCTGTGAATTCAGCACTTCTAAGGCATGCATCATGCAATTGCGAAGACATTAGCATCCTCTTTGCTGCCATAGTTAAGACTGTACACCTGCCTGGCATCTCGTCACTGGTGGAAGGTCTGTGTTGCTTGATTATACTTTAATCCTTTGGGGATGGCACAGCTGATCACCAACTGATGATCCTGGATCTTCCTGCCCAGCACTCTGAATGTGTTGTTGCCTGTATGGTGATAGATATGAACTCTGCTGAACCCAGTTGAACCACAGCTGGCACCCACTTTTATTGGCATCATCACAAACCAATGCAGCAGCTCTTCCCTGACAGATACTCTGTTCACTCATTGAGCCGGCGGGCCTGATGGATGCGGCACGGGAGTGCGCTCCTCTGGGACGGCAGGGTTGGCTCATTCTGTGCTTCTCTGCTACACTGGCGGCCAGCTACTCCATCACCTGCTGTCGCGCCAGCCAGGCCTGGGTTGCAGGGTAGGTGGGCCGCTTTGGCTGCCTGCTGCTGCCGCTGCTCCTGCACAGGCACCTGAGGACCACGAGGACCAAGAGGACTGCAGCCATCCCAGCCATGGGAGGAGAGTGGGGCGTGCCATGAGGCGCTGGTGCGGGGTGTGTGGAACACTCAGGCTCTGCCCTCGCCCTCGCCCTCCCCTACCGCTGTCGCCCTCCCCCTTTCTTCCCCCGTATAAGTAAATTTTTATATCTTACAAAAATAACTTTTAGCTGGGGACTGGTGGCTCATGCCTGTAATCCTACTCAAGAGGCTGACATCGAGGATCACAGTTTGAAGCCAACATAGGTAGAAAAGTCTGTGAAATTCTTATCTCCACTACACTACCAAATATACTAGAAGTGTGGCTATGACTCAAGTAGTAAAGTGCTAGGCTTCATCAAATGATCTCAGAGCCCAGGCCACGAGTTCAAGCCCCTGGACTGGTACAAAAAGAAAAGTTTCATTAGTTTACATTATACTAGGATTATGGTGTGAGACACCAGTGCTGAGATTAAGAAACAACTTTTGTAGTAGCTGCCACTTTTAATCTTTTCCTTAGGAGTTTTTATGATTGATTTTATCCATGCCTTATATTACATTCCACTAATGGAATTATTTTTTTGGTTGGAGGCACATTTCAATAATTCAATAACATATCAAAAACACATTTTTCGTTATTTTAAATAGAGAAGGGAAATATATGATGAGTCTGAGCCCAGCAGAGAATGAAAGATGGTTTGATTGAAGATATGTGGAATGTATTCCAGGATGTGGGAACCTACCAATTTGGGTGCTTCAGTTATCAGGTCTTCCTGAAGCTTCACAATAAATTTCTATGACGTCATAGCTACCTTTGCTATCACAACCGATAGGTGTCAGGCACTGAGCTCACCCTTAGGTGGACTTAGATACACAAGGTGAAAAACATAATATTTAGAAGAAATGACGATTTACCATAAGACCACAGCTTAATGAGCTTTCCTGATTGAACTTTGAGATTTCATGAGCAGGACAGGCTCATCTCCACACAAGACTACTAAGCACTGAGGACCAGGCACTATTGTAGGCAACTAGAGAGAAAGATGTGAATACAGATGTGAATGGCCTGCCTCCATGCACATGTCATGCTGTTGGAGAAAACCATAAATCAAACAGTTAATGTCAATAAAGCAGAAGGATGGTCATGTGGGGAGAGAGCTTCACTTTGAGGATTGGAGGAAAAGACATGATATAATAGTAGGAGGCATCATCCATGCAATTATTGCTTTTCCAGGCTGGCTCCAATCTCAATCACAGATCGCATCCTCCTGAGTTGCACACTATAGGTGTCAGGCACCTGCACTGGGCTCTTTGATATAAATATCTATAACAAATGTGTGTTAAGTTTCTTGGAAGTTTTTTGTGAGAAAGGTTAAAAATTAAACATATTATGCACCCTAAACTTTCTTTTCACTATCTTCTAATTATTTCAATATGAGCCGTCTTACTCACTTTTTGGAAAAGTCAAGACATTTTTTTTTCATTGTTCAAATCCTGGGGAGGGAATAAAAATGACAGCTTCTTTGCCAAAATACTAGAATGTACTAGTCATTTTAACTGACCAGTTTTGCCAAATAATATGTCTTGCCCTTCATGGATTTTTCATCTTCAATAATGTTAGATGAATAAAACTATAAATAGGAGAAAAGCAACCACATATTAGCAAATTTATCACAATGACATATATAAGCTGTCCACTTTTTACCAAATGAAAACAGTTGCCACAAGCATTAAAAATTTGAATAAAAACTTGGAGATTCTTCCTCTTCATACAGTTGGTTTTTTTCTTTTTTTCTTCTTTTTTTGTTTGTTTTGGTTGGTTGTTGGCCTTGACCTTTTGGTCTGGGGGCAGTCCCTCAGCTATTCAGCTCAAGGAGAGCGCTCTACCACTTGAACCACAGCACCACTTCTGGTTTTCTGGTGGTTTTTTGGAAGTAGGTCTCACAGAGTTTCTTGACCAGACTGGCTTTGAACTGAAATCCTCAGATCTCAGCTTCCTCAATAGTAGGATTGCAGATGTTAGCCACGAGCAACTGGTCAAAATAGTATTTTTTTCAATTTGGCTAGCTTGAATGATTGCCAAGGAAATAAATAGAACGTAAAATTGTTAATTTGTGCTAAAATTTGCAATAGTTTTACCTTGAAGAGTAGTGAAATATTTAGAATTACATATTTTGAGAAAATGTAGCTGATTAGCTTTTATTGATTTAAAATACTAATATACATCTCTTTTTTATTTAAAATACTAAAATATATCTCTCTTTGTAGACACTGAATTCTGAGTTCAAAACTTGTACTTGTTGGCAGTCACTCTGAGAGTTAATTCTGTCAGCTCATTTTTAAATCAATCATAGATTAAATAACTTGAAGCTTACAAGGTGTCTTTTGGTAAGAATAAGTGAAATAAGCCTAAACTCCTGCCTTTCGAGTAACAGAAGAAATCTTAACGTCTAGAATGTATAGACTCAAAATATGAAACACACAAAGAACATTAAGGGAAAAGAACAAATAATCTTATCAATAAATAGGTAAGTGAATTGACTAGATAGGTCCCAAATTAAATATAGATATCTACAGAATACACGAAAAATATTCAATGTCTTTAGCAATCAAGGAAATGCAAATCAAATATATGTTGAAGTTCCATCTCTGCCTAATGAGAATGCCTATTATCAAAGAAAACACAAATACTGGCAAAGAGGTGGGGAAAGACACTCTACACAGTGTTGGCAATTAAGTGAATCAATGTAACCACAACAGAAATCAGTGTGGATATTCCACCCAGGAAATCCTACATATACACCTGAAGAAATTTAAGTCAGCGTTATAGTAGAGCTGTGTGCACACACATTTTTTATAGCAGGATTCAAAATAGTCATGTTTTAGAATAAGCCACCACAGGCAGGAAAGTATGTACAACTGTTATCTCCAATTAACAATAAAAACAAATCTGGGAATAGAGCTTTAGATCAAGTGGCAGAATACCAGCCTTGATGGATAAAAAGCCAAGCAAGAGATGAAGACCCTAGGGTCAAGCCTCAGGACTGCCAAATGTGCATGTACACACGCATTGCCCCTCTCCCCCGCACAATGCTGCCTATATTTTTTAGCCAAGCTTCTTATTCCCCTTTGATTCATGCACCTATGACAGAGCTAAATATAATGGGAAAGTGATATTTAAAATGGTAAACTTATACTGAATACCCAGGTATATTTCTCATTTTTTTTTGTAGTCACTGGGCTTGATCTCACAACCTGAGTGCTTTCCTTGAGCTTTTTCACTGAAGGTTGGCTCTCTACAACTTGGAGCTACAGTTCAACTTCCGGTTTTGTGATGGTTCATTGTAGATAAAGAGTCTTTAGGACTCAGTCCTCCATACACTTTCTAACGGCAATTCTCAGATTTCAGCTTCCTGAATTGATAGAATTACAGGCTTGATCCACCAACACTGGGCTAGAACCTGAGTATTTTCACCATTGCCCATTGGAAGAATTCAATTCTTTTTCCTCCGGAATGCTTGCCATGCACATTTCTCTCTGGATAGCAATTGAGCAAAGAGAGAGGTTCCAGTAGCTCACACCTATACATAATACCTACAGAAAAGTCTGATATCTGAGGATAGTCGTTCAAAGCCAGCCCAGACAGCAAAATCTGGGAGACTTTTCATCCCAATTAACCACAAAAAAGCTGTATGCTGAGCTGTGCCTCAATCAGTACAGCTCTATGTTGATCAAATATCTCAGGGATAGACCTCAGTCACTGAGTTCAAACCCCAAGATCAGTGAACACGGGTACACACATGATGTACATACACACACACACACACACACACACACACAATTTTATAACAGAGTTCTCAAACCTAACAAGGTGCCATTCTAATCCCTTAATGTCATGCTTTGCCTGGGCTGCAATCCACGCGGGTAAACAGCATCTACAGGGATTAAGAAGCTCAGAGCCAATCTGGACCCACCCAGACCAAAAGCAGGAGTGAAGTAACACAAGCATGAGGCCCCAACTCACTCACACTGGAAGGAGGAGTGAGGTGACACAGGCACGCGGCCCCCTCTCATCCAGAGGGAACATAGGAGTAAGGTGACACAGACAATGGCAACTACCCAGCCAGACCAGAAGCAGGAGTATTGTGGTGAAAGCCCACAGCCCCTACTCACTAGACCAGAAGCAGGAGTGAGGTGGTGCAGTCAAATGGCCTTACCCACCAGACCGGAAGTGGGAGTGAAGTGACACAGGCATGTGGTCAGACTTATCCTTCCAGGAAGCAGAAGTGAGGTGACGGTAGCATGCCACACCAAAGGAGCCTCACGAACCATGGTGGCCCCCTGAGAAGGAAGGTATGGTTCTATGTCAATCCAGCCTTCTCTCCTGGCCTTTTGTGAAGGGCTGCTGGGTTCAATGGTGCACTCAGTAGGTCATAGGGCTCAAGCTATGGAGCCTGCTGTCCTCTCCCAACTGGTACTGCACCTGCTGCAGCTTTGGCAGCAAACTTAATAAGTTCTAATTCACAGAATGTATACCATGAACCATTAGTGTCTTCAGGTACCATGTGACACTTGCTAGTCACTTAATATTACAGTTGCCAATGTCTTAAGTGCTTTCTGAAGAGAGGGAGAAGGGGTCATAGATCCAACTGTTCAAAAATGCCTTTGGATGACACTGTATTGGCCCAAGAATGAGTCGACACAGCTGGTATCCAGGTATTTTGGGAAATTCTTTTTGGCCATGCTTTCTGTTTGGCCTTGGAGAGTCTTAGGCTTTTCTTTGTTGACACAGAAGATGGGAAAGTAATTGCTAAGGCTTATATAGTCAGGAGCCATTTCCTTTCTGCCCTTCTGAGATGGCATCTCACTACATAGCCAAGACAGCCTTGGACTTAATGTGTTTCTGCCTCAGCCTCCCAAGTGATGGAATTACAGGCTTACACCACCATGCCCAACTATCTGTCATGGGCCATTTGAAATAGAAAAATCATGACGTGTTCTATATCTACTAACACTCTTTTGCAAAGATCAAATAACTTACAGCCTGGTTGTTAAGAATATAGACTCAGATTCAACTGAATTTCAAATAAAATTCTTGTTTCTTACCTGCTTTTGGTTAAAGAGGAAGACACCATATCACTGAGCTTTATTCACTTGTATACAAATGTGAATGGAGCCAAGAACAGGTGGCTAATGCCTACACTCTTACTCAGGAGGCTGAGTTGGAAGGATTGTGTTTCAAAGCCAGCCCAGGCAGAAAAGGTCATATGAGAGTCTTAGTTCCAATTAATCCCTCAAAAACCATAAGTGGGCTGAGAAGGTGGCTCAGTAGAAGTGTGCTTTCCTTGCATGCATGAGGCCCTCGGTTGGAATCCTCAGAATCACATAAGAAGAAAAAGCCTGAAGTACACTATGGCTCAAATGGTAGAATGCTAGCCTTAACCTGAAGAGATGAGACACAGCACCCAGTCCCAGAGTTCAGGCCCCATGACTAGCAAGAATAACAACAACAACAAAATAAAACAGAAATGGAGCTGTGGCTCAAGTGGTGGAGTGCTAGAAAGTGGATCAGGGAGAGCACCCAGGCCCTGAGTTCAAGCTCCATGACCAACTAAACAAAAACAAAAACAGAAATGGAGCTGTGGTTCAAGAAGTAGAGTTCTAGAAAGTGAATCAGGAACAGGACCTGAGTTCAAGCACCACAATATACAATTGGATACTGGTATTTCCCATCTCCTAAGGTTGTCATGATTATTCAATGAACAGAATTTTTTTAGTACTTCCTATTGAAAAGAGGGGTTTTTAATGACCAGCAAGTGATTTATGATGCTGCAGAGCATGCAATGGATACCCTCTACTTCAGTGGAGAATTGAATGTTAATTTTGTGAGTCCAGAAGCCAAACTGATGAGCCAGATACTCTTTTGGAAAATGGTTTCATATGGTAGACACAGTTTCCCACATGTCAGTTTGCTGTTCTGCTTCTAGTCAGAAGATCTCTAAGACTCAGGAAAGGATTCAAGCTCTCTGTTAAACCATGCTGTAGCCATTTTATTTGTATTAAAGGAATAAGTAATCTAGATATTGGTGGCTCATGCCTATTATCCTCGCTGCTTAGGAACCTGAGATCTGAGGATCATGATTTCAGACCAGCCCACGCAACAAAGTCCATGAGACTTGTCTCCAATTAAGCAGTGATAAACCCAGAAGAAGAGGTATGGCTTAATAGAGTATCTTTCCTAAGAAAAAGCTCTATTTAAGCTGTCCCTTATGTTGGGACATTGCCACCTACAATACTTCCGGACCATGTCTTCCTTTAGTGTGTTGGCTTATGGCCTGGCTTTCACTCCTGTGGGTATAGGCTGTTTGGCCATCCACCTTGGGGGTGGAATGATCCGTTTATCGAAAATACTGCCCAGAAAAAACAACTATGATATAAACAATGTTTGACAAGTTGTTAAGTCCAAAGTTACAGTGGTAAGGATGATTATTGTTTAGCTTTTTTCCATTAAATAGTTAATTACTTTTTAAAGTTTATCTGCTTATTTAATGTTATGTAGGAAACCAAAACTTAATATTTGGGTTTTTTGGTGAAATTTGAAACTAGGCAAGTAAAAGTACTCATTGTCCCCAAATTCAACATTTAAAAATATTAAAAAATTGTTCATATGTTTTAGTCACCAGAAATTTGGGACAGGCATGGTAGCTCACACTTGAATTGCTAGCTGCAGAGAGGATTATTAGGATTTGAGGCTAGCCTAGGCAAACATTCACTTTATTGGATCTCAATCGATATCTGAACCAAAATCATTGTGCTTTTAATTTCATCTACTCAGAAAGGGTAAAGAGAAGGATTGTGATCCATTCTGGCCTGCTCATAAACAGAAAACCCTGCCATAAAAATGGCTAAAGCAGAGCTGGCCACAGGTGGTTCATGCCTGTACTTTTATTTACTCAGGAGGCTGAGGTCTGAAGATCACAGCTCAAAGCCAGTCTAGGCAGGAAAGTTTGTGAGACTCCTGCCTCCAATATACCAATAGAAAACCAAAAGTGGAACTGTGGCTCAAACAGTAGTGCACTCGCCTTTAGCTGAAGAGTGCAGGTACAGTGTCCTGGCCCAGAGTTCAAGCCACATGACTAACAAAACAGAAGTAACTAAAGCAAAAAGCGCAGGTGTATGGTTCACCTTGTAGAGCACCTACCTAAAATGCATGAAGCCCTGAGTTTAATTGCTAGGATAGAAAGGAGGAAAGGATGTGAAGGAAAGGAATGAAGAAAAGAAAGAAGGGAGGAGTTATGATATAATCAAATACTAGACTGACCTGAAGTATTAAAGGGATTACAAGTAGTTTATATAAAAATATACTGATTGTTTACTAAAAGGCAAATTTTAAAATGTTGAATTCAGGTTAAAATACATGTACAACTTTTGTTTTTCTGTAAAACGATACTTATGTGCTCCTTTAGTTTAAAAGTAGTAAATGAGTTTAAAACAATACAAGAGTGGTTAGAATGAATAATTATTTCTTATCACTTTCTCTGCTACATCTACTACTTATAAAATCAAAACAATGTTGATCATTTTAATTATTAATTCATTCGTATAATCTTTCATCTTTAGTGTATAGTCTATTGTACACATCATTTAAATGTTTGAACTCTTTTTGTTGTTTGTTTGTCTTTTGTGGGTCATGGTTCCTAAACTCATGGCCTGGGCACTTCAGCTCTTCAGCTCAAGGCTAGCACTCTAGCACTTGAGCCTCAGTGCCACTTCTGGCTTTTTCTGCTCATGTGGTACTGAGGAATTAAACCGAGAGGCTCGTACATGCAAGTCAAGAACTCTACCACTGAGCCACCTTCCCAGCAATGAATTCTTTTTTTTTTTTCCTTCAGATATGGGGCTTGAATACAGGGCATGGGTGCTGTCCCAGAGCTCCTTTGCTCAAGGTTAGGACTATAGCATACCAGTTTAAAACACTGTGCCATTTCTTGTTTTTTAGGGATTAATTGGTAATAGGAGTCTCATGGGAACTTTTCTGCCCAGGCTGGCTTTGAACCACCATCCTCATTTCTCAGCCTCCTGAGAAGGTAGGATTACAGGCGTGAGCCACCTGCACACAGCTGCTCATTTTTTTCTTTTAACAGTTATACAAGTTTAGTTACACTCCGAATAAGTGCAAACTGAGATGCAAATTGGCTTTAAATAAACCACGAATTGAGGATGTTGAGATCACAAGTGATTGCAAATTCGTTTTTACTTATTTTTTTTATGTGGTGCTTGAACTCAGGGCCTGGTTGCAGTCCCTGCTCTTTTGTGCTCAAGGCTATCACTCTACCAGTTTGAATCTCAGTGCTCCTTCTGGTTTTTTGGTAACCAGTTAATGAGATCATAGTCTCACAGACTTTCTTACACAGGTTGTCTTTAAACCTCGATTATCAGATCTCAGCCACCTGAGTTGCTAAGATTACAGGCATGAGCCACTGGCACCAGCTTGTTAAAAAAAGAACGACAATTCATAAGTCAGGTACCTTGGCTCATGGCTGTAACCCAGAGGATGAGATCTGAAGATAATGATTTGAATCTAATGATGGTAAAACGTCTCTGTGATTTTTTTATCTCCAATAAACTGCACAAGAAAATCCAGAAGTGAAGATTTGGCTCAAGTGGTAGAGTGCACTCGAGCAAAAATAAAGCTCAGGAACAGCACTTAGATCCTGAGTTCAAGCTCCATTTCTGGCACACACACACACACACACACACACACACACACACACACACACAAAACAAAAGTAAATAGAAAATGTGAAGAAATCAAGGGAAAAAATTGAATATTGTAAGGACTTTTGGGTTTAGAGGTATGACTCAGATGGTAGGAAAAAAGCTAATGATTGAAACTATCAGGTACCAAGGACTTACAAAAACATGATTATCTTCTCTTTATTTCTCTTTTTTCGTATGTTCTCATTTGGGAGCTTTCTTCTTTTTGAAAAAATATTGTTGTTTTAGCGGTGATATACAGCAAGGTTATCTTTCTGCATGTCAGGTAGCTAGTATATTTCCTTCCTTTTACATAGTCTAATCTGTTCCCCCATTCTGTTCCATTCCCTCCCTCCCATGTCGATCCGCAAGTTGCATGGTTCACTTTCATCAATGTCCAGTAGAGCTAGTGGGCTCCGCGGCTGCAATTTTTCATCCACTTTCCACTGATTCTGTGCCCTTCTCCCATCTTCCATCAGATATGCATGCATATATAGTGTATATTGGGTAAAGAATACAGAGTCATCAGAAAATGAAAAGAGAAATTAAGAAAAGTTCCTTGTTTCTTTATCTTTACAATTCAATTTAGTATATATATATATATATATATATATATATATATATATATATATATATATGTGCATATGCATATATATATATATTGTTTTATATACATAAGAAGAGGTGCTTGTGTATTATAACTTGGTGATTTTCTGCAAAGGTTTTCCCCTACTGTACTAACTGTACATGATGCCTAGAATCCTGTACAGTTTTCATATCCCATTGTGTTTTAAATCTAACTTCCACATAATCAGGAAGAAAATGTGCCATTTGTCTCTTTGATCTTGGCTTAACTTTATTAACATGATTTATTCTAGTTCCTTCCATTTCCCTGCAAATGACATTATTATATTCTTTCTAATGTCTCTGTCTGTAAAATTTCATTGTATATAGATAGCATAATTATTGGATACATTCATTTATTGTGGGGCATCTGGGTGTGTACATATCTTGTCACTGTGAATTGAGCAGCAAGGAACATGGTTGTGCAAGTGTCCTTGCCATATTCTGGTTCATGATGCTCAGGGTAGATGCCTACAAGTGGTATGGCTGTAGGGAGGGTATTAGGGAAGGTCTGTGTTGCGATTTTTGAGCAACTTTCAGACTGCTTTCCAGAGTTGCTGTATTAGTATACATTCCCACCAGCTGTGCAGTAGGATTCCTCTTTTCTCCACTTCCCCATCAGCATTTGTTGTCAGAATTCAGAATATTTGGGTAAGATTGTATCTCAAGATTGCTTTGATTTACATTTTCTTTATGGCGAGGGATGAGGAAGCTTTCCTAATATGTTTCTTTCCCATTCTTTACTTTTTCTTCTGAGAAGTCTCTTCTTGGCTCCCCTGCCCCTTTAGTAATTGGTTTATGAGGTTTTGGATGGGTACTTTCCAGAGATCCATTTATACATTGAATATTAGCCCTATGTCTGATGTGTTGCAGGTAAATATCTTTTGCCAATTCCTTGGCTGTCTTTTTAGTTTAGTGGCTATGTCCTAGCCTGTGCAGAATTTTTTTTTCCTTTAATGTAGTCTCATTTGTTGGATCTATCTCCTATCTGTTCTGCCCCAGGAACTCTATTCAGGAAGTTCTTGACTGTACATATAAGTTCTAATATCATCCCTATTATGTCTTACAGTAGTTTGGTTGATTTTAAGGTAGTTAATCCATTTTTAGTTGATGTTAGTGAAAGCACAGATCCACTTCTAGTTTTCTGCATATGGCTGCCAAGTTGCCCCAACAGGAATATTTGAAGAAGCTGTGATTTGTGTATGTGTGTGTGTGTGTGTGTGTGTATGTGGTTGGTCGTGAGGCTTGAACTGTGGGTCTCGGCGCTGTTTCTCAGCTATCAGCTGAAGGCTAGTGTTTGAGCCACAGTTCCGGTTTCCATTTTCTTGTGGTTTATTAGAGATAAGAGTCTCATGGACTTCCCTGTCCCTGCTGGCTTTGAATAATTATCCTCAGATCACAGCAGTTACATAAGCTAGGTAATGAGTATATTTCTTATCATCATTGTTACTTCCTCCTTTGTTTTTCCCTACCATCCCTTTCCTCCCATCACCAAAACTACACTCTCACCCCACCCCCGGCCTAAATTGTAAAGGTCATTTTTCCACATAGTGTATTGTGCATCTCATTATTACAATGGGTCAACCTATATCTCTATTTAAGCATTTTGTTTTTCCCGTCTTCTCCCCAAATTAGAAAAGTGTATATAAAAGTTGCAAGGCACCAATATCAAATAGAGTGAAAACAGGGGTTTTACGATGGGGGGAGGAGCATACAAAGAAACAAAAAAAATCACATGGTATATTGTGAATACGTTAGAAACAATAGAAAGAAAAAAAAAAAACACTTCGGTCCCTATCTTGAGGTTCATTTCTCTTAACATCATCTTATTGGGTCATATGTACATAGCTTTTGAACTTTTCTGCTTGTCCCTCAGATCTCTGCTTGATGTATACTAGTTATTAGAAATGAGGGAAACCATGAGACCTATGTTCCTTTAGGCCTGACTTGCTTCACTTAATATAATCTTTTCCATTGGTCTTCGGATCTTTTTTATTTTTTTGTATTTTTCTTTTTTTATTGTGAAAATACCGTAAAGAAGAGTTACAATTACATGGACAAGATAATGAATACATTTATTAACAAGCATTGTTTCCTGTTCTTTGTATCCCCTTCCCCATTCCTTCCCATTCTCCCCCCCACCCGCTACTACCCCCCCCACCAAAGTTGTAATGTTTGTTTTTCGACATAACTACTTGTACATCTCATTGTTGCAATGCTTATGCCTGTATCTCTAGTTAAATGATTTGTTTTTGCCCTTCCCCTCCACAAATTATACCACCATCAAATACAGTGAAAGCAGGAGTTATATCATTGGGGAAGGACATACAAAGCAACATAGAAATCATCTTATAAATATGTTAGAAACAATTTTTATACCGATAACAAGCTGTTTTTGTTATTGTGGCTCTTTAGTATAACTTGAAGTCTCGTATAGTGGTACTGCCTGAATGGCTTATTTTGCCAAGAATTGCTTTGTCTGTTCTTGGTCTGTTTTTTTTTTCCATATGAACTTTTGGATTCTTTCATTTATCTGAGTAAAGTACATCATTGGGATTTTGATGGGGATTGCCTTGAATTTTATGCCAATTTTTTGCATTATGGCCATTTTCACAATATTCTACCTATCCATGAACATGGAAGGTCTTTGCATATTCTGATATACTCTTTGATTTCTTTCTTTAGATTTTTGCAATTTTTACATCTTTGGTTACGTTAATTACTATTTTTTGAAGCTTTTGCAAATGGTGTCATTTCCATTATTTCCCTTTCTGCTTGTATATTCTTTGCCCAAGGAATGGTTCAGTAACCATTTGTTGTTGTTTTGGGTCCTGGTGCTTGAACTTTGAGCTGGGTGCTGTCCCTCATCTCTTCACCTCAAGGCGAGCAAAAGCACCACTTCCAGTTTTCTGGTGGTTAATTGGAGACTCATGGACTTCCCTGCCTGGATTGGCTTTGAACAACGATCCTCAGATCTCAGCCTCCTGAGTAGCTAGAATTACAGGCATGAGCCACTGGTGCCTGGCCAAGGCTATTGAATTTTATGGATTGATTTTGCATTCTGATACTTTGCCAAAAGTATTAATTAGCTGTAGGAGTTTGGGAGTTGAGCTTTTGGGTCCTCAAGTATAAGAAATGGTCATCAGCAAATACCGTTAGTTTAAATTTTGCGTACTCTGTGTGGCTCCTTTAATGTCCTTTTCTTTCCTTATTGGTCTGGCTAAGAATTCCAGTATAGATTGAAGAGGAGGGGAGTGAAGGGGCAGCTTTGCCTTGTTCCTGATTTTAAGGAAAATAGTTTTAGTTTTCCCCATTTAGTATGGCCTGTTGTCTATGGCTCTTATTGTTTTAAGGAATGTTCCTTCTATTCCTTGTTTCTCCAGAGCTTTTAATGTCAATGCGTGGTCTTTTGTCAAAGGTTTGTTCTGCATCTACTGAGCTGAGTATGTGGTTCTTGATATTGGCTCTACTGATGTGAATTATTGATTTGTATATATTAAATCAACCTTGCATCTGTGGGATGAAGCCTACTTGATCATATTTTTATGACTTGTATTTGTTTCTGGGTTCTGTTGGCTAATATTTTATTGAGGAGTTTTGCATCTATGTTCATCAGAGAAATTGATCATTCATTCGCTTGTTTTGTTGGATCCTTACCTAGTTTTGGGATGAGTGTAATATTGGATTCATAGAATGAGTTTGGGTTTGCTCCCTATTGCGTCTATTTCACTGAAAAGCTTGAGGAGGATTAGTATTACTTCATCTTTAAAAGCCTTATAGTGGGCTTGGAAGATAGGTTAGTGGTAGAATGCTTGCCTAGTATACATGAAGCCGTGTGTTCCATTCCTCAATGCCACATACACAGAAAAGCCAGAAATGGCATGGTTGCTCAAGTGATATAGCACTAGTACTAAAACTAGCCTCGAGCAAAAACAGCTTTGGGACAGGTTCAGACCCTGAGTTCAAGCACTAAGACTGGACAAAATAAAATGTCTTATAGAACTGAGTAATGAATCCATCTGGTCTTGGACTCTTTCTTGTTGGAAGACTTCTGATTACTTTTATGTTATTCCTTTGTTTAGTTTGTTGGTATTTTCTTGGTTCAGTATAGGAAGTTTGTATGGGAAACTATATTTATGGTCATGGGTCGCTGTCCCTCAGCTCTTCAGCTCAAGGCTAGTGCTCTACCACTTGAGCCATAGTGCCACTTCCAGCTTTCTCTGCTTATGTGGTGCTGAGGAATCAAACCCAGGGGCTCATGCATGCAAGGCAAACACGCTTCCACTGAGCCACCTTCCCAGCCCAGAAACTCCATTCTAGGTGCTGGCACCCAGACAAAGAGGTTTGTTGGGCTTTTTGAACTGATGATGGAAAAGTGGGATTGTATGACAACTATTTCAACAAGTAAGAACTTGATAATGCTTACTTATTACTCAAATGACTGAGGAAAATATCAGCATGAATTCAATTTTGAGTTAATAAACATATATGCACATCATTATTATCTGAAAGACTTTCAAAAAATCTACCATGCTGACTAAGATTCAAAACTCAAAAATAAATAAATTTACTTATTTATTTTGGTGCCAATCCTACGACTGGAACTGAGGGTACAATGGTAAGCACTTACTACTTGCTCAACCACTCCCATTCCAGGTTTTCATGGATAATTGGAAATAAAGATTATTAATAAATGTTCTGGCCCAGGATGGTTTTGAAAATCTACGCCCAGGTCTTAGCCTCCTAAGTAGCTAGGGTTATAGGTAATTGGCCAGAGATATTTATTTATTTATTTATTTATACAACCAGACTTAGGACTTGAACTCATGTTCTGGGTCATTACCTGGACTTTTGTGCTCTAATACTTGAGACAGAGCTACAATTCCTGTTTTTTTAAAATAATTAATTGGATATAATTGTCTCCCGGAGTTTTCTTCTGGGTCTGGCTT
The DNA here is from genome assembly GCF_019054845.1 of Dipodomys spectabilis. Lineage (NCBI taxonomy): Eukaryota > Metazoa > Chordata > Mammalia > Rodentia > Heteromyidae > Dipodomys > Dipodomys spectabilis. The sequence goes on from NW_024871363.1 coordinate 296,179, forward strand.
TAAACCTAGATTATCTGATCTCAGCCTTCTTGCTAGCTAGTATCACAGGCCTTAGCCACTGCTGCCTTGCGCAGAAATTTATTTTTAAAATATCTTTTCATTGGGTTTTAGGGGGAAACAGAGAAATGTATACATTTCCTGAATTGTGAACACCTTACAACACCTTAATAATAACAATAAATTATGTTTTTTTTTCATTTTGTAGTAATTTGGCATTTGCAAACCACCAAAATGAACTCATTCTCTTTCAAAAACTATCATGCGTTTATGAAGTTGAAAGTCACATATTAAGTTAGGTTATGGTGGGTCAAATCTGTTATCCTAGCTACTCAGGAGGCTGTGTTCAAAGCTAGCCCAAACAAGAAATTCTGTGAATTTGTAGGCAGGGGCTAGGTCTTCCTCCTTTCTGATCACAGTGAGCACAGTCCTTCATGTACTTGGTTCTTAAAAATCATACTTAGGCCAGGCATTTGGTCACTCATGCTTGTAATTGTCACTGGCCAGGATACTGAGATCTGAAGATAAAGGTTCAAAGCCAGACCCTGCAAGGGTTAGAGTCTTATATTGAGTTAAGCATAAAAAGTTTGAAACAGAGTTGTGTTTCAGATAATAGAGTGCTATCCTTGAGTGACAAAACCAAGCAGGAGCAAGCAGACCTGAATTCAAGACCCAGTACTGGTAAATATATATATATATATGTATATATATATATATACGTATATATGTATATATATATGTATATATATATATATGTATATATATATATATATATATAGTCAAATAAAATAAAACCACCAAAAAAGTGCCTTTGTTCTTTTTAATATTTTTGACATTTTTTCCTTACTTTTTTATCTGTATGTTCCTATATAAATTTTATGGAACAAAGTTAAATTTTAAGAATATTCTTCCATTATAGACCATTATACCTTCATTATACTTAAGAAAATTAATGATATTTTCATAATACTGTTATTATATCAAATACAGATACACATCTCTTTGTTTGAGACAGATATTATTCTTGCTATATTTCAAATTAAATTTTCAAATTAATTTTTCATTAGGGTTCATTTCATGTTGTTATGTCTCTTTTGTTTTTAGTACTCTAAAATATCATCCCAGCCAGGCATTGGTGGCTCATGCCTATAATCCTAGCTACTCAGGAGCTTAGATTTGAGGATCGTGATTCAAAGCCAGCCCAGGCAGGAAAGTTAGTAAGACTTTTTTCTCCAATAAACCACCAGAAAAGCGGAAGTGGTGGTTTGGGTCAAGTGGTAGAGCACTAGACTTGAGCATAATAGCTTAGGCACCGTGCCCAGTCCAGATTTCAAGCCCTATTCCACTCCCAAAATAAATAAGTAAATTGAAATAAAATAAAATAAAATAACATGCCACCCCAGTCTTTCCTTTTCATGATACTGCCCTTTAAGTCAAAATATTCTAAATTAGTTTTTAAATAAGATATTCTTTATATTTTACTCGCCTAGCTATTTCTTTAAGGTGGATTCTCATTCGTTTTCCTTTTTTGTTGGTTGTGGGGTTTGTACTCAGGTCCTGGATCCTGTCCTGAGCTTTTGTGCTCAAGGCTAGTGCTCTACCACTTTGAGTTACATTGCCACTTATGGTTTTCAGTGCTTAATTGGAAATAAGAATCTCATAGATTTTCTTCCCAGTCTCGTATTGAACCTTGATCCTCAGATCTCAGACTTCTGACAAGCTAGAATTACAGGTGTGAGCCATTGGCTATGGACGCCGATTTGTTTTTCTTTTATTTAATTTTTTGTCAGTCTTAGTGCTGTCCCTGAGCTCTTCAGCTCAAGTCAAGTGCTCTATCATTTGAACCAATGCCCACTTTTGGTTTTCTGGTGGTTAATTGGAGATAAGAATCTCATTAGCTTTCCTACCTGTGCTAGCTCTGAACTGCAATCCTCAGATCTCAGCCTCACTAGTAGCTAGGATTACATGTGTGAGCCACCTGCACCCAGCTTCCTCATTTATTTTCTTATGGTGAGTTCTATCTGATTTCTCTACTTCTTGTATTTCCTACCAACTACAAAGTAGGCCTAGAGTTCCTCATCTATTACAGTAGTTCTTAGGTCCAAGTGATAGCTGAGTGCAGGAATGGAGATGAGTCCAATATAAAATACAATGCTGTCTTGGTATTTAAGAAAACTAACAATCACATGCTAGTGGTTCACATCTGTAATCCTAGCTACTCAGATTGCTGATCTGAGGATTATGGTTTAAATACAAGATAATTTATGCTGAATTTCGATAAAAGCTCCCTTGGTGTTTTTAAATGTAGGCTTTTATTTATTTCTTATTCTAGTTTTTCTTATTGTGACTACCAAAAAGCTGAGTGACTTCAATGGCTTCTATTGATGGCTGACTTTTGAGGTGCTTTGGAGACTTCATCAGAAGCCAGACATGTTATAATCAATTGAGTAGCCAGCCACAAAGCTGTAAGTGACAATACTTAAAGTAAGCAAAATTACATAAAACCAAACATTCACTCAGTTTCAATAGCCATATTTCAAATAAAAATAGAATTCAAGTTTCAGGGAATGTTAGTAAAGTTTTAATGCACTCATTCTATCTGTGTCCTCTGTCATACTGCTACAGCTGAATGGAATACTGAGAGCTTACCATGTGGCTCCCAATGTCTGGACATACTTACTCTGATCTTTACAGAAAATGTTTGCCTGACCTTTTTCCCTAGTGAACATCATTTATTATGCAGAGCTACCCTCTTTTCTATATGCAGTTATCTCTCTCCTTTCCTCCTTCCTTCTCTCTTCCCTCCCCCAATCTCTTCCACAATCCCTCCCTTTCCTTGTTTTAGGGATAAAACTCATGCATGTTAAGCTGCTAATCTGAATCCCAGCCCTGTGTATGATTTTGTTTTTGGTGAGGGTATAGCTTTCCAGGGGCTTAAACTTTGATCCTCGACACTTTCTCTGACCTATTATCCTCAAGGTTAGTGCTCTGCCACTTCAACCATAGCTTCACTTTTGTGTTTTTGATGGTTAATTGGAGATAAGAGTCTCACTGGTTTTCCTTCTTGGGCTGCGTTGGAACCACGATATTATAAGCTTGTGATTACAGGAATGAGAATTGGCATCCACCTTACATTTTTTTAAGTTTTCAAGTAGAACCTATATCCAAACGAATTCTATACCTTTTTTTAATTTAAAAAAGGACAAGTATGGGAACCATTCCAGAGAAGTAAACAACTTAAAACTGTGTAAATTTAAATAATTCTGTAAATATGTCAGAAACAATGGCAAGAAAAAAAAATTTGAATACTTATCTTGGAGTGCATTTCACCTAACATCAACTTATCTGACCTTTTCTGCATATGTCTCAGACACATCTTAGTTACGGCAAATAAGGGAAACCATGGGACCTATGTTTCTTTGCACCTGGACTATTTCACTTAATATAATTTTTTTAAAGTCTTTCCATTTCCAAACAAAGGGGCAATGTCATTCTTTCTGATGGAGGCATAGAACTCCATTGTGTATATATACCACATTTTCTTGATCCATTCATCAAATAATTCTGTATCATCACAAAATTGCTAAATAATTTTATTACTAAAATATTATACAGTGAATTTTCAGGACTAACACTAATAATGTAAATGGGGAAATGATATTGCTTTATTTTTAGGCATCCAATCCAGATACTTTATTCTATGTCTTAGCTGAAGAAAATCTGGGTCATTGTATACAATGATTCCTATCAATTTGTGAGGTACATAAAAATAATGACAAAGCTGGTTTAGTCATTGATTTTAGCGTTCTAAAACGATACCTACAAGATACTCTGTATTTTAAGTCATATAGTATAGCGATTTTGTCTAAAGCATGCTTTACTGACACACATCACTAGAAAAAATTTCCTTAAAAAGATAGTCAATTCAGAAAATCAGTCTATACTCAAATCTTGTCAAATTAAGAATATATTTGAATAGTGATGATATTTGGCTAAGCAATAACTTAAAATAATTATCACTGTCCTGACAGGTAGGATTAGTAGCTTCTTAAATTTCTAGTTGTCATAGTATTTACACTTCAGTAATGCTACAGCTGTATTAGAATACTTGGTAATTTTGAAATAGGCTGCCTACAGGGACAGATAAGCAAGACACCAGTGGCTCACACCTATAATCCTAGCTACTCAGGAGGCTGAGATTTGAGGATCGCCATTCAAATCCAGCCCAGGCAGGGAAGTTTGTGAGACTGTTATCTCCAACAGACCTCTAAGAAAACAAGAAGTAAACCAGAAGTGGTGTTGTGGTTCAAGTGGTAGAGCACTAGCCTTAAGCTGAAGATCTGAGGGAAAGCACCCAAGCCTACAGTCCAAGTCCCATGACAGATAAAACAAACCAAAACAATACAAAACAAAACAATCCCATACTGGTTGAGAACTGACTATGTTTTCTAGATAAGGTATATTTAGGGTTAGTTTTTCTATATTTTGGCTTACTTCATATATTAAATATTTTTTTCCAATCAACTGAAGAAGGTTTTGAAATGATTTTTAAATGAATAACTGAGTTTGTAGTAAAATCATTTTCGTAAAACATTGTTTATTTTCACTATTGCTTTTTAACTTTTAAATCTTCCTCTGTTCTGCACCACCTTCCGCTCCAAAGACGTCCACAGATTTCGAGGGTGTACCATAAGAAGTCTGTGTACACTTTAGCCTGGGGTTCACCAGTGCCTCCCATTTCATTTGGTAAGGCTATGCAACATTCTTTAACAAATATGTAGGGTGTTTCTTTCCCTTTAATCCGAATGCATTTAAATTAGAAGTTAAAAAAGTTCTAATTCAGTGACTGCACTTGTGTTTTGCTGTGTACCCAGAGATCAATGGAAGCAGTAGTAGCATGTGATAATGGAGCATCTAGGAGTTACTATTTACCTGTAAGTAAGCTCCGCTAACCTCTAAAGCACTGATAGAGCAGATATTTTTCATTTTACACATGTTTCTTTTTAGTGTCCTGACCTTTGATTAATACATTTGGTCGCTTTTTCTCTTCTAGCCAGTGTAAACATTGTCTTTGTTATTTTTTTATTGTGAAAATACTGTACAGAGGGTTTACAATTGCATAGGCAAGGTAATGAGTACATATCAAGCATTGTTACCTCTTCTTTTGTTTTCCACTTCCCATCCCTTCCCATCTCCCCATTCCGCCCTACACTCCTGCATCCACCCCTTCCCCCGCCAAAGTTGTAAAGTTTGGTTTTTGACATAACGTCTTGTACATATCAAAGAAATAAGTCAAACAGAGCATCAGTAGCTCATGCCTATAATCCTAGCAACTCAGGAAGCTAAGATCTGAGCATCATGGATCATGGTTTAAAACCAGCCTAGGTAAGAAAGTCTATGTGCTTCTTATTTCCAGTAAAATTATGGTATTTCTTTATTACAATGAAACATCTTAAACATCTATAGTTCTTTTCTTAGATAGAGGAGCTAGATTATTAAGTCATCAAAACTTAATCAGTTAGTTTTTTCCAGCAATATAAGAATTGCTGTATATATGAGGGAAATACATGCTTTAGAAATGTTATAGTTGCTAGGCACTGGTGTCTCATGCCTCTAACGCTAGCCACTCAGAAGGGTGAAATCTGAGGATCATGCTTCAAAGCTAGCTTGGGCAGTAAAGTCCATGAGACTTTTATCTCTAGTTTACCACAAGATACCTGGAAGTGGTATTGTGGCTTACATAGTAGAGCACTAGTCTTGGGCTGAAGAGCTGAGGGACAACGCCTAGGCACAGAGGTGAAGTCCTATAACCAACAAAAAAAATCTTATTGTTTAGTCATAGCAATTTTTGCAGCTCTGTATATTAAAATACCCAAAGGGTAGAATATATATGTGTGTGTGTGTGTGTGTGTGTGTGTGTGTGTGTGTGTGGCCTTAGTGGAACTTGACCTCAGTGGGCTCCCTAATTTTTTTCCAACCAAGCCTGGTACTCTACCCCTTGAGCTACACTTCCACTTCTGGTGTTTTTGCTGCTTAATTGGAGATGAGTCTCAGGATTGAGTTTCCTGCCCATGTTAGCTTTAAATTTCTATCCTCAGATGTCAGCCTTCTGAGTAGTAAGGATCACAGGCATGGATTTCTGGTTCCCAGCTTAGAATGCTGATTGGTTTTCTTGTAAATGAGAAAATTAAAGCTTGGTTTGCTAAAATTTTAGATTTTTTTATGAAAATTGAAATAACTATTTTAGAAAGTCTTAAAAGTTTTAAAACATACTTTTAAATAAAGGGAATGCTCAAAGACTGGTTAATTTATGAGCAATGAAATTTTATTTGGCTTATGGTATTAGAAATTTCAAGAGCATGGTGTTCACATATGTGACTGAGGTATTTTTTTCTGTCTCTCCCCATGAAGGTAGAAAGGAAAAAGAGCATAAATGAGAGACTGAGAGGATAAGATGGAACTGATTTTGCAAGAGGATCATTTTCATAATGAAGTCATCTGTCTATGAGGGCAGCATTCTCCTCCATGGTCATCTCTTAAAGATTCTACCCCTTTTTTTCTGTTCTTTTCTTTTTTCTGGATATAGGGCGAGAATTCAGGGCCTGGATGTTGTCCCTGAGCTCTTTTGCTCAAAGCTAGTACTCTACAACTTAGAGCCACAGTCCACTTCTGAGAATGCCTGGGCACTGATGTCTCACACCTATAATCCACGAGACTCTTATCTCCAATTAATCACAGAAAAATCTGGAAGTGGCACTGTGATTCAAGTGGTGGAGCACAAACTTTGAATAAAAGCAGCTCAAAACCCAGGACCAGAAAAAAAGAAGAGAATGCTAGACAGATACCTTGAAGGAAAATATAGGAATGTCTGGAAATAAAGCAAGGCTTTCAAAAAGCAGTGATGATTAGGCTATGATCTAATATATTAGATATGAATTATCTGACTTAATACTGAAGCTGTCTAAAATCTTAGACTCTTTTCCCAAAATAACAAACAAAATTGAAATAAAAAAGGCTTTGATATCAAATATGATATGATTTTAAAAGTATGAGTCTTTATATATTGGCTGATAAACCTGCATGACCAAAATAATTAATTTCAGGGGATGTGGAGTATGGGTTACAATTCTCAATTTTTGCTTTAGGAACAATGTCTTTTCAGATTCCAGCTTTGATGTCCCATAAAAAATGTTTAAAGTAATCATTTTCTGTCATAGAAATTATCACAGAATTAAGAATATCTCTTTTAATCTCTCTCCAACTGCGCAGAACATCCTAAGGATAGTTTATTCCAGTGTATTAGATTACTTCAGATTTTTATTTTTTTATTTTCCTAGTGTTATAGTCATACTCTAAAATCAAATCCTTAAGATGTTATAAGCATTTTTTGTGCTACAGGAGTAGGACACAGAATTTGTTTCACTTTATACAGCTGTGGAGGGGAAGGGATTGTCTTACATCATAACTTTTGAACGCTTAGTGGTGAGGTCTTTGACATCAACATTCACATCAGGGACACCAATTCAACCAAAGTGAGTTGCTGTGATCTGAATTCTCCCCTCCCCTTCCTCTGTTGCCATTTTGCAAGCTACATTTCCCATGTGATACCCTCCATGCTAGCCAGACTACTTAAGTTTTGTTGAAAGGCTATGAGTGAATGAAGGTGTTATCTTATGGTACTTTATCATTGAGTGACATGAACAAATTAAACACAATAGAAATCAGTCCTCAACTGCAGTGATTTATGAAGAGATTTCATATCTTAAAAATAAAGGTTTCTTTTATGCCAAGTACTTTAACTTGAACCAAAATTATGTCATGGCAAGTAGAAACTATCACAGGGTTTTTAAATCCAACCAATAAGTTTCTGCACATGACAACATACAGTGAGCTAGCCTCATTTCCAGATTTAATAATTGTTTGACCATATGAAAATTCTTCATTATGATTAAAATTTTAATCTATTTTTAAAAATAAAAAATAATTTAAATTCCCATATTTGCATCCCATTAGGAAGTTGAAGTGAGGACCAGAAACACTCAGAACTGAATTTATGTCACTTAGATCTTTTTATGTGTGCTAGTCTTCTTTTTGTTGGTTTTGTTTTGGTTTTACTTTAGGCTAGTGCTCTACCACTTGCCATAGATCTACTTTCAAATGTCATTTTTTTCTAGTGGAGGTATAGAATTCCATTGTGGATATATACCACATTTTCGTCATCCGTTCATCTACTGAGGGGCACCTGGGTTGGTTCCATATCTTAGCTATTGTAAATAATGCTGCAATAAACACAGTTGTGCTGGTAGCTTTAGTATGGTCTTGTTTGTTTTAATTTGGCTAAATGCCCAAAAGTGGGATTGCTGGGTCATAGAGGAGCTCTATGTGGAGTCTCTTGAGGAACTTCCATACTACTTTCCAAAGTGATTGAACAAGTTTACACTCCCACCAACAATGCAGTAGGGTTCCCTCCTGGTCACATCCCCTCCAGCATTTGCTGCTATTAGAGTTCTTGATTATAGCCATTCTAACTTAGGTGATGTGGTATCTAAATGTTATTTTGATTTGCATTTCTTTTTATGGCTAGAGAGGTTGAGCATATCTTCATGAGTCTATTGGCCATTTGTATTTCCTCTTCAGAGAAGTTTCTCTTTAAGTCTTTAGCCCACTAAATTATTGGGCAGTTGTTTCTTTGATGATTTGTTGTAAAATGAAAATTACTGTTATGAAATGGTAGCCATTCTATACAACACATTAACAATATCATAAAATTATTATTATTATTAGGAGGAAAAGTAGTAGTAGTTTGTATGGGGCTTGAACTCTGGGCCTGGACATTTTCCCTGCACTCAAGGCAAGTGCTCTTCCATTTGAGCCACAGCGTCACTTCTGGTTTTCCAATGGTTAATTGGAGATAAGGATCTCATGTAGTTATGGGAAGTTGGCACAGTGGTAGTGTTTGCCTGGCATGCATGAGGCCCTGGGTTTGATTTCTCAGAACCACATAAGCAGAAAAAGCCGGAAGTGGCACTATGGCTCAAATGGTAGGACTCTAGCCTTGAGTTGAGGAGCTGAGAGACAGAGCCCAGGCCCGGAATTCAAGCCCAGGTCTGGCAAAAAATAGTTTCATGGACTTTCTTGCCAGTGCTGGCTTTGAACTATGATCTTTAGATCTTAGCCTTCTTAGTAGCTTGTATTACAGCCATGAGTCACCAGTGCCAAGCTAAAATTATTTTTAAACCATAATTAAACTTTCTTTTATCATAATGTGGAAATTGCTATGTATAATGCTTGTTGTGGAGGCTGATGGATGGCCTCTTTTTCCAAAAATGCAGTTGTTTCTGTGCCCAATCTAAAAACTTTATTTTATCCTGGATTCAGTAACTTCCCATTCTGAGATTTGGTTTTTAGTTCTTTTAGGCATTATTATTTCAAAAATTACATTTGTTTTACTTTAAAATTCACGCATGCCAAAATGGTTAATGTAGAAAATTGCTAGTCCCCAGTGGCTCATGTTTTTAATCCTAGTTGCAAGGGAGTCTGAAATTTGTAGGTTCTCATTTAAAGCTTGCTGGTCAAAAAATTTGAGACACAATTATATCTGATTAACCAACCAAAATCCAAAAATAGAGATGTGACTCAAGGGGTAGAGTAATAACCTTGAACAAAAACACTAAAATTACTGAGAAGACTAGTTCAAACTCCATTTCTCACTTATGGCAAAGTGCATGCATGCACACACACACACACCGACACACACACACACAAAACACATTTCTCTTATAATCTCATCCTTTAGTAGTAATCAATGGTATAAACAACACCAATTTTCTGCAACTTTTTCAGATATTAACCTAAATATATACATATGATAATATGTAGTTTTACATTTCTGTGTACTAATGTAAGAGAACATTCTGCTTCATTTGATGAAAACAAGGAATTGTTTTGTCCTTAACCTGTCCTTTACCCTGAGGGTTCTTTCCTATACATTCAAACCTAAAAACTAAGGAAACATCAAATTCTGTCTCCCTTTGGCCAGTTATGGACATGTTCCCCCTCCCTTCATGTCATCAGCTCTGCGCTCTAGAAGCCATTTTGCTTCTTCCAAACCCTTAAGGTAAGTCTGGATTTTATACTTAGAAAAAAAGAAAGGTTGTGATAACTATAACATCCCTGTAAATCATCTTAAAAATAAAAAGAAATTAAAAAGGATGCCAGAGCTGGAATTTCAATAAAAATCTGATAACTGCTAAAGCTAAGAGGATAAACATTGTAATTTATGGCTATTCAATATGGATACAGAGGACTTTTATTCATCTACAAGGAGATATCAATCAATTTTTCAATATGGTGATAACATTGTATAGGTTCACACACCACTATTGGGTATGGATGCTCCAAATCACTTGGATATATAAACTTTAATTGTTTCTTTTTTCATCTTCTCATAAAAAAAGAAACGTAGTGATAAAATATTTTTACACATTTCATTCTGATTTTCTTTTTTGCCAGTGTAGGGGCTTGAACTTAAGGTCTGCACACTGTCCCTGAGCTTCTTTCACTGAAGGCTACCACTCTACGACTTGAGCCCCAGCTTGGTTAACAGCTTTTTTAGTTTATGTGTTACTGAGGAATCAAACAAAGGACTTCAGGGTAGATCCCCAGTGGGAGCAAAGCAGGAATGGAAGACAAAAGCTACATCCAAGAGATGCTGGAGGCAATGACTCAAGAACTAAAGCGAGAAATAGACCAGAAATGTAAAGAACACTGGGTCAAAATATCAAAAGAGATGCAGGATATCAAACAGGAGATGCATGCGAAAATAGAGGCAGCACACACTTCACTAAGAGGTGAGATTCGTGTAAAAATAGAGGCAGTACACACCTCATAAGAGGGGAGATTAGTAGTTTGAGAACAAACATCGAATGCATAAATGAGTCCATTTCCTCCATGCAAACCACAATGGAAGCCATAGATAACAGAGTGAACGAATTGGAATTTAGTGTCAGATCCAAAAGACAGAATACACCAACTAGACCAAAAAATGACAGATATGGAAAAATCACTTAAATTATGCCAAAGGAAATCCAAGAGCAAGTGGATAGTGCCGAGAAATTTAACCTTTGTATAATTGGAGTGGACAAAGTTGGGGAATATCAAAGCAAGGGACTGCAACAACTATTCACCAAGATAATCGGTGAAAATTTCCACCATCTCAAAAAAGAATATCTTACCTACATAACAGAAGCATATAGAACACCAAAGATGCAAGATCCCAGGAGAAACACTCCTAGACATTTTATAGTAAAAATGATAGATCTGAATAATAAGAAAACAATTTTGCATGCAGAAAAAATGTAGAAGGAGCTATACTAGAATGGGAAAAAAATTAGAATCACTGTAGATCTCTCCACAAAGACACTGAATGAAAGAAAGGCCTGGGAAAGTACCATAGGCCCTGAAAGGCAATAACTGCCAACCCAGGCTGATATACCCGGCAAAGCTCTCATTCGCATTTGCTGGAGAACAGAAAAATGTTAATAGCAAAGAAAAACTAAATGAATACATAAACATTAAGCCAGCATTACAAAGAATACTAATGAAGGGAAACACAACCTAAAGAAAGCAACCAGGAAGAGGGACCTGCACCCAGACAGGCATTAATAGAAGTCTAACTGAGCAAGCACAGGAGGAAAGGTAAGAAGAAAAACTGAGGAAAACAGGAATGACAGGGACCACAGTGCATCTCTCCATACTATCTCTTAATATTAACGGTCTTAATTCACCAATCAAAAGAAAAAGAACTGCAGATTGGATAAAAAAAAAAAAAAAAACATGACCCATCCACCTATTGCCTTCAGGAGACCCAATTCTCAGCCAAACATACAAAGAAACTCAGAGTGAAGGGTTGGAAAAGGATCTACCAATCAAATGCCCCCAGTAAGAAAGCAGGTGTAGCAATCCTGATATCGGACAAAATAAACTTTTCACTAAAATCAATAGAAAAAGACAAGGAAGGACACTACATATTAAAACAGGGAACAATCCAAGAGGAGGATATTACCATTATTAACTTATATTCCCCAAACATTGGCAGACCCAAATATGTTAAGCAAATACTCTCAAATTTACAGAATAAAGTAGATCCTAACACAATAATACTAGGAGACTTTAACACCCCACTCTCACCAAAGGACAAGTCTACCAACCAGAGGATTGGCATAGAAGCTACCGAATTAAATGAGGATATACTTCAAGCAGAACTGACATCTATCAAGTATTTCCCCTAAAACAAGACAGTACACATTCTTCTCAGGAGCTCTAGGAACTTTATTCAAAATAGACCATAACATAATTCATGCAAGGAACTCAAGCAAATAGAAGGGTATTGAAATAATCCCCTGTATCTTATCTGACCACAGTGGAATCAATCTAGTTCCTAAAAACAAAGCATACCGCAGAAATTACTCAAATACATGGAATTGAACAGCACACTTCTAAGTAATACCTGGTTAAGAGTAAAGATTAAAGAAATAATTAAAAAATTCCTACAACTCAGTGACAATGAAAACACATCACAAAGAAACTTGTGGTACACAGCAAAAGCAGTCCTGAGGGGCAAATTTATTACCCTCAGTGCCCCCATCAAGAAAATAGAGACAGACCAAGTATATAATCTCATGTTGCAATTAAAACAGCTAGAAAAACATGAAAAAATGGAATCTAAAGTTACTAGATGGAGCCAGAAAACTAAATTAAGAGTGGAAACTAATGAAATAGTAGGAGAATCATAGCTAAAATTAACAAAACAAAAAGCTGGTTGTTTGAAAAAATAAATCAAATTGATGGACCATTGGCAAGATTAATTAAGAAAAGAAGAGAGGAAACCCATATTAAGGGGTGCAATGGGGAAAATCACAACAAGTACCCAAGATATCCAAACAATTTTAATGGACTGCTTTCAAAAGTTATACTCTCTAAAGAATGAAAACCTGGCAGAAATGGATGCATTTTTAGAGAAATACAAGTTGCCCAAACTGAGCAAAGAAGAAATAAATCAATTAAATAAGTCAATATCTTACAACGAGATACAGGACGCAATCAGAAGTCTTCTAACAAAGAAAAGCTCAGGACCAGATGGATTCACAAGGGAATTCTATAAGACCTTGAAAGAAGAACTAATATCCATACTCCTTAAGCGAAACAGAGAAGCAGGAAACTAACTCAAACTCATTCTATGATGCCAATATCACACTCATCCCCAAACCAAGCAAAGACCCAACGAAAAAAGAGAACTACAGGCCAATTTCCTTGAACACAAATGCAAAGATCCTTAACAAAATGCTAGCTAACAGAAGCCAGAAACATATAAAAAAAATCATACACTACGACCAGGTAGGCTTCATCCCAGAGATGCAGGGATGGTTTAACATACGTAAGTCAATCCAACACATCAACAGAGCCAAGGTCAAGAATAACATGATTATCTCTACAGATGCAGAAAAAGCCTTTGATAAAATTCAACATTCATTCATGCTAAAATCTCTGGAGGAGATAGGAATAGAATTTTAAATAATGAGATTCATCTACTCACCCTTGTCTGCTCAGTTTCCAAATAAGGAAGCGGAAGTTCTCACAAATATGGTGATAAAGTATAATCAAAGTGAAGAAAGTTCCATTGGATCCTAATTGCATGCCTGTGAATTATCTGAGCTTTGTGTCTTATAGAATTCAGTCATCACTCACCGAGCTTCACTTTTTTTGTGTGTGTCGGTTGTGGGGCTTGAACTCTGGGCCTGAGGGCGGTTCCTCAGCTCGCTCAAGGCTAGAGCTTTTCTGTCTTATAGAATTCATTCATCACTCACCTAGATTGATAGCTGGGAAGAAAGGGGTGGAGATAAACACAAGCTGCTTGGGATACAGAGAATTGCTCCCTGAAGGTGAAGGTTGAGCATGAATTTTTGTATATTTAGTAGACAGCAAAATGTGAAGAATCCTGTAGGTAGAAAAATAATGTTTGTATTTCAATATGTCAAACAGGTGCTTAGTGTATCAAAATGGAGAGATGTCAGAGAGGTGAATTCTATGAATATACAAATAAACACAGAAAATTTGCTACATTCTATTCCATGATAGTGCCTGGAATGAACTTTGATTCTTTGCACATACTCTGTAAATATGCACACACTAAAAAACAGAAATGTAATCCTTTATTACTGTTAAAATGCATAGAATATCTTCTTAAAATATATTTGTGGATGTATTTTTCCCTTAATTTCTTCCACACCTGCATTAAGAAATGGGTCTAAGAGAAAAGTTTCCAGATGTGTAAAATTTGAACTCCATCAATTTCTTTTGTTGAATTGTACTCTGGATAGGATTGAAGTCCCTATTTCAACTTAAGGCTTAGAACTAGAAAAAGAATAAGTATTCTCAATAAATTGTCATGCCTCATTTTAAAAGAGAGCTATGTATTTAATAGGAGAAATATGTATTGGTCTTGGTAGCTAGGAACCTTCAAGAAACAAAAGAAAAACAAAAATTCCATGGCAGTCTCAAGTACTTGCATATCTAGATGTGAACACTAACTCCTCTATATTCTATATTACATTTTCAAGAATATTTTTACAAGCTATTCCTCAGCTATTGTCATCCTCCAATGTAAAGTTCAGGCATGCCTATTGCTCATTATTGAGACCGTAGTTGCTCAAAGTCACAATCCATTGTTTTTATAGGTTTCACATGGCTATCTTTACTTAGTGGCACTGAGGGCTGGGAGATTCACTTCAAATATATAAATACACACACAGACACAAATACACACACATCAAAAATCGTCTAGCATCCTTAAAAATGTGACATGTTCATTATTAAATTTCAAGTAGCTTAGATCTCTAGCTTCACAAAATTCTAAATACTCATATGAAGAAAAATATATACCTAGAATTTTGGTGTGATTCTATATTATGAAGCTCTTACTTTTCATTTTATTTGCCCGGAGGAGGCAAAAATGTTCCATAGGAAAAGTACTTATTACCTTGCTTATGTAACTGTAACTCCTCTGTATTCTTACAATCAAAAATGTACAAAAAGGAAAAAAATGTAATTGAAAGTCACATATTTCCCATTAGAACTAACTAAATTTTAGGGCTGTAACGTTCTACAGGTTTTTAAGTACCTAATAATTTGTGGATATTCCCCAAGGCCTTTACTAAAAGCTGAATGAGAGAGATCCAATAGTGGAAGTAGACTGGCAACCAGAGCATAATTATGTAGCTTTAGTTCACTGTTACAATAACAGAAGTGTAAATCAATATGATGGTTCATAGTTAGAGGACCAGAAGCCATACAGGAAACTGACATCAGAGAAGGGTTATTCATTGTAGGGAAACACAAATAAGAATGCACCAAAGGATTTAATCAACAGTGTCCCAAAAAGAATTTATGTTGTGACAGATGATACATTATGGATGAATCTTTGGGACACTCTGCTAAGTGAAATAAGCTAGTCATAAAAAGATCAAATATTACATGATTCTACTTGTATCATTTACACAGAACAGTAAAATTGATAGAGACAGGAAACAAAATCGAACTTGATGCATATCTTGAAGCAGAGGAGAGTGGAAAATTGTTTTAATGAATATAGAATTTGCATCGTGGAAGGTGAAAATAGTGTGGACCTTGAACTTGTACAATATTGTACATTTACTTACTACAACTATGCAGTATTCTTAAAATGATTAAGATAATAAAACCTGGGAGAGGAGAATGAGAATGATGAAGGGGTTAGTATAATCAAGGTACATTGTATGCCTATGTGGATATATCAAAATGAAATCCACTTATTTATCTAGCTAATGCTAATACAGTGTTTATAAAAGATAATAAATTCTAAGTTGTTTGCGTTTGAACACAAATATGGATAAAAAGGAAAAAAAAAAACAACCACAGGCTGGGAAAACAATTAAAATTGCCAGCATTCACGAAACCTGAGTTCAAAATTATATCTTACTTAAGTGTGTAAGGCCATTTGTTTAAACATGTTTTTATTTTTATTATCTTTAAGCTGTTGCATAAACAAGTTCCCATTCTACAAAACAGCCTATGAATACAAGGGGGCTGACAATATTATCACCCATCCTTCTTAAACCAACCTTTCTCCCACTGTTCTTTATTTTTTTTAAATTGCGATAAGTAATTACATTTTACTCATATATTTCACAGTATTGTGGAAGCATGATAGTTAGTTAATGTCATAAACATGTTTTAAACTACACAAAGAAAATTATCATTTTCATGCTTAATAAAGTTTGTGAATTCTATGAGCTTTGACAATACAAATTATTATTCTACATCAGGTTATGTTTATGTTTCTTGCCTTATGCTTAATGTAGGCTATTCCTTCTTTCACTCTTATTCCTCCCTTCCTATCAGTGTTTTTGGATTGCTTAGTTCTTTTCCTTCTATGAGCAATGCAGCTGATGAGCCTCTTGGTTGTATGTTTTTCTGTTTCCCACTCATCCCTCCTCCTGGCTTCCCTCCATAGAGTGTGGTGAGATTGTTTTTTAATGTAATGAGAGTAGGCTCAAGGAAAACAAAAACAGCTTTTGTCAAAATATATTGTAAATTTGCTGTAATTTGGATGTTATAATACACATTTTCAATATATTATAGCATATGTAACATATAAGGTACCTTCCTCTTTTTCTTATACTTGAAAGTAGTTTCTAATTGCAAATAAAATGCATCGTCTATTCCCTACGAAAAATAGTAAAATATTACATATGAGGTCTAGAGCCCTCGATATACATAGCAAAACATCTCAGGTGCCTACCATAATATCCACTCTTCTTTTTTGAATCAATAGAAAGACCTTGATCGATATCACTCCTTTTATTATTTTTCTTTCATTTGTTCATCAAAATGTCATTACCAGAAATATATTGAACATACTGTTCTGCTACTAAGAACTTGCTTCATCTGCAGTTTAGACTCCTAGGTATATGCTTTCAGATGCACAAATATGACCTTTTGCCTGAATGCAGCTCAGAATGTACCTTCTGGAGAAATTATTTCCCACATAAAAATGTAGGACTATGAAGATAATACATGCACTCTGGAAATGGTGGCTCCTACTTCAACGGACTTTAGAAATACAGTCCATTTATTTCTCTGCCCTAGATTTGCTAAAGTTATCTTACTATGTTGGCTCAAAGCAGAACTGAATTTGCCTTCTGCAAGTAGAAATCAAATTGCATTCAAGGTAAGTGTGCAATTTTAAGTCAGAGGGCTTTGCTGCTTCCAAACAGCAATGTAGACAGCCAATCTCTTTGTCATCATAGTGTTTCATGGGACACCACAAGGTACAGTGCCCTGTGAGTGACAAGTGGAGATGTGCCACTCAGAGGGAGTTAAATCACTTCAGCTAGGTAGTTATGGATAAAAGATGATGGTTAGAACAGGTTCCAACCAGGCGTGGCTGAATGACACAGCAAAAAATACACACCTTGCTCCCATCAACCTTTAAGAGCTAACACATGCACTGTTTCTGACTATGGTCTGGGGAGTGTCCCTCTACTTCCCATCCAATCAAAAGTGTTTTCTGCACTTGTGCTCTGAGATGGGGCATCCAATAAGCAAAATTCCATCCTTATGCTCTGAGACTGGGAAACCAAATATGAGACGCCATGTAGCACAAGCCCACCCATTGACCAGTCAATCCAGGAACATGCCCTAAGGAGCAGAGACAAAGGGCTCTACATGTACCTGAGGGATGTGGGCCCCTTCCAACCAGCTCTTGTTCCTCTTTTCCCTGAGGAGTCTGTTTCACTGCTCTGTTTTCACTTTGATTAGGAGTCTGTTTCACTGCTCTGTTTTCTGTTTGAAGGAGACGGGCTTTAAAAACTTTTCTGCTCTCGAATTCTTTAAAGAAAAAAAAAGCCGAGACATAGACAATACTGCTATTCTGAAGATGTTGGTTGGAGGGAAGCCTTGGCCTTCAGCTTTGAGACTTGATTTAGAATTTGATAACTTAGGTGGTGTGGTTTCAAATTATTCTGAACCAAGCTAATGTCTGCATTGGCTCAAGTCTTCTTACTAGAATCTCTAAAAGAATTAGCGATGAGATGTACAAGATGTTATGTCGAAAAAAGAACTTTACAATTTTGGCACAGCAGGAGGGGGGAGGAGGGAAGGTGGGATATGGAGGCAGATGGGAAGGGATGGGAAGGGGAAACAAAGAGGAGGCACAAAAAATAACATTAAAAACAATTAGGAAAACAAAAAAAAAAACAAAAAACGAAAACAACAAGAACCCAGTACTAGGGAAGCAAAGGGTCCAGAAATTATCAGCATTTCTTTTTTTTCTTCTATGAATCTAACAATGAAACTTAATGCAGAGGCTAGTATGTTTAAGAAGTTAAATTCTGTAGAATGTGATTTCTTTTCTTCCTCTTGTTCTGACATAGAAGTTTATCTATTCTAAAGCCAAAAGATATGCTTTCCTCACCAGCTAGATCAGGTTTGCTGACCTTTTTCTGTCTTAGAAACTGCTTAACTCCTGTAAGAGCAAATTGAAGACTGCCAAGCAGGAGGGATTGAGTGTAAGTTGTGGGCACTGTTCTCATCCTCTGCAACTAGAGGGCTAGAAAACATGTTGATCTGCTCGCTACCTCAAGAATTCAGAAAGTGGCTTGCATTTTCTAAAATCTAAATCTAAACTTTCACCTTCTCCTTCCCACCAAGAATTCTCCCCCAGGCCTCTTCCTACCATAGTGTCTTAGCAGCTTAGAACTGCTTTGCCTCAGAAATGTGGCATCAGAATTGTGCCTTGTGGTCAGCCAAGAAGCTGGGATCTGACTGATTCATCTATGGCTCTGAAAATGCTGCAGCCCAATCTGTGCTCAGGGTTCAATATGTGTCCTCCAGCTGCGTGCCTCCAGAGAGAGCAGGCTTTCCTCTTTCTATTAGCAGTAGGAGCAGAGGTACAAGACCGCTTCTTTGTGATGAAGCAGCCACACATAGCTGTTGGTTTCATACCCACTTGCGAGGTGAATTTGCCTAATGGAGCCAAGGCAATATATGAATAAGTTGTTTTTACCTGGAAGCTCTTAAGCCTCCATTCCAAAGAGGGAGCTGCTGATAATAAATTCTGTCTGAAAATGGACTGTGTAGGAGAATCTGTTTTCTCTGAATGTGATTTCTTGAGGGAAAACATTAACTAAGGGTAGCCATCATCTTACAAAAAGCTATTTTAAGTAAAGTCTATCCTGTAACTAAAATCGTTCTATGGACTTGAGGCATAGTTTAATCCACAGTGCACAAGCTGAACAAGAATTTTCTAACAATTTCTGGTCTGGTTGTCCTGGTTTAGTGGAGTGCTCTGAAACTATTGACCCCTTTCAAACTGGCCAGCTGAACTACAAAAGAGACAATTGAGCAAGTTTGTGAACACAACTTATGATCAATACCAGAATTAGTAACTCAATATCGGTAAAACCTGGGCAGAATTACTACTAAGAGTGGTTGATTAATTGGCTTCCTGTCAATAACAAGCCCTTGAACAGAACTAAACTTTGCCTTGCTAAGTTCCTTTCAAGTTGGTGATCTTTCTTGGGATATTGGGTTACACTGTGAGAGTAGTCGACCAATTTGTGGAATTGTCATGCAAAGGGAATGCGGGGAGCCCCTCAGGAGGAAACTCATTTTGCCTTGTTGAAGTAGCTCAAGGTTGGGTTAAACACCATCCATTATGGTTAATGATGGAAAGCGTATCAGCAATGTCAGGCAAGGGCCCAAGGAAGAACACAAATAACAAGCAACCTCATACATTGGCTATGAGAGGAAAAATTGGACTGGAGAATATTACCTTGTTGTTTGGGATTTTCATGGGCTGAGTGAGTCTTAAGCACAAATAGAACATGAGTCTTGATTTGTGTTTTCATTCTCTGACCCAAGAATAAAAATTTGGGAGCTGGAGGAAGCCATTTTTTAGAAATCTCCAGTATGGGAGAGTTGAGTATGAGAAGGGTGCACAAGAAACGTACAATAGGGAGGATTAAGTGCGTCAAAAAATCACAAGAGACTTGCTAAAATGGGGGATAAGAAGTCTAGGCCTAAAGAACCCAAGAAAAGGGCTGGAAAGGTGGCTCAGTGGTAGAGCCCTTGCCTTGCATGCTCGAGGCACTGGGTTCGATTCCTCAGCAACACATAAGAAAAAAAAAAGCCGGAAGTGGCGTTGTGGCTCATGGTAGAGTGTTAGCCTTGAGCTGAAGAGCTGAGGAACAGTGCCCAGGCCCAGAGTTCGGGCCCCATGACCGGACCAAAAAAAAAAAAAAAAAGAACCCAAGAAAAATGATCCAAGGACAGGATTCTGTTAATCCATTGGGAGAATGGTCAAAAAGGTCTGAGAACACTATTTATTATTTAATGGATGATTTTCATTATTGAGCTCCATAATGTGCACTTGTCCAAACGAAAACTTGTTATGCACATGTGCTTGCATGTGTGTGTTTTTAAATCTTATATCCTGAAAGGGGAACTCAAAAAAGTTCTACTCACTAAACTCCTTCAGCTGCCCACTTTGACTCTGAAGCCTAGATTGATCCTCTAGCTGATCCAAGGATATATGATATTGCAACCTCAGTTTCAGAAGCAGACTCTCTGGGTAGACTTGCAATTCAAGTCCAAAGTCGGGAGCCAGTGGCTTGCACCTGAATTCCTATCTACTCAGGATCTGAGGATTGGGGTTCAAAGTCAGCCGGGCAGAAGAGTCCTTGAGACTCTTACCTCCAATTGACCGCCAGAAAACTGGAAGTGGCGCTGTGGCTGAAGTAGTAGGGGTTTCACTTTGAGCTGAAGTGCTCAGGGACAACTCCCAGGCCCAGAGTTCAAGTCCTATGACTAACAAAAATTAATGCTTGTGTGAAATGGATTAAATATTCTGCCCACCATTACTGTTAAGATTGTGTGGCACAGAGACCAGAAAAACAAGTGGTCCACTTCCCAGGGAAAATATCTGATGGTATTGTGGAGCTCCTGTGCTGGAGACCTTCCTGGCCAACTAGAGTAGAACCTGTGCTTTGGTTCAATTTACCATCACTTACATCCTAGCATTTCATCCACCTGTCCATTCTCAAACATTTTATACTAGTTAGGAGAGACCCCTTCCCTAGAGGGTCATTCGTATTTCATATTTACATAGGTACTATTCAGGATCCTCCCCCAAAAGTTTCCAAAAATTCAAGCCAGGCCTCAGATAGCAGTTTATGAATCAGTATAAATAAATTAGTATAATTAGTATAAATAAAATGTAGTTTGGAGGCTAGGAATATGGCTTAGTTTTAATTGTTTGCCTAGCATGCATGAAGCCCTGGGTTTTATTCCTCAGCACCACATAAACAGAAAAGGCTGGAAGTGGCACTGGGTCTCAACTGGTAGAGTGCTAGCTTTGAGCAAAACAAGCTCAGGGAGCAACAGGACTGGCCAAAATAAAATGTAGAGTAGAACAAGATCCACAAAGATTTGTTAATTATACTAAAAGATTTTTTAAACCCATAAATTAAATGCTCTATTTGGATGGCATTGGAAAATTAATTCTAGAAACCTTATCTGTAAAGGGTAGAGTTTGTGTGGTGATTGGAGGCAAAGCTGCACAAAGGCCTTAGAAGAATTCCACATTGGCAAGTGAGTGAACTAAAAACTCAGATGAAGGGCTGAGAAGGTGGCTCAGCAGTAGAGTGTTTGCCTTGCATGCTTGAGCCTCTGGGTTCGATTCCTCAGCACCACATAAGGAGAAAAAGCCAGAAGCGGTGCTGTGGCTCAAGTGGTAGAGTACTATCCTTGAGCTGAAGAGCTGAGGAACAGTGTCCAGGCCCAGAGTTAAGTCCCAAGACTGACCAAAAAAGAAAAAAAGGCAAGCTACACACAAGGGTTTCCTACCAAGAGAAACAGAGGGTTTCCTACCAAGAAGGAGGGAGTTTGGTAGATTTCTATCTAGCAGGAATGCAAGTTCCCCTTCTAGTGGGAGAGGGATTGCCTTCTAATAAGGAGGGTGTTAATGATCAAATTGGTCAAAATCATCATTCAGTTTCATAATGCCCAGATAAGTGTCTAATATTTGTTAGGTATTGACTTGTGATAACATCCTGCTTAGGGAACTCCAAACAGTCTTAATGCCCTTAATGTGACCTTGCTTAGTTCCAGGGCCTCAATGGACCCTCTAGTTAATGCTACAATATGATTGCAAATTCAGTCATGGAGCAGACACTCCGTATGACTTCCAATTATCAGTCTAGCCAGATTGAAATTGTTACTGGATAAGCGAAGTAAATATTGTGGTGATTCTGTCCACATACTGAGTACTGCTATGACTGTGTGGCAGGGAGGCCACACAAAAGGTCCTCTTTCTGCTGTCATCGTGCGCAGACCGATGGGCATGAAATTCATGATAGGTCAGCAAAATATGATATGAGACAACTTGGAATACACTGTTGCTCTTATCAAAAGAAAGAGTCTATTTCAAAAACCCTGAAACTGACCAGCTCCATTCTTTCAAGGTCAACTATACCTGGGGAAAATTTGACATTTCTGGGAAATTTACCTGGATGTAGTGAAGGCCAACCCTTTGAGATGAGCAATAATTACCGATACCCAGGGAAAATGTCTGGTGGTATTTCAGAAGACCACTATTGGAGAGGTTACTGGCCAACTGGAATGGAATCTGTGCTTTGGGTCAATTTTGGTATGGCTGCATGCACAGTGGAAACATTAAAATTATTAATCACCCAGAACCTAGCCTCATCACAACATCTCCAAACTAGAAGAAACAGCCATCTCCTTATTTTGTGATACTCAAATCAGATCTCCTTCCCATTGAACTAGCCTGGAAGGACAATCACAAAATCCTGGGTAAAGCAGAGCATTTTTCTGCGTGCTCAAACGAACTGACTTAAAAAACCAATCAAGGCATAGAAAAATCAAACACCACAAAGACGATCAAGAGACTGGTTTATGGACACAAGAGAGATATAGGATCTACCCCTCCCTCCAAAAAATCAAAGAAATCTTTTTTTTTAACCCTTGATAAATTTTTTTCCGAAACTTTTTTTTAATATTTAATTTCTAACTTTTCAAAAACATTGATTTCTATTAACTTTTTTTTTCTTCCTCTTATAATTTTTATTTTAGGAGTATGTGTGTGTGAGCTTTTTAAAATTGTTTTTTGTTTATCTCTACTGACATTTTGATCCTTTTATTTCACTACTCATTCTTTTCACATTTTCTTCTCTTTTGTAACTAAATTGCATAACTAAATTGCTGTTTTGCTCATCCTCGGATATACCTGGAGTCGATTATTAGACCTTATCCCCCATTGTGACACTTAATCCAGAAATTTATTAGTCAAGTCAAAACCCCATAGACTTAAATTCCTTAATAGCAGTACTACCTCTTTATTCTTATATAATATTTAAACATTTTTATATTTAAGTAATTTACCTCTCCTTTATATACTTCCCCTTCTCTTATTCTATCCACGTTCTTCTCTGAATATTATGATTTTAAATTTGCATATATTTAAGTGTTCCACTTTTTTAATATTTGCTTTTCTATTTTTTCTTGTCTCTCTTTTTCTTTGTCTTTCTTCTTCTTTCTCTCTCTCTGCAATCATTCTATTCAACCACTTTTCTGCTTTGAGTTTAGGACTTAGTTAACTCTCCCTCTGCATTTCCACATCCCTCTATTCCTATTTTAACCAACATCTCTCCCTAAACCTAATAATTTCTGGTTTGCCAAATTCTTATTTGCAGTTTGAAGCCCATTAATACATAGTTCTTTGATGTTGAATAGGTATATCTGTTGAACTAGATTGTATCTGCAGACTATTGACTGTGCAACTACAGACTTTGGTTGATGCTTGCCTTAAGATAGTGTTCTAGCACAAAACAGGTCTTACTTTCATCTCACATGGGCAGAGCAAGTAGGAAAAACACAAGAAAAATGGCAAGTCCAGGTATCTGATCTCCCACTCGTGATAATCAGGGGACAGAACAGATAATGAATAATCCAGAAGAGGCTTCCCAAAAAGCTCTACAAACACAACTGGTAAACATGGCAAATGAAAAGATGGAAAACCTGTAAAGGACTCTGTATGAGCGTGATAGGGAGAGAGAGGAGGCAAATCAAAGGTCAATACAGGAATATCATGAGCCAGAGGAAGCCACTCAAAGATTCATACAGGAATTGCGTGAGCTGCTTGAGAACTCTCAAAGATAAATGAAGGAATGGCATGAGCAGGCTGAGATCAGTCAAAGCGACAGTCAGGAATGGCGTGAGCAGGCAGAGAACACTTAAAGAAAACTACAGGAATTGCGTGAACATGAGGAAGCTAATGAAGGAATGGCATGAGCAGGCTGAGATCAGTCAAAGCGACAGTCAGGAATGGCGTGAGCAGGCAGAGAACACTTAAAGAAAACTACAGGAATTGCGTGAACATGAGGAAGCTAATCAAAGAGTAATACAGGAATTGAGAGAGAAGGATGAGAATACAGCAAGATCACTAAAGGCATTCATGGAATCCATAAACAGAGAGCTGAATAAAGTTAGGGAGAACACAAAGGGAATACTGAATGGAACCCAACAGAAGGAATGGGAGTCCAACGAAACCACAACTCATCAACTAAGTAATTTGAGAATAAACACTAAGAACCAAATTAAGGAAGTAAAGAAGTTCATATGAGATCTAAAACAAAACTCCAAAAAAGAATTTGAAGCCATCGAAGTCGACAAACTAGAAGGAAACGAAATTTTAAAAAAGTAGAAAGTCTTGATAGTAGGTTAGACCATGCAGAAGATCGAATCTCAGGAATTGAAGACAGCCTAGATACTACAGAGAAAGAACATACAACCATCCAAGACAAGTCCAAGAAATATGAGAAATCTATTCAACATTTAGAAGGCACCATCAGTAGGCCTAATCTGAGGATAATGGTTATAGAGGAGCATCTAGAGACAGAACTTAATGGTCTAGGAAATTTGCTTAACAGGATCTTAGCAGAGAACTTCCCAAACATGCAAAGAGATAGGCCTATTCAGATACAAGAAGCTTTTAGAACTCGAAATAGAGCAGACCAGAATAGGACATCCAACCATCACATTATAATCCACACAGGATAAATTCAAACCAAGGAAAAGATCCTTAAAGCTGTCAAGGAGAAAAGAACAATCACCTATAAAAGGAATCCACATAGAATCACCTCAGATTTCTCAGCAGAGCCAATCAAAGCAATAAGAACCTGGAATGATGTATGCTATGCCCTAAAGACAAACAATTATGAACCAAGAATTCTGTACCCAGCAAAACTCTCCTTCAAAACCTAAGGTCAAATAAAAACGAAGGATTTATTTTTTTTTTCAGGTAAGGGCTAGGTTTATTCAGTAGACCTGCTGGGACCAGGCAAGGGTGGCACTTCACATGGCTCGGAAAGGCCTGGGAAAGAGAGAGAGAGCTAGGGAAAGGGAGAGAAAAGATATAGAAAAGAGCTAGAAAAGAGCAGCGAGAGGGTTTCTGGGCCTGGGCTAGGCCTTATCTAGGGTATGGGCAGAGAAAGGTGTGGACACATCAAATCCAGATGTGACCTCAGCAGATGCAGATGTGACCTCTTCCAGGTGCCCCAGTTGCCTAGGTAATGCAGGTACTGGGTGGAGACTTTGCTGCGAGGAGGGTGGAGTCTGCTAGCTTTCCAGGAGCAGACCTTACATTCCAGCCTTTTAATAATCATGAAATCGGGTGCGGATTCTCTCTGGTTCCTTCCTGTTGACATGGGCTTCGACAATAGTGGTAAAAGGCTGGAATTTGGTCTCCTCCCAGAGAAGGCAGTGAGCAGCAGCTGTCCGTTGGTGGCGTGAGTCCTTAGTTGAAGTCTGGAAAAGTCTCATGAGCATTGAGGGGCTGTAAAAAATACTAGAGAGCAAATAAATGGCAAGAGGAAGGACTTGAGGATAAAAATGTTGGTAGAAATGTCTCTAGCTACTTCTGACATCTGGCGACTAACTAGAGAAGTCCGGTGACAAAGGCAAGAATATAAATTCCAGTTCAGTTAATAGGTAGACAGGCATAGACATTGGATGGGCAGGCTTCTTACTTCTACTGACCTCCCAGCTCTGGTTAATTTTGAAAGGGCAGGCACAAAGTTTCTGATGTAATATCATCTCTTACTCCTCTCCATGGTCCTTGTTCCCCAGACTGGCTGAGTCTAGGTGCTTGTTGATGGGATGGCTTGTCCTAGTTGTTATTCAAGGAGGTTTTAACTCAAGGACTGGGCACTGTCCCTGAGCACTTCTGCTCAAAGTCAGCACTGAACCACTTTGAGTTACAGTACCATTTGCAGTGTTGGCTGGTTAGAGATGGGAGTCTTGAGCCATGCTTCCAACTTGAATCTATGCAGGTTATTTGGGAGATAGAGTCTGAGGGATTTTTCAGCCAGGGCTGGCTTTGAACTGCAATTTTTGCCATGAAAGCTAGTTATTATTTCCAATTAAAGCAACAAGGAGATCAACTAGAATAAGTAGAGCTTACCTGTTTCTTATCAAGAATTGACAAACACATATTCTGAAATGATGAAACTCGTTGGATGTGATGAGAATTTTAGCACAGATATAGTATTGCTTTCTTTCTGATAACCCTAAAAATTCTTAAGCTAATCAACTTACAGAAAGAGCCTTAACTTTTACAAATCCAAAGCAATTTTTCACCAGGAAACCAGCTGCATGTGATGGAAACTAGCAACACTCTAGTCTATTTTTACCATGGTGGAGGTAGTCAGGATGGTCTAGTCAGGATTGAGGCCTGTCTTCCAAGTTGGAGGAGATGGACTGGATCTGGACTGCATGTAGACTGGCTATCCCTGAACTACATATCCAAACTAAACACACTTCTGGAATCTCAGACAATTTTAGAAATACCCTGATAACAATGCCAGATAACAAGTTTACACAGACACAGACATAAACACATAGGCATATACACAAAGAATCAAGTTGAGGTGGTGCAAAATCAAGTTGGTGGGAAATAGCAGCTGAGCTCTCAAGATGCCAAGATGGCACATCTTCCACTTGGTCAATAAAAACAAAGGTTTTTATAGCAAAGAAAAATTGAAACAATATATCTCCACCAAACCAGCCATACAAAAGATTCGTAAAGATGTCCTACACATAGAAAACCAACAAGACCAAAATAAAGGCCAAGAAACTGCATCCAAACTGTGAATCTAAGAATCGTAGGAAGAACCCAGTTGTTGTAACACCAAAGAAGGTAGATAAAATGGCAGGAACTCCCAAAAACCTCTCAGCACTATCTCTCAACATTAACGGACTTAACTCTCCAATTAAGCGACATAGACTGTCTAGTTGGATTAAAAAGCAAGATCCTACTATCTGCTGTCTTTAGGAGTCACATCTTGCCCATAAAAACAAACACGTTTTCCATATGAAAGGCTGGAACACAATCTACCAAGCAAAGGGCCCTCATGAAGAGGCAGGAGTTGCAATCCTAATATCAGATATAATAGACTTCAAATTAAAATTAGTGAGAAGAGATAAAGAAGATTGCTACATGTTAATTAAGGGATCTCTCCTTCGGGATGATATTACAATTCTAAATAGCTATTCTCCAAGCAAAAGTGCACCCAAATTTATCCAAGAAACACTACTTTCCTTCAAAGCTCACATAGATCCAAAGACATTAATTATGAGGACTTTAACACACCACTTTCCACACTATATCAACTCGGCAAAAACTCAACAGAGAAACCAGAGACCTAAACAACTTCAGAGATCAACTACATTTAACAGACATCTACCGAATATTTCACCCAGCAGCATCAGAATACACATTTTTCTCAACAGCACATGGAACATTTTCCAAAATAGACCACATTTTAGGTTACAAAGCAAACTTGTCCAAATTCAGAAACATTGAAGTTATACCTTGCATTCTCTCTGATCACAAGGGAATAAAATTAGAACTCAACAATAAAAGCCACCAAAGGAAATTCTGTAACACATGTAAGCTGAACAACACACTGCTGAATCACCAGTGGGTCATGGAAGAGATGAGAAAGGAAATTCAAATGTTCATGATATTCAACAAAAATGAACACATAAATTACCAGCTCAGCTGGGACACAGCAAAGACAGTAATCAGGGGCGAGTTTATAGCTCTGAGTTCCTATATCAACAAATTGGAGAGCTCTGAAACTAACGGTTTAATGTGACATCTGAACCTCCTTGAAAAAGATCAGCAAGATAAACCCAATCCAGTTGAGGGAAAGAAATAACTAAAATTAAAGCAGAATTAAATGAATTAGAATCCAAAAAAACCATAGAAAGAATCCACAAAACAAAGAGTTGGGTCTCTGAGAAAAATAACAAAATAGAGAGACCATTAACAAGTCTTATCAGAAAAAGAAGAGAACACACCGAAATGAATAAACAGAGATGAGAATGGAAACATCACCACAGAAACAACCAAGATTCAAAACATTATAAGGGAATACTTCTCAAAACTTTATGCTAATAAGTTTGAGAACCTGGCAAAAATGGACCTTTTCCTAGCAAATATTGACATGCCGAAACTAACTCAAGATAAGTTAAACCATCTTAACAGGCCCATATCCAGCATTGAAATAGAAACAGTACTAAGAGACTTCCCATCTAAGAAAAGCCCAGGACCAGGTGGATTTACAGTGGAATTCTACAAGGCCTTCAGAGCAGAGCTCACACTAATACTCCTCCAACTCTTCAATAAATTTGAAAGAGAAAGTTCACTACCAAACTCATTATATGAAGCCATCATAACCCTCATCCCAAAACCAGGCAGGGACTCATCAAAGAAAGAGAAATATAGACCCATTTCTTTGATGAACATTGATGCAGAACTCCACAACGATTTTGCCCAATCGACTTCAAAAATTCATCCAAAAAATCTTACATCACAATCAAACATGATTCAATTCAGGGATGGAAAGCTGCTTCAATATATGCAAATCGATTAATATAATTCATCATATAACAGGAGCAAGGATAATAACCACATGGTTATCACAATAGCTGCAGAAAAACATTTGACAAGTTCCAATACCCATTTATGATGAAGGTTCTGGACAGTTTGAAGTCAGCCTGAGCTGGAAAGTCCATCAGTCTCATCTCCAATTAATCAGATGAGACAGGAAGTAATAGTTTTAAACTTGAGCAAATACCCTCAAGTTCAAACCCATGTCTAGCACACTCAAAAAGAATTTAGTTGGGCTTTCCTGCAAAAGCTGGCTTCAAACTGTGATGTTTAGATTTCAGAATAGATTAAAGGTATGACTCTATATTTAAAAAACTAATTGGCTGTTTTCTTCTTCACATATATTTATTGTTTATTTTGTTGGTTCTCTGGCTTGTTTTGAGTGCCTCGCCAATCCTGCTGAAGGATAGCATGCTCTAAAACTTTAGCCACAGTTTCACTTTGGTTCACTTTTTGCTTTTAGTGGTTAGTAGGAGGTAAGTATAGAGACTCCCACAGCGTCCTGAATTGTGCTAATTGTGATTCAACGTCAGGGAGCAAGGAAAGTCCATGAGACTCTTTTTTTCACTATTTTTTATTTGGAAATACCATAAAGAGGAGTTACAATTACATCTGCAAGATAATGAGACTCATCTCAAGTTAACCTCCAAAAAACCAGAAATGATCAAGCAAAAACTTGTAGTTCCTATCCCAGAAAGGCACATACACACACACACACACACACACACACACATAGACACACACACACACACACACACACACACACGCACACACACACACACACACACACACACACACACAAAATGGTTTTTCCTGTCCAGGCTGGCTTAGAATGGTGATCCTCAATTTCAGTGTTTTGATTACCTAGAATTACAAGTGTGTGCCACCAGTTTCTTGGTCATTTTATCATTTTCAGTAGACTGTGCTCTCTTCCACTTTTTAAAAAATATATTTTGTGGTTGTCTTAGTGCTAAATCTGACTTACACTTAGCTTTTTTTAACCTTTTTTTCTTAGCTTTTTCTTAACATTTTTTATGACCAAGTTTGCTGCTGTACGAATTCAGGCACAGCTCCACTTCTGCCTTTTTGCTGTTTAGTTGGAGATAAGAGGCTCATAGATTTTCCTGCCCAGGCTGGCTGTGAACCACAGTCCTCAGATTTGAGGATACTGTGTAGTGTCCTTGGTTCCTATGGTACATTTCTGTCCTATTTACCACCAAAGGAAAAGAGGGTGGGGCAGAAGTTGATCTGTGATTCAAATAAGAGAGCCTGCAAGCCTTGAGTTAAAAAACATGTAGAAGTCTAATTCTGGTACTAATTGTATGCATTGCTTGATCTATTCAAACAAAACAAAAAAAATAAAACAAAAAAAACTTATGCACAGTGACCAGGTAATAAGGATTTGTGACTGATAACCAGGAACTAATTCTTGAACTCATCTCCTATAGCCTTTTTTAGATATACATGTCCATTTGTGTAAGCTGAGGAGAGATTAAAGACCACACTTTAAGGGCCAGTTACACAGTACTTGGAAATCAGGATACATTGACTAAGCTTTTCAGAGAGTGACTAAAAACTTACTCTTCAACATTGCAAATGGTTCTTCCCTCTGTGCAAGGGGAAGAGTGATGAGAAGGTATAAATAGGGGAAAACTAAGAAACTTCAAACAAGATTAGGAATGTTAACTTTATAAAGTAAAACCTAGGTGTTCAGTTTGAAGTCCAGAAAAGGACATGTCACTTCTGTATGGATCCCAGTTAATTTAGTTAATAAAATTAATCGATGGTAAGGAGGAAAACCCACTATTTTATTTATGGAAAGGAGGTACAAGGCAGGCAAATCACTTCACTAACCTCCATGATTTTGAACACAAAGGAGTGAAAGTGTTTGGCTTTGCTTGAGCAACAGGAAGGAACAGAGCTGAAGAGGACTGAGATGTGCAGACATTCCCAAGAAAGAACTCACTGACATCAAGTCTTCAGATGCATGCTGGTTGCTAGGGTCTCATGCTTGTAATCCTAGCTACTCAGAAGGCTTATAACTGAGGATTGTGTTTTGAAGACATCTGGGATAAGAAAATTTGTAAGCCTTTTATGTTTTACACTCAAGAATGGTCTTATTTATTGCTAATCACAACCCAAGGCAGTGCAAATGGATACCAAGCTGAAGAAAATTAAAAAATACACAGACAAGTGTAGATAAAAAGAACAAAATCAGTGAGGACACGGGATCCCAAGGCTCACTGGCACCTGGGCCCCAGGTCACACAAGCAAACATATTTATTTGAATTCACACTGGGAAGGTTACTATGGATACATGAAAAAATGAAGCATCGATACTATAATCAGCGCCACACGGTGAGTGAGAAACACTGGCTCTCTTATTGTTTTGAGAAAGAAGACTGCAACCCAGAGAAAGTGCAGACATGTGGTCTACTTTATCTAGCCTCCTAGGTTAAGTTATCATTTCTTTTACCTCCCAGGCTTCAAGGACTTTAAAGCACCATGGTGGGGGACAATAGATTAACCCTCTCCAGAGCTGTGTTTTAACCCTTCCACGGACAGATCTCAGCTTTCTATGTAATATTGAGGTGGTGTTCAACCTTTCAAATTTTTTTCAGGTTCAACAGTTCAGCTTGAGTCCCCTACTCCTATTAATATTAATAGCATGGATTACAAACACAGTAAAAATAGAAAAATAACATTAGACATTTAAACAGAAATAACTGACTACATTCTTTTATCCAGTACAAGAAATTTGGCACTGCTGTTTAAGTCACTAATAACACTTTTTTAGGTATCATTTCCCGGCTTTCAAAGAACCTCCTATATAGTCCTTAGGGTGTCTTTTTGCTTCCCATTTTTATTTGTTGCATTTGCATAGTAGTATAGTATATCAACTTTAAAAGCATGTTACCTCATAATTAAAGTTTATCTTGTAAGTAAATACTTGTGAGGATCAAAAAAAAAATTAAAAAAGCTGGAAATGGTGCTGTGGCTTAAGAGTTATAGTGCAATCCTTGAGCAAAAGAAGCTCAGGGGCAGTGTCCAGGCCCAAAGTTCAAGCCCGAGTGTCCAAACATACACACCTCCCCACCCGCCACCCCCAGAAACAATCAGATGATAATGTCTATCAGATTCTTCCTTAGGATGACTTTGGTGATGTGAGCAACTGTATCATGATTCTATCTCTCTTCCATGCCTTTGTTGTAATAGACAGCAGAGTCACTTAGTATAACAGTACACATCTTGGGACTTTGATGGGACCCATGTACTCTTCAACTGGCTTTCCCATATTCTGTGCGACCTGCTTCAATGATTCACCATCCACGCCAAAGAGGCTTTCATAACCTTTCCCAAATTATCTGAATCCTGGATGCCAGAGATGTCATGGAAAACCTCTATGGCTATTCCCCTCCATGACAGGCCATTTTACCTCCTATGCTCTCCTCACAGATGTGGGCAATGGTCTCTGAGAGACTTCAGTGCCAGATCTTAGAGAGACTTAGTTTCATTGTGTCCATAAGCTTT
Organism: Dipodomys spectabilis; assembly: GCF_019054845.1. Classification (NCBI taxonomy): domain Eukaryota; kingdom Metazoa; phylum Chordata; class Mammalia; order Rodentia; family Heteromyidae; genus Dipodomys; species Dipodomys spectabilis. The sequence continues at coordinate 328,778 of NW_024871363.1, forward strand.
GGGAAATCATGCAGTGAAGGGTCCAGTTTAGAAATATAGGGGTATGCATACCTCCTCTTTCTGGAAGTTTTCACATGTGTTCTCTTGGCCACTGAAAAGAAGTGGGGTCTCTGAAAGGAAACTTGTATGGTGATCTCTGCCTGCCTTGGTCCATACAACATAGAACCACTTTCCCATCCCTTCAATGATTTTGACATTCTCCATGTTATTTGTGCTGAACTGCTCTCAATGCTTTAACAATGTAGAGGTCACAACTGGATGTTGTGTGGATGGCTGTCCATGCTTAGGCATGAGTCCCCTTGCCAGGCAGGGCCCATAATTCCATGCTGGGAAAATGAGAAGGTGATTAGCTGCCTTATATCTGTGTAGTCTGAATGACCCCAGTAGGCATTGAGGCCTCATCTTCTTGTCCAAGGCCCCTCAGCATATTGATAAAGAGTGGTACACCATGGCCAGTCATCATCAAAATGCTGAGTTGTTCCTGGGCATTATCTCCAGGATCTTACCCACTTCTAGCAACTTTCCTTCTTTCAAGGTCTTGCCAGTTCTCCTCCTTGTGTTCTCAGGTAAAATGCTGCTGTCAGTGAGTAAAGAGCTGAGGACAAGGAAGCAGGTACCATAGAGAAAGTAAAAACTGGAGCCTCTTCCATGGTGAGAAGATAATGCAGCCTGCAATTATAGTATAGTGAAAGAGTTAAGATGGTTGTGCACAGTGTGTGCATGAAAATTCCAGACCAAGTTCAGAGTTTCAGCCAATAATCTTCTGTAACAAATGCATCACAATTTCAGCTAAACCAAGTTGATAGCGTCTTTTCTTCTTTTATTTGGTGCCATTCTGGGTCTTGCACTCAGGAAATGGACACTATCCCTGAAGTTTATTTTTTCCTTTTAAGGCTACTGCTTTACCACTGGAGCCACAACTCTACTTCTAGATTGTTTTTATTTTTTTATTTTTATTTTTTGTGCACATACTGTACAGAGAGGTTACAATTACATGGGCAAGATAATGAGTACATTTCTTATCAAGCATTGCAGCCTCCTCCTTTGTTTACCCTTCTTGTACATAATTGGAGGTAAAAGTCGCACAGGCTTTCCTGCCCAAGTTGGCTTCAATCACTGATCATCAGCTTCATGAATAGCTAGGATTTCAGGCGTGGCCGCTGAGCCTAGCAGCAACTCTCTTTCTTTTTTATTTCCTTTCCTATATTTTCTTTGTCATTTATGGGCCTGAATTCTGAGCTTGAGCACTGTCCCTCATCTCTTCAGCTCAAAGCTAGTGCTCTATCACTTGAGCCACAGCGTGATTTCCAGGTTTCTTTCTGCTTATGTGGTACAGAGGAATTGAATCCAGGGCCTCATGTATGCAAGGCAAGCACTCTACCACTGAGCCACCTTCCCAGCCTCATCTTTCTTTTTCTTAAAAAAAGTATTATTAGGAAGATGATGTTCAGAGGGTTAACAGTTAAGTAAGTTGAATTAAACTGTCATCAGGTAAAGAATACATTTTTGGGGGACAATTACACCCCTTCCCTTGCTCTCAGTTTATCCCTCCCACTAACCACTTTTTTGTGGTTAACTGGAGATAAGAGTCTCCCAGAATTTGCTGTCCAGGGTGACTTTGAGCCACGATCTTCAGATATCAGTCTGCTGATGAGCTAGGATTACAGGCTTGAGCCTGAAAGACAGGATGACTGTTCTGAAGGTTGTTCTATATTGGCTATAGGGCTTTTGGCCTGAATGGATTTAGGCAGTGAATGCCAGGCAAGTCACTCATCTGGAAGCATGTGTCCCTTTTTAACCCTAACTGTCTCTCAGAACAGATAGGTGATGCTTTCAGAGCAAGAACCAGTGTGTACTAGTACAAAGGAGGTCCTCATTGTATTTGTCTTATTCAACAAATATTGTGTTGCTTATATTATCAACATTTTTGCTTTCTTAAGGAAATTTTATTGTGAGATTGCAATAACTACAGATTCATAATGACCTAGGAATACATGTCTTTTATCAGCTTTAATATCTAAGACACATAGCAGCTCCAAATCATGTTTTGTTGGTCTTAAAGTCGTTCTTGAATATCACTCTTTATTAGTAATGATATTATTAATATAAGTATTAAAGTTCTTCAAACATATTTCTCTTATTAGATGAATCCTTACAGTGACATTGAAAACATCTTCTGGAGCAGCATTGGAAAAGATACTTGGTTAATACTAAGAATGAAGGATGAGAAATGTGAAAACCGGAACTAAGAGACTTACCAGTGTGACTAGGAAACATCTTCCACAGAGCAGAATCTCAGACTTCTGGAGGCATGTAAGTTTGAGAACAAGTCTTCAACCAGTACACGTGACCACATGGGTGAGTCTCAATGTTGCCACATAGATATTATTCTGATTCTTATATAAAAGTCTCATGTCTGATGGGCTTTCACATACACAGATTTATGAAAGTTTATTGTCTTCTTTCCTTCAATATTACTTCATAATTTTCTATTGAGTGCAATTTTTCTTTTAAAACAGGAAAACTCAACACCTTCTCTTGGACTGAGGCATTTCCTGTCTCCCTGTGAATTGATCTGTTATTTAAGAGGCTTCCTGACAGGTGCCAGTGCCTCACTCCTTTAATACTAGTACTCAGGAGGGTGGGATCTGAAGATCACACTTGAAGCCTCCTGGGTACGAAAGTCCATCAAACTCTCATTTCCAATCAACTACCAAAAAAGCCAGAAGTGGAGCTGTGGCTGAGGTGGTACAGCACTAGCCTGGAGCAAAAAGCATAAGGTCAGGCAGCACCCAGCCTGAGCCTGGGCCACAGACCAGCCTTCAGGCACACACACACACACACACACACACACACACACACACACACACACACACACACACACACAAGTGGCTTCCTGCCAGACTTGTCCATTTGGTCCCTGAAATGGTTGGAGACAGCTCTTCAAATGGATGTGCCCTTCCATTAATGTGCAAATTGACAATCAGTCACATATAGGTCCATCGGTTCAGGTTGTGTACATTGTATCCCACTTCCTCTGCTCCTTTTCTGAGGTGAGTCTTGTAGCTCAACACAGCTGTCCATACACTTCAAGATGCTACTTAGGGTCTCAGGGCCTGGATTCACACTCCAAATGGAAAAATAAAAACTGACCTGAGACCCTCTGCTTACATTGAGGACCAGCTATCCAAGCAATGGCAGCTCCCTATGAATGACAAACTAGAATCCAGGCACAGGGTGTAGAAAGAAGTGAGGTGTGTGGGGCTTGAGTTAGTCTAAGGAAAAGCAGAGAATGGAGGAAGAAAGAGGAATAGGGAAAAGACAATCTGTCTTCCCATGTTTCCTTGCAGTTCCTGATCCACTGTATAACGTTTGCTAATTGCTCTGCTGTGTGTTTGTGTGTGTGTGTGTGTGTGTGTGTGTGTGTGTGTGTGTGTGTGTGTGTGTGTGAGTGAATGTTTGCATGTGTACAGTGGTTCTGGGCCTTGAATTCAGGGACTTCACACTGGCAAGGCAGGGTGAATGTGAGCAAGTACATCATATGCGTTTATGGAAGTAACTCCATAAAACCTCTCACTGTGTGCAACTAGTATATACTAATGAAAGTGAAAAAATGATTAAGCAATGCTCAAACTCCTTCATAAGCTATTTAGAGATAACTTCAAAACGGGTATCAGAAAGCATGGTTGGTAGGGGATATGAAAACAGCTGTAGTTAAAACTATGGGATTATTCAAGCCAGGTTGTGGTGGCTCATGCTTGTACTCCTAGATACTCAGGAGGCTGAGATCTAAGGATCATTACTTGAAACCTGCGTAGGCTGGAAAGTTATGACATTCTATATAAGATATACTACTCAGAAAAAGCTCAAAGTGGTGCTATGAGGCTCAAGTAGTAGAGTGCTCAGGGTTCAAATCACAGGACTGGCAGAAAAAAAAGAAATAGTCCAAACTTAAGATATCTAGGGAGTTTTAGGTTAAAGTTCTATAAAAACAAGTTACTATATTTTGGGGTTCATTTGTTGTTATTTTAAATATATAAGTTTTTGGTTTACTTTGTATATTCTTCTCCCTTAGATATATCAACTTTTGTCACTGTACTTGACTTTGATACTCTGCCTCTTTTCTATACATTTTTCTTATTTGGGGAGGTGAAGGGAAATAACAAAACGCTGAAACAAGGACACAGGATGACCCATTGAAACAATGATACCCATAAGACAGTATGTTGGAAATTAACTTTACAATTTCGGGTGGGGATGGGAGGAGGGGGTGGTAAGGGATAATAGAAAAGAAAAAACAGGGAAGGGGTAACAATGCTTGACCAGAAATGTACTCATTGCCTTATTCATGCAACTGTAGCCCTTCTATAGAATCTTTACAATAAAATAAAATTAAAAAAAATGAAAAATAACTAGTTACAGCTAAAGTAGGAAAGAAAAAAAACTTTCACATATTGGCCTGTGGCAACAGGAATTAGAAATACACAGTCAATAGATATTAATTGCAAACCCTCCACAGATTCATGCCCATAGCTACTTCACCCTCCTTGTACCCAGGGGAAAGTCAAAAGAAATCAGTACAAGCTTCCTATCCTATGATAGTCTACTCAATTCCTGTACCATCTGGAGGACATCATATGGAAAAAGTTAACTTTCCTTCCAAAAGGGTCTCAAATGAACCTTAAAACCATAGCCTCTTACTGTCCTGATTTAAATCTTATTTTCCTTCCCAACTACAAATACATATAAACTTGTGGAGGGTTCTAGAGAGATGGACAAAGACTTATAAAACATATACTATGTTTCACTTCTGTAGAAAACTAAAACTAGATCCTTATATACCACCCTGAAACCGAATCAACTCCAAATGGATCAAAGACCTTGGAGTCATAGCAGATACCCTGAAGACATTACAGGAAGGAAGCGGAGAAACTCTAAGGCTCTTTGGGACATGCCGAAAGTTTCTTAATAAAGACCCAGAAACACATCAAATTAAAGAAAGCTTGGACAAATGGGATTGCATCAAACTGCAGAGCTTCTTCATGGCAAAGGACATAGCTAGCAAGATCAATAGAAAGCCAAAGGACTGGGAGAAGATTTTCACTAGCAATAAAATGGTCAAGGGTCTCATATCTAAAATATATTTAGAACTCAAAAAATTGAATCCCCCAAAAACAAATCCTCAAAGAAACAGCTGCCAGATAAATAAGTGGGCTAAAGACTTAAAGAGAAACTTCTCTGAAGAGGCAATATGAATGGCCAACAGACACATGAAGAAATGCTCAACTTCTCCAGCCATAAAACAAATGCAAATCAAAAAAACATTGAGATACCACCTCACCCCAGTTCGAATGGCTAAAATCAAGAAATCTAATAATAACAGATGCTGGAGGGGATGTGGTCAAAAGGGAATGCTACTGCATTGTTGGTGGGAGTGTAAACTTGTTCAATTACTTTGGAAAGCAGTATGGGTAATCTTCAAAAGACTCCATAGAGCTTCCCTATGACCCAGCAATCCCACTTTTTGGAATTTACCCAAATGATCGCAAACAAGGCTATATTAAAGCTACCAGCACAACCATGCTTATTGCAGAATTATTTACCATAGCTAAGAAGCAACCCAGATGCCCCTCAGTAGATGATTGGATCAAGAAAATATACACAAAGTAATTCTAGACCTCTGTAAGAAAGAATTACATCACCCCACTTGTTAGGAAATGAAAGACTTGGGAAAAAATTATATTAAGTGAAGTAGGCAAGCCCCCCAAAACGTAGGTCCTATAGTTTCCCTTTTTCACAATAACTAGTATATGTTTAGGACATGCAGAAAGGGTCAAAAGCTATATACATTTGACCATATAAGTGATGTTAAGCAAAATGTATCCCAAGACAGGAACTCAAGTGTTTTTTTTTTCTTGCTATTGTTTTTAACGTATTTATAATGTACTATGCGATTTTTTTTTTTATTTCTCTGGTATGTTCTTCCAACACAGTATTACACCTGTTTTCACTGTATTTGTTTCTGGTGACCTGCATCTTTTATGTATGTTTTTTATTTGAGGAAGGGAAAGGAAATAACTTAATACTTAAATAAGGATAATACCCATTGTAACAATGAGATATATAAGACAGTATTTTGAAAACAAACTTTACAACATTGGGGGAGCGGGGGAGGCGTTGGTGACGTGGTGAGGGAAGAATGGTAGGGGAAAAAGAAAGGAGGATGTGCCAATGCCGTTAGGAAATGTACTCATTACCTTAGTCATGTAACTGTAACCCTTCTGTACAATATTTTTACAATAAAAACATTTTTAAAACAGCTTAAATAACATATACTATGTTTCAATAAATTGAATGAGAAATCAAAGCAAGCATGTTTTGAATTTTCTTTATTTTTAAAATGAAATGAGGTCTGGTAAGGTGGCTTAGGAGTAGAGTGATTTTCTTGCAAGCATGGGGCGCTGAGTTTGATTTCTTAGCACCACATAAGCAGGAAAAAACCAGAAGTGGTGCTGTGGTTCAAATGGTAGAACACTATCCTTCAACTGAAGAGCCGAGGGACAGCGCCCAGGCCCAGAGTTCAGAATTCAGGCCCCATGGCCAACGAAATGAAAGAAAACAAGAAAGAAAGAAAGAAAGAGAGAGAGAGAGAGAGAAAATAAGGAAGAAAGAAAGAGAGAAAGAAAAGAAAAAAGAAAGAAAGAAAAGAAAAAAAGAAAGATGGAAAGGAGGGAGGGATAGAGAAAGGAAGGAAGGAAGGAAGGAAGGACGGAAGGAAGGAAGGAAGGAAAGAATGAAGGAAGGAAGGAAAGAAAGAAGGAAGGAAGGAAGGGAGGGAGGGAGGAGGAAGGAAAAAACAAAGAAATAAAGAAGGAAGGAAAGATATAGAGAAAGAATGAAAACATGTACACTGAGTCTGATCATATCAGGGAATGTTTGATGGTTTGGTTGCTGAGCTATTGGACTGGCTTCAACTTGATTGTCAGATTTCAGCGTGCTGAGTAAGTAGGATTTCTAAGTATGGAACCCCACTGTCTTGTGTGCCTCAGGTGGGGGTGTGGGTGGTGGTGGTGGTCCCCCCTCACAGCTTCAAAAAACAATAGCCATATATTACTTCTTTTATTTTGCCAGACTTGGGACTTGAACACAATGTGTGGGCACTGTCCTTGTGCTTTTTTTCTGAAGGCTAGCTCTCTACCACTTGAACCACAGAGACCCTTTTGTCTTTTTCTGTTTGTGTGCTGCTTAAGCATTGAGCCTAGGGTTTTATGCATGGTAGGCAACCAGTCTACCACTAAGCCAAATTCCCAGCCCAGGCCATTAACTTCTGTGATATCACAGCCACCTTTCCCATGGCAACAAGTAGGTGTCAAGCACTAATCTTGTCTTATAGTGGACTCAGCTAGCCAGAGAGGCAAAAAGAATGAGAGGAAATGACAGCTAGCTACCAGACTACAGCTTGATGAGTTTTCCTGACTGGATTCTAAGATTACCAGAGCTGAATCAGGTTCGATTCCACAAAATGCTCCTCTGATCTAAAAGACTAAGGACTACTGCTATCTTTGGAGAGACAAAAGTGAGTGCAGCTGCCTCCATGCAGCTTTCACACTGGAGAAGAAAAACAGAAATCACTATGATAATTTCTGTAAATCAGAGGCATGAGGTTAGTGATGTGGTGGGAATAACTTCACAGTAGGGATGAGAGGAGACATCCCTGAGGATGAGACATTTGAACTGAGAGCAAGGCCATCGTCCATGCAATTATTCAGGAGAAGGTTTTCCAGGCAGTGAGAACAGCAAGTAAAACCCCAATGAGGGGAATGGACATGACTTGCTTCACAGCACTGACATGTTGAAACTCACGAAGCAAGAAAGGAATGGTACAAAAGAAAGAAATAGAACAGATGTGAAGACAGGAATAAATTAGATAGATATTGTATGTTACAGGTTACAAGGAGAAACAATTAATTTTGTTCTAATTGTTTTGTTACCCACTGCAACCAAAGTGTTCAAGTGGTAGCCACATATATCAGAAAAACCTAGAGAATATTAAAAATAAAAATTTATCATGAAAATAGCATACAGAGGGGTTACAATTACATGGGCAAGGTAATGAGGACATTTCTTATCAAACATTGTTGCCTCCTCCTTTGTTTCCTTTTCCCATTCCTTCCCATCTCCCACCTCGCACCCCCCACCCCCCACCCCCACCCAACCCCTGGTGAAAGTTGTAAAGTTCGTTTTTCCACATAACGACTGTACCTCACATTGCTGCAATGGGTCCATCTACAAATTCAATGCGATACCTATCAATATTCCTACCTCATTCTTCAAGGAAATAGAAGAGGCAATCCAAAAATTCATATGGAACAATAAAAGACCCCGAATAGCAGAAACGATATTCAACAGAAAGAACACTGCTGGAGGAATGTCAATACCAAATTTCAAACTCTACTACAAAGCCATAGTAATCAAAACAGCTTGCTACTGGCACAAGAAAGCCTTCAGGACCAATGAAATAGAATTGAAAACCCAGAAATGAACCTAAAGACAAATAGCCATCTAATCTTTGGTAAGGGAGCTAAAAAAATAGGATAAAGAACACTTAAAATGTGACTCTAGCCAAGTTAAGGTACCTCAATCCTGGAATCCCACTTACTCAGGAGGCTGATATCTGAGGATTAGATTTTTTTTGGGGGGGGGAGTCTGGTCGTGGGACCTGAACTCTGGGCCTGAGTGCTGTCCCTCAGCTCTTCAGCTCAAGGCTAGCATTCTACCACTTGAGCCACAGCACTACTTCTGGCTTTTTTTCTTTTTGCATTTGTGGTGCTGAGGAATCGAACCCAGAGCCTCATGCACGCAAGGCAAGCGCTCTAACACTGAGCCACATTCCCAGCCCCCTGAGGATTAGAGTTAAAGCCAGACCAAATAGGAAATTCAATGAGAATCTATCTTCAATTAAACACCAACATTTTGAAGTGGAGTTATAGTTCCAGTAGTAGAGAACTAGCATGGAGCAAAAAAAAAAAAAAAAAAGTCAGTGACAGTTCCAGGGTCTCATTTCAAATTCCAAGATAGAGATGAACAAACAAAATGTGACTCTGATTCCTTTGCTTGGGGGTTCTAGTTCATGAGCCCTGGAAATGATATCACTACCAAATGTTCTCCTCCCAATCCTGCTTCACAGACACTTTTCAAGGCTCCAGCATCACCACTGTCTCCTGACAGTTAGCATAGCAGTCTACCACTGAAAATTGGAAGCCACAGCACCACTTCCAGTTTTCTGGCGGTTCGATGGAGATAAGAGTGTCAGGGTCTTTCCTGCCAAGGCTGGCTTTAAACTGTGATCCTCAGATCTCAGTTCCTGAGTATCTGGGATAATAGCCATGAGTTACTGACACCAGGCCAAAGATACTTTTCCATGCTTTCACCCTATCTCCTCAGGAGACTGAGATCTGAGGACTGCAGTTGGATGCCACCTTTGGCAGCAAAGTCCATGAGAACTATTTATCTCCAATTAAACACTCAAAACAGTTGGAAGTGGAGCTGTGGCTCAAATGGTAGAGTGCTAGCTTTGAGCATCAAGGACAAGGGATAGAACCCACTCCCTAGTTTCAAGCTTTTTCTATCATACACCCACCCAAGAAAAGGAAGCAGGTGGGCACACGGGAGCTCAAAGCTCACACATAATACTCAAGCCTCCTAGAACAGACCCCATCTTGCTCTGATTCTCTATATTCTGTGTCCTATATCATGGCAGTCTTAGATGGGACTGACCATGCACCAAGTTAGGACGGTCAAGTACAATCTCATACTGAGGATCCCCTGACCTTATCAAAGACTCAGGATTTCTCACTTTTCTGCTTTGACACTGGGCAGTGATGTGAGGTCTAGTTATCCAACCACAGGATGTGGGAATGAAAGGATTTCTCAGCCAAGGGATGCAGATTGGAAGGCTCTAGGTCCCTCTATCTCAGGAAGGAGAAAAGGGCTGATCCATCCCAGCAATGTTCCTGGGTTGTGAGTATCTTCAAAGAAACAACTCTGCTCAGAGCCCAGGGCCTCTTGTTTTCCCACCAGCCTCTACCCAACCCTGCCCCACATTCAGTTGGCCCTCTCTGCATCCCAGATCTGCCATCTAGACTAAAGGCTGAGCCAGAAAAGAGACCCAGCTCTGCCTCTGAGAATGGCAGTCAAGGGGTCCTAGTGGCCCCTAGAGGAAGTCTCGGGGATACATGGGTCCCGACTCCTGCCTTCATTCCCTGGCTGTCCTGTGCAGTGGCACACTTACTTCTGTCTCTGGTGGAGGAATGAACACCAGGGGTGTTGTAAAGCCTAATTTAGGAATCCTTACCCAAAAGACCACCAGAGACCATCAACAAGGCAACGGTTACAACACTTTTTATACACTTTTTTAGGGAAGGCAGGGCTTTGCATAATCATAATTTCTTGTAACATATCACTATAAACCACGGGAAAAATAATAAAACAACTCTATAGTATGATTGGCGCACTACAAAGTGGGAAAGGACCAGAAACAAGTTGTTGGTTATGGGTCCCGATGTTCTTTAAACTGTAGCTTGCACCACAGGGGAGTCTCAAGAGGATACATGCTAAACTGCAAAGTTCCTTTCTTAAACAAACACCACCTGTGGCCTGACTGCTGGTTCACGAAGCCCTCCAGCACCTGCCTGCCTGTGGTTTTACCAAGGATTGTTTATGTTCCTAGTCACCTGGGAATTGCTTCTTCTGTTCATTCTCAGGTAGGGTTAATGGTCATCTGCATAACTCATACCTCAGAAGATGCTCACTAATTCAAGATAGAGTCACCCGGGCCTCAGGCTTCTCAGGGTCATCTTCAAATTGAGCTTGGGAAAGTCCCAATCCCCAAGCATCCTGCAGCAGATGACAGCCAGGTGGTCAATGGTGAACCCAAGGTGCCAGGACTTTTAATACCCATATGGCTGGGTTGAAGGCTCTATCAATGATGGTCTAGGTTTCAGGCAAGGTAATGGCTCCAATGTCCTGACACACCTGACCTGGGATTGTCCTCCCTCTTCATCTTCCTGCTTGTACCTTGCCCCACTCACCCGCTTGACACTCCCTCACCCCAAAACCTCCCTAGCTCTTGGACTAGAAAATAAACTTGTTGGGGCTAGGGATTTTCAAAACCTGGTGACACACCCTAAGCCCTAGGGTCTACCTGAGGCTGCTTCCCTCTGCAGTCGGTGACCACAAAGATCTTGGATGTCATGAAGTTGCTGAGGGGTCAGTGGCTTGGCCCTACATACTGGCTTTAGGCTCTGAAACTGTCCCACAGAGATTGTGAATGGTTGGCTCCCTTGATCCAAGGACTCCAAACAAAGGCTCGTATACTCCTTTCTTCCTTTTCTCCCACCATTCTTCCCTCCTCTCTCACTCTTTCCTTTCTTTCTCTGACTCCTGTGCCTTGAACTCGGAGCCTGGGTGCTGCCCCTGAGTCTTTTTACTCAAGGCCAACAGACTACGGATTAAGCCACACACCCACTTCTGGTGTTTTCTTTTTGGCAGTTAGTTGGAGATAAGAATCTTACAGGCTTTCCTGCCCAGAACTTAAGCCTCAATCCTCCCATCTGAGCCTCCTAAGTAGCTAGGATGACAGATACGAAGCACCGGCATCCAGCTCAAACCAAGTTTTCTTCATGTGTTGTGGAACCAGCACTGGAAATTTTCATCATCTATGACCCCCCGGAGCCTGGCGCACACTGTAACTCTGTTGGATAAATAAATGAGCATCAATCAACAATACTGGCAAGTATCTTGCGTGGGGGCAAAGCCTCGTGTAGCTCTCCCACAGTTCTCCCTACTCCCTCTTCCTGCCTTTCTGGTGCTACTGCACTTAACTTTTTGACTCCGAGGATGTAAGTCACTATGTACTCATTGGATTCTGGGGCCTCTTGGATGCCTGTCTTCCCAAAGATCTCTGTCCAGCGGCTGAGTAGCTTTGTGGCACTCAATTCCCCACTCAGGTGTGAACAAGTTTGCCATGAGCTGAACGCCTGGCTCACGTGTCCTCCTTTCCGGACCTGAGGCCAGACAGGATGGTCCACCATATGCGGCTCCCAACTTTCATGTTGCTTGAGGCATCCCGCGTCTCTGAATCTCCCAGAGTCCAGTACAGGTGCTGGGAATCATCTCTGCTCAGAGCTGGCAGGCTTGTGATGGTAAGGTCACAATCTCTGCTCCCCACGATGTCCTTGACTGTGGTGGTCACCCTAGAGAGAGCCAGAAGCTTATCAGTAGCTGCTGGAGAAAGGCAATCAGGGCACAACATTGATAGCAGGAGAGAATCTGGCTTGGGAACTCTGCCTGTGCTGCTTTGAACATCATTGTTTTGCAGCTGAAATGGTCGGTCTAATTTGACCCATAATCCCAGGTGTTAGTGGAAATTGCCAACTTCAAGAAAAAAAACCCTGGAAAAAGTGGCATTTCACTTTTCCCAATCAAACTTAAAGGGTTCCAAAGTCAGTGGGCCCTTTTCCTTCCAGACAGCCCTTCAGCAGGCTACAGAAACTGGCATTCAGAGAGTCCTAGCTAACTGCCATGTCCTCATACTGAGCAGGCTCCAGCAGGGAGAATGCACTTGCCTACCACTACCCAGCTGGAAATGGCCTAGTCGGAACACAGATTTGAGTCTACAGGACTCCAGGGAGGACTGCATAGGAGTGCACTGACCCAGAAGGGAATCCACACCAGCAGTGGGGTCCTGGAGCCCCTGCCCAGATGCCCACCGACACCATTAATGCCCTGTGTAAGGTTCCCCTCTCATCCTCTGTCATGGTGAGCCATCTGCCATATCACACCATTCGCCACTACCCAGACCCTCCTAGCTTCACAGCCCCTGCCCTACCCCCCCCAACTCATTCCCTAATTATGTTTTGCAGAAACATTCCCAACCCTTGAATTAGCTCCAGCTATACACACGAGAGCAGAGTGTCTGGCTGGAAGAGTGCGGCTGTGGTCACACTCGCCTCATGAGCCTTCTGGATGAAGACAGAAGGACAGGTGTCCACTCTGGTCTGCAGTTCACACAGGCCTCCTATGGGAGACCCACACAGGCCCAGCAGATACAGTGGGCTACGGAAGCGGGAGGTGGAAAGAAGTGGAAAGGAAATCTACTGAAAACTTCCCCAAAGGAGCCATGAAACTTTGAAGGAGAAAACAAAAATTGTGGCTGGGCTTGTACTGGGTATTCATAAAAAGAACAACAAATACATATACACACAAATAAAATGCTTTTGCTCTTTTTAGACATGGTGACTTAAATATATCATCTCCCTACTCTCCCAACACACACACACACACACACACACACACACACACACACACACACACACACACACACACACACAAATCTAAACCGGTGACAGAAGACTCATCCATGCAGCATCTGCCATTTGCCAACTGATCATTTACCTGAGCACAGTCAGGTTGTGATCTCTCTCTCTGTCTCTCTCTGTCTCTCTCTCTCTGCCTCTCTCTCTCTCTCTCTCCTCTCCCTCTTGCTCTCTTTTCTCTCTCTCTCCTCTCTCTCTCTCTCTCTCTCTCTCTCAATCTCTCTCTGTCTCTCTCTCACACACACATAGACTCAGAGCAGTGTCTCTCCCAAGTTAGTTGGTTCCTCATCTGGGAAATGTACAAGCTTGAGCTTGGGGGTTCCCTTGTCACAACTAGGACTCCCACCCAAGGGGAATATTGCTCTAATAACGCAGAACCACCCTGCCTTGCCCTTTCTCCAGAGCCAGACCCTACCCCTTGGTAGCAACCAGCTTTGACTCCCCATTCACTAAAAGCCTAGGCCAGGACGCTGGGTGAAGGAGACCCGGGATAGGTGGCTCCTCAGAACCGGGAGAGAAAACAAAGCAGAGGGTCATGGTGCCTCCAGAGGGGTGTCTGACCTGGAGTGGGGGCATTGTGGGGAATTTGATAGGGTCCTAAAGGCTATATACATGGATGACCTCCCTACTTCCATCCTAGGTGCTTCTAGGTGACTTTGTGGATTCTTGGGGAGAATGAGGAGACCAGATGGACTGGGAGCACTAGCAGAGCTGGCAGAACTGGGAAATGTGATCACCCTGGAGAACTGTTAACAGCTGGGGTGGGGGTAGGCCAGGACAGGTGTGTGTGTGTCAGAGGGGGTGTGTTCCTCTCAAATATTCACCTCCTATCTGACCCCCAGTGCCTTTGCCTCCTTACTGGGCTCTTCTGGGACCCTCCTCAGGTGAAAATATGACTGAGCACAGAAGACAAGGGCTCCTAAAACACCGGGGTCTCCATGGCAGAGTCCTCTATGTGGTCGGGAACCCTGACCTCTCCTTTGGCAGTTTTCAAACTGTCTTGAAGTTGCAATTCTTCAAAACCTCTCTGCTCCTCCATCCTTTCGCCCATTTTGGAGCCTGAGACGTCTGAAGTGGCGGTGGTGTCGGGGGGCTCAGCCTGTGCTGGCATCTGAAGCATGCTGTCCACGCCTTCCCCTGCGAGGAGCAACAGCAGCTCCCACAGATCTCTCTTCTTCTCCATCTTCTCCTAGGAGAGCTGGCAAACGTGCTTAGCTTTCTCCTGACACAGCTCAACCAGGACAAACTTCTGCTCTTTATACGCCACGATGGACTCTGCTATGATGCAAATGTGTGCCGACAGCTATCTGCATGTATGGTGGAGTTCATCCGCTGGACTATGGATGTCCACCTCATCATGCAGGTTATGAACGAAGAAGATTTTCTTCTCAGATGCCCACGTGTGCCACATCCTATCTTCACCCTTGCTATGGTGGAAGCTCACAGAATGGGGGGCCTGTGGCTCCAGCTTTGTCTGGCACTGAGCTGCCTGGTGGGCCGGGCACCTACACCAGGGTCGCCGCTACTGCATCAGGAGTTTCCACCTGTGGATCTCAGCCTCTGAGAGTGCTCGCAGAGCCATGTCACTCTAGGTCTGGGGCACGTCTCCAAACTCTGCGATGGTCACGTTGGGAGGGCTCACACCTTCTCCTCCCCAGGGAAAGCCAGGAAGCTCAGTTGGGCCTGCAGGTGCTCCTCTTGTGGTCTAGTCACTTCCAGGCACTTGAGAGTGTCCTGCCACTTTGGGGGCACCATCTGGTCCCCCAGTTGGTTGGGCCCTACACTTGCTTCATCTGCACAAGCAGCTGGGTCTGCCTCTGCAGGTGCTATTGCAGGGCCTCCTTTTCAGAGTTCAGCCACATATTGGAGGCAATGTGTTGCTCACAGGTGGCTCTGAGCTCCTGTAGGTTGTCCAGGGACTGCTCCTGCCGCTCCTACAGCTCCCAAGCCGCTTGGCTCTCTCTCTCAGCTTCCTCTTTCAATTCCTCTATCTTCTCCTCTGGGTAGTCTAGCTGTTCCAACAGATGTTTCTTCACCTGCTGATCTGAGTCCTGGATGCTAGCAAGCTCCTCCTTCTCACCGCTCACGCTGTGGAGAGCATCCCACAGCAGAGCCAGCTGTTCCTCTTGCTATGCGTTGCACACACATGCGCATCATGGGATCTTGGGATCTCCTGCAGATACGTGACCTTCTCCTCTAGTCTCCATAGTTCCTCCTGCTGCTCTGCATTCTGGAGACAGAGACTGTGGTTTTCCTTGACCTGGATTTGAAGTTGTTCCTACAGGTTTTTCAACTCCACCTGCGTGTGGTAGGCCTGGGCCAGCCACTGCTGCTTGGCCTGAGATGGTTCTGCCGCTTCCTTCTTAGTTCCCCCAGCTCATTCTCTATGTCCAGCACCTGCCTCATCCTTTGCTCCTTCTCCTCTGTCAGTTGGTTTACCTGGTCGGTGAGCCACTGAAACACCTCCTTCCATGCAGACCTCTCAAAGCTCAGATCCTCCGTGATGGTGTCTCTCTTCAGATTTGCGGAGGTCACCATCCAGTTCATGTTGTCCAGTAGTCCCTTCAGTACACATGCCTCGCCAGCACTTGTTGGAATATGAAGATTCTGTTCTTCCTGTTACTCTTCTCTTTTCAGAACACTTCCAGCTTCTCCTGCAACTCTGTGTTCACTTGCTCCAGTCGTCGAACCTTTCGGTCTTTTCCTCTAGCTGAAGTGTCACATCTTTCATCTGTTTGAAGAACATTTCTATCTCCTTCTGTGCAGTGGTGACCACAGAAGCCACCATCTCCAACTCCGCCATGCGCCACTTTGCGACCTGCAGGCAGCTGGTGAGAGCTTCTCGCTCCATTTCTTTTCCATTGAATGCGTGCTTGACTTGGGCTGGTGCAGATTGTAAATCGCTTTCTGCTGAAACCAACCTCTGTATGGGTGGCTTGTGGATCTCTAGCTCTGATTTTGGTGCTTTGTGCGCCTGAGCTATCTTCTCCCTCTCTTTCTCCAGTCAATCCCACAGGTCTGTCTTTTCCTGCTTCAGTGGTTGGATCTTGGCACAGAGTGCCTGGTTTCTTTTGCTGCAGTCCAGGGTGGGCATCACGTGTCGCTAGCACCTCTGCAGATCCTTGGTGGTATCGGGAACATTGACACTCTGGACCCTGGTGGCTATGACTGTGGCAAAAGGCAAGGGAGGCCCGCAATCAGCATCACCTTTGGCCCGGCCCTCCATTGAATCACGCTCCCCAGTGGTGTTTGTCTTGGGGATCCCTCCCTTTTTCGTGTTCTTTGTTTTCTTGAATGTTGCAGGTCTGATGGGAAGATTCTTCCACCGGTGTTCTGGCAGTAGTTTCTTGTCTGTAGCTCTCTTATGGAGTCTTGTTTCAGTTATCTGAGCACTGGGATGGGAAAGATGGGCTGGCCACATTCATACCCTCTGGGAAATCCTCTATTCTCCCACTCACTGACTAGGACATCAATTTCCTATTCTAATCCAAAGTCTCCTCGAGTCTCCTGCTCCACTCTAGGTTCCTCAACTGCTGGTGGTAGTGTCAACCAACTGAGGGAATCCTGGTGATGGGCAGCATGGAATGTGGGCATGGCTACAATTCTTGTATCGCATTGATCAGAAAGATCCATGAAAAAATGGGGGTGTGGCCAGAATTCTGTGATGCAAGCAGCATGGCCAGAGTCAAGCTGACAGCACCTCCCCCAGCTCCTTTCCCAGGGAACTCGATCCAATTCAGTTGGTACAAGAGGGTGACCTGCTTTAGCCAGATAGCTGCACAGATCGTTGTATATATCTGCTTGTTGCCAGTCCTGGACCTTTTACTCAGGATCTGGTCACATTCCTTGAGCTGCTTTTGCTCAAGGCTAGCCCTCTACCACTGGAGCCACACAGCTCTACTTCTGGCTTTGTTGGCACTGAAGTTGGATGGGGGTCTTAAGGACTTTCCTGCCTAGGGTGAATTATACCATGATCCTCCTATAACAGCCTTATAAATATCAAGGATGACTGCTGAGAACCACTGGGGCCTGCCTAATCATTGATCTTGCTATTCTTAGACAGACCAGTGAGTACCCTATCCTCAGGTTTAAGTGGTGGGAGCTGGAACCCACAGTTGGAATCCTGGTCCTGCCACCACCAAATGGCAAGAGAGCCATAAAAACCGATTTCTATCTATAAGAATACCAGTGGAATGTGATGTATGTTATGACTGAATAGGTAGTTCTTGAATGATTCTAGGATAAAATTATCCACAATTTTATTATAGGATACTGATTGATTCCAATCAATACTTTATGAAGCATTTAAACAATCACATTCATTGAATGTAGGCATAATGAAATACCTAAGAATTGGGCGTCACATAGTATAAAGGTGCCAATTTTTTCTGCCAGAACTGGGATTGGAACCATTGGTCTGCATAACTCTGTTGCACTGTGTGGGTAGGGGAAGCTTGCCTCCTTGATGTCAAGAAATTCATGTATGCTCCTTAGGTCTGAAATGATCCTCAGCAGTAGATGACATTTTATTCATATACATTTTAAATATATGATATATATTTACACACATATGTTGACTCTATATTGCATTCAGTGTATTCATTTTATGTTTTGTTTCATTCATGTAGTGACTGTTTATTTTATTGATTATTATAGCACATAGAACATTGATTACATTGATTACATAGGATATAGGTCTGCATATGTATTACAGTTATACCTGACACCAAGGACTTTCACAGGAAAGGAAAATATGTGTCACCATCAGCTTCTTACTCCACGATTCATTGTCTGAACTCATGGCCTATAGGGCAAAATTCATGAATGGGTGAGGGTCAGCATGCCTTCCTGGGACAAATGGAGCTGACAGGCAGTTCCCAGGACCTGAAATAGAGCCCCAGGGGTTGACAAAATATGAACAGATTAACATTCAGATTGCAGTACACAAATATATATGTTTATAGAGTGCCAGAGATGTCTATACATTATTCAGTTATAGAGACTATATTCCTACCAATTCTTGGGTATTTATTATGCCTCCATGTAATTAATGTTATTATTTTCATCCTTAATAAACTACTAAGTAAAGAAGTGTCCTGAAATTATTGCATCCCTGTGAGAATTAGCATTTTTAATACTTCATAAGATAATTAAATAAAATCTGCCAACTGATATCATGAAGTCTAATTTTATATGACTACCATTCACGAGCAACTTATTCAACCGTGACATTGATAACATTCCATAGTTATTCCTGTGGGTGGGAACGAGTCTCTTAGGATCCCCCACCATCCAGAAGTGACATGACTGGGATTCGAACTGTAGGGCTATTCTGCCGTGCAGGACTATGGCTTCCCCAATAGCCACAATTAAAAATATTATTTAGCTTCCTGGTTCAGAATTTGAGCAAATTTTTCTGCCAGGCCTGGGATTTGAACCAAGGTCCAGGTAAATATGCAGCACTGTGAGGGATGGAAATCTGACCATTCTTGAAGAAAAGAAATTCAGGCCTGTTCTCTAGGCCAGAATTCAAGCCTCAGGCCTAGAAAACATACTCCTTATATCCATTTTAAAGATAGGATTTATACTTCCATACAGATATTCAGTCCATATCGTGTTTGGTGAGGTTATTCATTATATTTCTTGTTTTATTCATTTATTTACCATTTATTTTATTGAGTCTGATGACACCTCTACCATTTGTTACATTGTTTACATCCTATCACATAGCATCCAGATTTGTAGATATGTTCTCCATCATGCCTGACACCCAGGACTCTCCTAGAAAAGGAAAACATGTGTCACACTCGGCTTCTTATTCCAAGATTAAATATTTGGCAGTGCTGGGATCTGAATTCAGAGCCTAGCAGGCCCAATTCATGAATGGATGAGTGTGAGCATGGCAGCCTCTAGCCAATGAAGCTGTCGGGTGGTTCCCAGGTGCTGACATCCAGCCTCAGGTTTGGCCAAAACAGTGATATATGGATATGCAGATGGTGGTATACAAATAAATATATATTGGTAAAGAGCACCAGAACAGTCTATCTATGATTGAATGATACCTACTATGTTCCTACCAACTCTTAGGCATGTATTATACGACAATTGAAGGAATATTATTCTTTTCATGGTTAATAAACTATTAATTAGGATCAATCAGTTTCTTAGGATTATTGCATCCAATTTTAGACTATAACAAAGCATGACCTACTCTTTCAATTGGTATTCCTATGCATAGGAACGAGTCTCTTGTTATCTCCTGCCATTGGTAGGTATCAGGACCAGGATTTAAACCCAGGGCCAATGTTCTCAGATTGGCCTTTGGCTTCCCTGATAGCCCGCCATCTTCAGCAATGGCAGGTCAGGTCCACTTTGCAACCGTGTCATTCAGACCCAGGATGGTCACTGCAAAGGATAAAACGTAAAACCACCAGCCTTCTGCAGTTCGCTACGTTTTGTTCTATACTACTTTTTCTTCTTCCTGCAAGCCCCGTGGGCCTAGGATCCCAGGATTGGCTATGGGTCCAGAGGCTGCACTCCAGCCTAGAGAGATTGAAACTGAGGCAGAGTTGCCACTACCTGAGTTCAATCCATTGTTGGCAAAATAAAGAATAAATTAAAAATTAATTCATTATTTAACTAAATTAAAAAAGAAATAAAAATCCCTGGTTGGGAATTTCTGCCAGTTTTGTTTCCTAACCTGGGATTTGAATTCAGCGTCTTGGTAAATCTGTAGCAGTGTGCGGGAAAGTGCAGAGTTGCCACTTCTTGAGTTCAAACCCAGTGTAAAGACAAAAATAAAAAATTAGCTCACTGAGTTCAGCAGGGGGAAGAGATGTGGAGATGGGAGGAAAGGGATGGTAGGTGGAAAACAAAGGAGGAGACAACAATGCTCAAAAGGAGCATTACCTTGCTCATTTAACTGTAACCCCTTTATACAATATTTTTACAATAAAAAATGAAAAAAAAAGTAGTGCTCAGAGAAGCAGTTTGGGGGTAAGGGAAAGACATCTGAATAGATGTACAAAATTCTACACTGCTTTTATTTTAATATTCAGTATGGAACTGAATAAGCAAAACTGTTTCCATTAAAAAAAAAAATAAGTCACTGTCTTGGAACTGGGACCAGAATTCTCTTCAGTGCAGGGATTTGATCTCATCATCCAGGTAACATTTTTGCACCTTGGGTGAAAGCAAACTCACTGTCCTTGAGGAAAAGTAATTCAGGTTCCAGTTACCAGGGTCTGAATGAAGGCCCTGCAATGGAAAAATATTTCTATATATGTGTAATATATGATATATTTACATATGTATGTTTATAATATATTATGATTTGTATTATTGATTTTGTATTTATTTTAGTTTTTATTTGATTCATTTATTTTAGTTTTTACTTGATTCATTTATTTATTGTCTATTGTATTTAGAATTATTATTTTTGGGGGGGGATCTGGTCGCAGGCCTGAACTCTGGACCTGGGCACTGTCCCTCAGCT
Organism: Dipodomys spectabilis; assembly: GCF_019054845.1. Lineage (NCBI taxonomy): Eukaryota > Metazoa > Chordata > Mammalia > Rodentia > Heteromyidae > Dipodomys > Dipodomys spectabilis. The sequence continues at coordinate 349,649 of NW_024871363.1, forward strand.
CTTCAGCTCAAGGGTAGCACTCTACCACTTGAGCCACAGTGCCACTTCTGGATTATTTTCTGCTTATGTGGTGCTGAGGAATCGAACCCAGGGCCTCGTGCATTCAAGGCAAGCGCACTACTACTAAGCCACCTTCCCAGGCCCAATTTAGTATTATTGTACACATAATGTTTAGTACATGTTGTACATCTATTATAAAATTATACACAATAGTATAGGATATTGACTCATTTTTATTAATACTTTTTTAAGTGTTGAAACATGATACATAATTAAATAGAAGCATTTGTCATAGTCTTCACATGTTTAGATTCCCTCCCAAATATAAACTTTGTCTTCTGTATCTTTGGACACCTTCCTATACAGATTTCTTTAAATGATTTATACTCAGAAGCCTTTTCTTGAGGACAGGCAAGTTGAGGGATAAAATTGTAAGGGTAGGGCTAGAAATGTGGCTTAGTGGTAGAAAACTTGCTCAGCATGCATGAATGCCAGGGTTGAATCCTCAGTGCAACATACAAAGGAAAAGCCAGAAGCTATGGAGTGGCTAAAGTGGTAGAGCGCTAGCCTTGAGAAAAAGAAGCTAGATACAATACCTAGGCCCTAAGATAAAGCCCCATAACTGTCAAAAACAATAGGCCAGATGCCAGTGGCTCACAACTGGAACACTAGATTCTCAGCAGGCTGAGATCTGCAGACCACAGTTCAAAGACAGCCTAGTCAAGAAAAGCCTGTTAGACTCTTACCTTCAATGAACCACCAAAAACCCTATGTGGTGTTGTGGCTCAAGTGGTAGAGTGTTCGCCTTGAGATGAAGGGCTCAGGGACAGTGCCCAAGTTTGAGTTCGAGACACACAACTGGAAAAAAAAAGAGGGTTAAAGTACTCTTTTCTATTTTCTAAATAGGAGAACATTCTCTGGAAAATGAATGCTGATGTACACCAGAATTGGAGTCAGAGCTCAAGATTCAAGTGTAGCAGCACCAGATGCCCAGCCTATCAGACTTTAGCATTATAACCTTGTGTCCTACAGGGTTCTGAAAGATCCAATGTTGAAAAGGTTAATATAATCCCCAACCCCATTGTGATAAGCAGTTGAATTGTATTGTCAATGACATTACAGTTCTGAACCTAGCAGAGCACCAGTAGCTCATGCCTGTCACCGTAGCTCAGGAGACTGAGGTCTGAGGGTCACAGAGTGAAACTAACCAGGGACAGAAAGTCTATGAGACTCTGACTTCCACTTCTGAAGAGTCAGATGTTCAAGAGCATCCTGGGTTTTCCTTGGTGATATATTATTTGCACTCTAAATGTTCTTAGACTTCTTAAGCTATAGTAGCAGGAAAGAAATATTATTTACCAATTTTGGGTTCAAATGAAGTTCTCAGGATCTGAGCCCTAGCCCTGTTAGCAGGAAGAACTCCAGTGTAACACTGTATTTGAAGGACAAGAAACAGTTTCAAAAGCCAGACTAGGAGAAGAGACCCAGGCCTGCGGGATTAGGAGGCAGAATGTACACACTTAACAGGGAATTGTGCTACAAAACCACTTCATACATTCCAGGAATGCCAGCAATGAGGGGAAACCTGAAACATTTGTTAGAGTTACACCAAGGTCAGGCTTTTCTCAGCCTCTTGAAACAATGACTAATTAACCTTCTCCTTCAGGTGAAGGGAGCCTCAGGCTATCTTTATGTTAACAATAGACTTGGAAAAATATTAAGTGAAGTTATCCAGGCCCAAAGAAACATAGGTTCCATGGTTTCCCTTATTTGCAATAACTAGTATATGTCCCAGTAAAGCAGTAAAGGTCAGATAAGTTGATGTTGGGGGAATGAACCCCAAGATAAGTATTCAAAATTTTTTTTTCCTTGCATGCAATTGTTTCTAACATATTTATAAGATGATTTCTATGTTGCTTTGCATGTCCCTCCCCCACGGTATAAGCCATGATTTCACTGTATTTGATGTAGGTATAATTTGTGGAGGGAAAGGGCAAAAACAAATCATTTAACTAGGGATACAGGTGCACCCATTCCAACAATGAAGTGTACAAGTCGTTATGTCAAAAAATGAATTTTACATCTTTGGCGGGGAGTGGGCATAGGATTGGGTAGGGGGAAGGGGGAGTATGTGAAGGGATGGGAAGGGGAAACAAAGAGGAGGCAACAATGCTTGATAAGAAAGGTACTCATTATCTTGCCCATGTAATTGTAACTCCTCTGTACTGTATTCTCACAATAAAAAAAAAGATAAAAAAAATAGAGAGTCAGTTTAATGGGGGAGAGGGGAGGATTTCTTTGTTGCTTTGTATGTCTCTCACCCACCATATAACCCATGCTTTCACTGTATTTGATGTTGTTATAATTTGTACAGGGGAAGGGAAAAACAAATCGTTTAAATAGGAATACAGGTGGACACATTGCAACAATGAGACGTACAAGTCGTTATGTCGAAAATGAACTTTACAATTTTGGTAGGGGGGCAGGAGGAGGGTTGGGGGGCGGGGGGAGGATAGGATGGGAAGGGGAAACAAAGGAGGAGGCTACAATGCTTGATAAGAAATGTATTCATTATCTGGCGCACGTAATTGTAACCCCTCTGTACAGTATTTTCACAATAAAAAAAAGAATAGAAAAACACTGCTCTCTGATCTTAGGAAGTGGGTTTTTGACTCTCCATCTGTCAGATTTGAAGGCCCTTCTACATCTGCCTGTCCATTTTCCTTCCTTCCTTCTCCACATAATTAATGCAAATCCCCAGTCCAAGGAGATGCAGAGTCCTTTCTCTACTGTGTCCGAGCACTTGGGTTAGAACCTGGCTCTGCCTTCTTGGCTTTGGTGCCTTCGGCTGCCAGAGAAGTGGGACAGAGACAGTCTTCCTGCGCTGTGGTTGTGTGAAGGCGATGCTGGTGTCCTGGCACATTACAGTAGGCCTCATGACTGGGAATTGTTCCCTTCTTTCCTCCTGACGTTCAAGACCGTATTAATCTGTCATCTATCTATCTATCTATCTATCTATCTATCTATCTATCTATCTATCTATCTATCTATCTATCTATCTATCTATCCCATCCACTTACATACCTACCTACTTAACTATCTCTTTGCCAGTTCTTGGGTTGAACTCAAGGCCGGGGTAATGTCTCTAGCACTCTGCTACTTGAGTCACAGCATGAATTCTGGCTTTTTCTGTGTATGTGCTACTGAGGAATCAAACCCAGGGCTTCTTGCATTCTAGGCAAGCACTCTCTCAGTAATCCACATTCCCAGGCCCCTCATCTTTTTCTTAGTGGTAGTTTTTACATAATTATGCTACCATCTTACATTTCCAAGTTTAATTTTCTGAATACTGGTTATTTCCACGAAACCGAACCTTCTCTTCCCCTACCTGATTTGTGACTCTACTGGCCTTGGCCTCATAATAAAATGTAAATAAAGGCTGCTGAGCGTTTAAGTGTGCATCATACAATGACACAGACCTGGAACCCTAGAAGAGAAAAGCAATGGGCCTGAAATGAAGAGAATGATGTGGTATGTGCAACAAGCATATCTGAAAAATAAATCAGTAAATAAAAGCAGAGGCATTGCTTATGGTCTGTTTGCCCTCTGGGAGGTAATATACACACATAAGTTATTAGAGCACTGATACATAACATGGCCTTCACTTTTTGAATTTTTGTGGCCATCCCAGTGCCTAAAGTCAGGGCCCCATGTGTTCCTCAGATGTTTTGCTCAAGGATGAGGCTCCACCACCACCACCACAGTTCCATGTCCAGCCATCTGGTTATTAATTGGATATAAGGGCCACCCAGGCTTTCCTGGTCTGTCCTGAATCTCCTGCTCGGCTCTCTAAAAACTGGAGCTCTACCCTCTGAGCCACTGCTCCACTTCTGGTTTTCTGGTGGTGTATTTGAGATAAGAGCCTCACAGACTTTTCTGCTTGGGTTGGCTTTTGATGGCAATCTCTTGAGGAGGCTTCAAGCGGCTTTCCTCAGGGATTCATCGAGGAGTTGCTCAACACAATACATTATTCTAAATCTCGGGGGTACTAGAAAAAATCAGAAACATGAAGATGCTTCTAGTGTGTTCTAGATACTTAAGTTTGGAGACACATAACATTCATAATTATTAGATCATTTTATAGGCAAAAGGACCAATGAAGACAGTGTGTGGATCACTCCAGCCTTTGGTCCTCTCATCCGGAGACAGTAAATTTACTGCAACTCAAAGCTAAGTGACAGAGCTGACATGAACTGTGGACCTTAGTTTCCAAATCCTATGACACTCATTTCTCACTTTTGGCTTCTAACCTGTGACCAGAGGGGAAGATGAGGAAAGAAAATCCTTCTCAGAAAAAGCAGCTATAAAGAACATTGGGTAGTTTGCTTATAAATTCAAACCATGGGAATGACCTGGTGAAGAAGTCAGATTGTCCAGATTAAAAAATGAAGAAAAGAAAGGCAGGTGCCAGTGTCTGCTGATTATAATCCCAGCTCCTCAGATGGATGAGATGTAGAGATTCTCAGTTTGAATATAGCCCAGGTAGGAAAGTCCTTAACATGCTTATTTCTAAGAGATCACAAAAAAACAAAACAAATCCCAGAAGTGTGATTCAAGGGTAATGAGCTACCCTGGAGCAAAATGAGCTCAGGGACAACCTCTAGGCTCATAGTTCAACTTCAGGATTTTCCCACCAAAAGAGCCTGTACCTCCATGTCTTTGTGTATGTATGGATGCACTCCATATATGCATTCCATATATATGTGAATCTCCAGAGTAGCTATTATGAATGGCATCAAGCTAGGAAATTTGTTCTCAATACAATGATTTCATAGCACAGAGATGGCTTTCATGACAGTGTTTGTTCTGGGGCTCCCCTCACTGTTCCCAGTGTAGCCTGAGGGTTTCTCTGCTCCTCAGGCCTGCTGGAAGAAGTCTTTCATATTGTCTGAACAGGCACACTAAAGGCCTCACTCCTGTACAGCTATATAACAAATAACTCCATCTGGGTTAATTAGTGAGGATGAGTCTGAGTAAGCTCTGAAGGTCAGGAGAAAAAGGCCTCTTTGTACCCCAAGCTCTCTCTCTCCCCAGTGCACTGTTTTGGCAGGAATCCTTTATTTGTGCCACCTTCCATGGCAGGCCAAGTTCCTTGCACTTATTCTGCCTTTGTGAGGCTGTGTTCTGGTATTCATATACAGTGCTAAATGTAATTCAGGAATCATTCAGGAACTCAACTAGGGCACTGAACCTAATGAAATGTTTCATTGCAGATGAGGATCGGCCTTTGATGCCTCTCCTAGGATTCCTGAAGCTTGGGAAATCCAAGCACATGTCAGATAACACAATACTTCCTGTCATATGGGGCTGGTGAAGCTCATGAGGTTTTGAAACCTTTGACCTCTCCTAGTTGGGCCCTAGGTGGCTAGGTTTGATTGTGAACACAGGGCATGGATGCTGTCCATGAGATCAGAGCAGAAGACTAGTGCTTTATCATTTTGTGTCACAGCTTCACTTCTCCTTTCTCTCTGTGTGGTGTGTGTGTGTTTGTGTGTGTGTGTGTGTGTGTGTGTGTGTGTGTGTGTGTGTATACATTAGTCCTGGAGCTTGAACTCAGGACTTGAGCACTGTACCTAGTTTCTCTTATACAAGGATAGCCCTCTCCCACTTGAGCCACAGAGGTACTTCAGGCTTTTTTCTGGTAATGTGGTACTGAGAAATCAAGACCATGGTTTCATATATGCAAAGAACTCTACCTCTAAGGCACATTTCCAGCCCTCTACTTCAGGTTTGTTAGTTTGTTTATGTCTTTTTGTTGTTGTTGTCAGTTGTAGGAGTTGAAGTCTAGGCCTGGGTTCTTCAGCTAAAGTCGTGTGCCCTACCACTTGAGGCACAGGGCCACTTCAGGTTTTCTGGTGGTTCATTGGAGCTAAATGTCTCAAGGACTTTCCTGCCCATGATCTTCAGATCTCATCCTCCTGAGTAGCTGGGATGACAGGCAGAGCCACAAACACCCAGCTTCCACTTCAGGTTTCTTAGTGGTGAATTGGAGATAATAGTATCATGAGACCTTTTGTGTCCGGAATAGTTTGGAACCCAGGTCCTCAGATCTCAGCTTCCTGAGAAGGCAGGATGATAGTCCTCAGCTATAGACCCCTAGGTCGTGGCACTCTGTTGCAAGGGGGTCCTTGGCTCCACATGGTAGAGTGCTGGCCATGAGCACAAGAGGTAAGGGTCAGCACCTTGGCCCTGAGTTCAAGATTCATGACTGAGGAAAAACAAAACAATTGTCTGCAGGAGACAACTCACCAACACTTTGGTAATACATAATTTTGTCCCTGACAAGGGACATATCTGGGCCTCAATATTCGTGTCTTCATAATCATCTCAGTTGTGGAGCTCTTACAAGGACCAGATGAAAGAATGCACCCTATGAAGGACACAGCACATAGCACTCTTTGAAGGACTCAGCCCACAGCATCATGTGATAGACTCAGCACACTGAACCCTGTGAAGTACTCAGCACATAACTCTATTCCACAAGCTGTCATTAGAATTAGGGTGCTTTCATCAGTATCACCATTCTTTGAGGAACATTTTATAAGCCACACAAGTTCATATCTAATAGTTTATTGGGGTGAATTTTTGGGGGGTTATACATGGGACTTGTACTAAATGCATAGGGATACTGTTCTAATAACATTTGCTCAAAGCTAGAAATCTACCTCTTCGAGCCACATTTCCAGGATTCTCACAGACTTCCTGACAGGGCTGGGTTTTAAAGCCCCCAAGCAGCCAGGATGAGGGGGGTAAACCAGCAGTGTCTGGTTTCTTGGAGCTGAGTTGCAGCAGTTTACATCTGGCTGTCAGGTTAAGTGGCAGCTGTCAGCACCAGACTCCCAGCTTGCTCTGTGATGAGGTTTTTGAAGTCCTAGCCTTCTACAGTTGCAGTTAGAACATTCTACCTTTTTTTGGCTGCAGTCCTGGGCTTTGAGTAAGGGCTTAGACACTGTCCATAAGCATTTGTGCTCCAGGCTAGAACTCAATTGATTGAATGACAGCAGAACTTCTGGGTTTTCTGTTTATGTGGCACTGAGGAATTGAACCCAGGGCTTCCTGCTTACTAAGGAAGCACTCAACCATCGAGCCCCATGACTGAATGAGGTATAAGTAGGTAGACATTGCTGCATATAAATATTATGTACACAAAAAGAGACATCCCTATATTATTAACATAGATATTACTGCCAATTATTAGATATTAAATTATGTCTCCACTTAATGATGTGTCCCAGTTGAACAATTAAAATTACTCAATATCCTGTTATTTTTTATCATATATGTACATATATACATACATATATTTACATTCTTTATAGAATAAGACAGATGTCTATATATAATTAAATATACATCATGTGTCACTACCAATTATTAGGTATTTAATTATGACTCCATGCAATTTTTATTCTGTTAGTGCTTAATAAAATATTAATAAAACTTAATACACATCCTATAATTATTGTGTCTCATTTTATCTAGAATGATTCACTAATTCAACCCTTCATCATTTATGGTAGTGACAATTATTCCACCTATGACATTTATTACATTTACAACATCCTATTACATAGCATATAGATTTGCATCCGAATTATACATCCTACTTGACACCGAGGAATTTTGAAGAAAAAAAAAATGTGTCATGTTCGGCTTCTAACTCCAAGAATACATTTTTGGCTGTGCTGGGATCGAAACTTAGGGCTTAGAAGTTCATGAATGGGTAATTTTCAGCGCAGCAGCCTCTAGCCAATTCAGCTCCTAGGCAGTTCCCAGGCCCTGAGATGGAGCCCCATATGTTGACTCCATATTGTGCCTAGTGTAGTTATTCATTTTATTTTTGTTTTATTCATCTATTTACCATTTATTTTATTGACTGTTATTACACATGGAATATTTATTACATTTATTACAGAGGTTATAGATTTGCCTATGTATGAAACTTCATACCTGATACCCAGCACTTTCACAACAAAAGAAAACATGTGTCACCATAGGCTTCTTACTCCACGATTCAATTTTTCAGAGTGCTTGCATCTGAACTCACAGCCTACAAGGCTCAATGCATGAATGGGTGACTGTCAGCACGCCAACCTGCTGTATATTGAGCTGACAAGTAGTTCCCAGCACCTGAGATCGAGCTCCAGGGGTTGAGAAAATGAGAACAGATTGACATACAGATGGTAGTACACAAATAAATATAGATCTTTATAGAATGCCAGAAATGTCTATACAATATTCAGTTATATATGCTACATTCCTACCAATTCTTGGGTATTTATTTTGCCTCCATGTAATTAATATTGTTTTCATCCTTAATGAATTATTAATTAAATCAACCACTGTCCTGGAATTATTGTGCCCATGTAATTAAAAGTATTCTTTTAATGTGTCAAAAATATTCAGTAATATCCATCAGCCTCCTAAAATCACTCTAATTTTATAATAGTATCGTTCAGGAACAACTAATTCAACCTTGACATTCATAACCTTCCATTGGTATTCCTATGAATAGGAACAAGACTCTTAGGATCTCCCACCATTGGTAAAGGTCAGGACCGAGCTTCAAACCCAGGGCCTATTTTGTCCTGTTGGCCAATGGCTTCCTTGGAAGCCCACCAGTCTTCAGCAATGCCAGGTTACCAGCACTTTTCAAGTCAATCAAACCCAGGAATGTCACCTTGCAAAGAAAACAAATGTAAAACCTGCAGCTATCTGCAAGTTGCTGGGGTGTTTTTTCTTGTTTTGTTTTATTGTATTTTTTCCTGTCAGCCTTTGGGCCCAGAATCCAGGTTCGGCTGTGGGTCCAATGGCTGCACCCTAGCCTAGAGTGATCGAAGCTGAGGCAGAGTTGACACGACCTGAGTTCAAGCCCTGTCTTTGAGAAAATAAAAATACATACAAAAATACATACATACATTTAAAATATTTTTAAAATTTTGAGGCTCCTTGGTTTGGAATTCATGCCATTTTTTTTTCTGCCAGACCTGGGATTTGAACTCAGGGTTGGGTAAATCTGCAGCATAGTGGGGTAAGGGGAAGCTCACTGTGCTGGAAGACAAGAAAGTCAGGCCTGCTCCCAGGGCCTGACTTCAAGTCCTACCACTTGTATACATTTTAAATACATGATTTATATTTACATACACATGCTTACTGCATATTTCAATTAGTGTATTTATTCATTTTATTTTGTGTTATATTTATGTATTATGTATTTTAGTGAGTATGATTACACATATAATATTTTTTACATCCTATTACATAGGACATAGATTTGCATATGTATTATGCATCATTCCTGAGACCCAGGACTTTCACTAATAAGGAAAATAAGTAGAACAGTTGGCTTCTTCCACAAGGATTAAGTTTTTGGCAGTTCTGTGATTTGAACACCAGGCCTAGAAGGCCCAATTCATGAATGGGTCAATGTTATCCCACCAGCCTGATGCAAGTGAAGTTATCGGCAAATTTGAGGACTGGAGATCAAGCCCTAAGAGTGGCCCATATATAAACACATACATGTGTAGATTGCAGTGTGTGTGTGTATTTACATATATATATGCATATATAAATGTATACAGAGACAGGTAAACATTTATGTAGATTCTAGTGTATAACTATACAAAGAGTGATGTCTATATCTTATTTTCATATGTTCTAATACTACCAATTATTTGGTCTAAAATTATGCCTCCATTAATTAATCACAGAAGAAGACTTAATTAATTATTATATTAATCAATGACCTGTATTTATTGCATACAATCTTATATTAGAATGACTAGCTAAGTATTAATTCAATTAGTACATTTCAAACATTCTATTAGTGTTCCTATACATAGGAGTGAGTTTTCTAGGATCTTCAGCAGTGTGTAGGTGCCATTTCCAGGATCCAACTCAGGGCCTAGGTGTGTGAGTTGGGCTCGGGCTTCACTGACAGCCAACCAGCATTCAGCCAGGCAAGGTCAGGTTCAATTTTCAAGCTGAGTCATTGAGACCAAAGATGGTCAAGTTCAAAGGAAACAAAGGTAAAACGGTTGTGTAAAACTTCCTGGTTTTTTTCCTTCTCCATTTGTGTTGATTTGATGTTTTTATGCCAGTGTTAAGAGTGGAACTCAGACCCTAGGATCCCCAGATCATCTGTGGGTGTAAAAGCTGCACCCCAGCCTAGGGTAATCTTAGTTTAAGACACAATAAAATGCTTCCTTTAGCAAAAAGAGCTCACGGAAAATGTCTAGGCTAACAGTTCAAGCCTCAGGACCTGCCACACAAAAATAGAGCCAGTAACTCCATGTGTCTATGTATGCGTGCATGCATTTCTATTGGTGAACATCCAGAGTCTCTCTGAAGAAAGGCACCCAGCTAGGAAATTTGCTTTGAATAGAATGATTTCATAATACAGAGAGTGCTTTCAAGACAGTGCATGTTCGGGGCTCCCCTCACTGTTCCCGGTGTAGCCTGAGTGTTTCTTCACATCTCAGGCTGCTGGAGGAAGTCTGCCTCATTGTTGGAACAGGCAGACAAAAAGCCTCACTCCTGTACGACTGTGTAACAAACAATTCATCCAGGGGCAATTAGTGAGGATGAATGTGGGTGAGCTCTGAAGTCCAGGAGATAAAGACCTCTTTGTACCCCAAGCTCTTTCTCTCCCCAGTGCTCTGTTTTGACAGGAAGCCTTCATTTGTGTCACCTTCCATGGCAGGCCAAGTTCCTTGTACTTATCCTGTCTTTGTTAGACTATGTCCCATTGTTGAAACAAACTGCTACAATTAATTCAAGAGTCTTCTGGCAGACAACTGGGGAGCTGAACCTAATGAAATGATTCACCGTTGGCAATGGTGCGTCACTTGGTTTCCAGAAGCTTGGTAAATCTAAGTACATGTGTAATATCACAATGCTTCCTGTCATCTAGGGCTGGTGAAGCTCACCAGGTTTTGAAACCTTTGACCTCTCCTAGTTGGGCCCTGGGTGGCTAGGTTTTGAGGTTGAGCACAGGGCCAGGGTGCTGACCATGAGTTCAGAGCAGAAGCTCTTTGCTTTACCATTTGGTGTCACAGTTTCATTTCTGGTATCCTTATCTGTGTGTGTGTGTGTGTGCGTGCATGTGGGGTGTGTGTGTGTGTGTGTGTGTGTGTGTGTGTGTGTGTGTGTGTGTGTGTGAGTGTGTGTGCACCAGTCCTGGAGATTGAACTCAGGACCTGAGCACTGTACATGAGTTTCTCCTGTATGAGGATAGCACTCTACCACTTGAGCCACAGAGCCACTTCAGGCTTTTTTCCCCCTAGGGATGTGGTACTGAGGATTCAAACCCAGGGTTTCATATATGCAAGGCACTCTACCCCTAAGACACATTCCCAGCATTCCACTTCAGGTTTCTTGCTTTATTTTCTTGTAAGTTGAAGGAATTGAAGTCTGGGCCTGGGTGCTGTCTCTGAGCTCTTCAGCTCAAATCTAGTACTCTACTACTTGAGCTACAATGTCCCTTCAGCTTTCTGGTGTTTCATTGGAGATAACCATCTCAAGGAACCTCTGCCCAGGCTGGCTTTGGACCCTGATCCTCAGCTCTCAGGCTCCAGAGTAGCTAGGATGAGAGGTGCAACTCACAGGTTCCCAGCTTCCACTTTAAGTTTTTAAGTGGTAAATAGGAGATAATAGTCTCATGGGACCTTTTGTGTCTGGGATAATGTTGAACCCAGATTGTTAGATCTCAGCTTCCTGAGTAGGCAAGATGACAGACCTCAGCTACAGATGCCAAGGGTCATTGGCTCCACGTGATAGGACACTAGCCATGAAACCAACAGGGAAGGGTCAGTGCCTAGGCCCTGAGTTCAAAATTTACAACTGGAAAAAATAAACCAAGACAATTGTCTGCAGGAGACAACTCATTAGAGTTCAGAACATCCAAAATTTTGGCCCTGACATGGGACATATTTGAGCTTCAACTTTCTCATATGCACAATCATCTTACATGTGGAGCTCTTACAAGGACCAGATGAAAGAATGCACCCCATGATGGACTCAGCACAGAACACCTCAGGCAGGACTAATCACATAGCTCTATCCCACAAGCTGTCATTAGGATTAGGGTGTTTTCATCAGTATCACCTTTTTTTTCAGAAACACATCACAAACTCCACTAACTTCACATCTAATGGTTTAATGGGGTGAGGTTTTTTAGGAGGAAGTTATCCACGAAGATTGCACTCAAAGGTTGGGGCTACTGCCCGAAGATTTTAGCTCAAGGCCAGAGCTCTTACACTTTGAGCAACAGCTTAGAGTTTCACAGACTTCCTGCCTGGGCTGGGTTTTAAAACCACCAGTGTTATATCTCAGCCCCGGAGTATCTTGGATGATAAGGGTGAGTGAGCCAGCAGCATCTGGTTCCGTGGAGCTGGGTTGCAGTAGTTTACCTCTGGCTAAATCAGGTTAGATGGCAACTGTCAGCACCAGACTCCCAGCCTGCTCTGTGATGAGATATTTGCAGTCCTATCCTTATATCGTTGAGGTCAGAACATTCTTTTTTTTCTTTTTTGGTGCCAGTCTTGGGTCTTGAGTAAGGGTCTAGACACAGTCCCGAAGCTTTTATGCTCAAAACTAGTGCTCAACTGCTTGAGCAACAGCACAACTTCCGGATTTTTCTGTGCATGAGGTAGCCAGGAATCGAACCCAGGGCTTTGTACGTACTAGGGGAGCAGTCTACCACAAAGCCCCAGGAGTAACAAGTGTATAAACAGATAAATGTGTAGATTGGGAGATAGATAGATAGATAGATGTATATGTATAAACTAAGAGAAATTTCTATATTATGAAATTGCATATACGTTATTACTACTAATTATTGGCAACTAAATTATTCCTTCCTTTTTTAAGTATCATGATTGAATACATAATAAAGTATTAATTGAAAATTAGTCAATGTAGTATAATTGTGTATAATATGAAAATCATACACTACTAATTTGTTACTTTTATAACAATCCATTTGTATGGATGTATCATCAGAATGTATTTCTTAGAACCTCCCATCATTCATTAGTGACAGTTCCGGGATTAGAACTCCAGGCCCAAGTTGCCGGTTTTGGCTATGGCTTCCCTAATAGCCTGCCAAACATCAGCAATGCAAGGTCATGTGAACTTTCTGGGCCTTGTCGTTTAGACCCAGGATGGTCACAATACCAAAGGAAAAAAAAAGTAAAAATCCCTTTCTTGAACTTCTCAGTTTTATGCTTTTCCTTGTTTTTGTTTTTTATTTTTGCCAGCCCTGAGATTTGAACTCGCATCCTAGGATCCCAGGGTTGGTTGTGGCAGAGGTGCCAAGACCTAAGTTAAAGCCCTGTGCTGGGCCAAAAAATAAATAAATAATAATAATAAGGCCCTGGCTTGGAATATGCACCATTTTTCTGGCAGGCCTGGGATTTAAACTCAGGTCCTGGATAACTCTGTGACATTGTGGGTGAAGGAGAAGCTCACCATCCTTGAAGACAAGAAATTCAGAGCAGTTCCCAGGGCATGGACTCAAACCCCAGCACTTGGAAAAAATAATATTCATATATTGTATCTATTTACATACATGGGTTTACTGCATATGACCTTTATTACCCTTATTTATGTGGTATTATTACACATATAACACTTCATTTATTACATCATATCACCTAGATTATATTTGCATACGGATTATACATCATATTGAGACTCAGGACTTTCTCAGAGAAGGAAAAAAAATGTGTCAAAATTGGCTTCTTACTGCATGAATAAATTTTGTCCATGCTGGGATTTCAACTCCCTGCCTGCAATGCCCAATCCATACATGGGGTCACAGTCTTAACACACCAGCCTCCAGCAAACTGAGATGCCAGGAAATTCTGAGGACCTTTGATCAAGCCACAGTAGTGACCAATATATACATTGATAGATATGTATATGTGTATGTGTACATACATATATATATATATACGTACACACACACACACACACACACACACACACACATATATATATATATTCCTTCCCATATATATATGAGAAGGAATGTGAGGATATTAATTTATATATATATGTATATTATTACCAATTATTTGTTATTACATTATGGCACCATTTAATGAAGTATCATGGTTGAATACATATAAAAGCATTAATTAAAAATTAGTTAATATCCTTCCATTAGAGGAATCATACCATGGTGCTAAAATGGAAGATATAAATCCAATAATATTTGTGTGGCATTCTAAAATAGAATCATGAATTAACTGCAAATTTAATTATTATTTTATAGCATTCCATTAGCATTCACACGAGTAGGAATGAGTTTGTCAGGATCTCCCTCCATTTTTAGGTAGCAGTCCTAGCCTTCGAACTCCAAGCCTGGGTAGCTTACTTTGAATGCAAACAATTAGAATGACACCATGAATATTTTAGATTGTCACTATTAAAAAAATAACAACAAGAAGAAAACAAAGCCAGGTGTCAGCAGCTCCTGCCTGTAATCCTAGCTGCTCAGGAGGCTGAGAATGTAGAGAATGCCAATTTGAATTCAGCCAGGGCAGGAAAGTCGGTGACACTCTTATTTCTAACAGATCACAGGGAAAAAAATGAGTGGGATTGTGTCTCAAGTTGCAGAGTGTTACCCTTGAGCAAAAGGAGCTCAGGGACAGAGCGTAGGCTCACAGTTCAACCCCAGACTTGCCTCCCCAGCCACCCTACCCCGAATAAAAAAGGCAGCAGTAACTTCATGTCTCTGTGTATGAAAGGATGTTGTATGGATGATGGGCATTCAGCAGGTTGCCCATGCTCAGCCCACCCAACTTGGGCAAGCTGGGACAAGCCCTCAGAGTTCCTAGGCTGTAGGAGTGGTGGAAGGTTCTGGATCCATATTCTCTATCCCTAGACCTCTAGGGCCTGGTGGCTCTCACTCATTCATCATTCCTCATTGCCGAGTCAAAGACTGGTTCCAAATCTCAGCAAAGATATGAAATAGTCAGCAATTTCTATGCCTGAAGGGATAAGCCAATAAATCTCACCCTCATAACTCCTGTTAAAAGTCAGCCTTGGGCTATGAATGTGGCTGAGTGGTAGAGTGCTTATCTAGCATGCAAGAAGCCCTGAGTTCAATTCCTCAGTAATACAGAAACAGAAAAAGGCAAAAGTGGCATCATGGCTAGCCCTCAGGAAAAAAATCTAAGGAACATGCCCAGACCCTAAGTTCAAGCCCCAAGACTGGCAAAAAAAAGTGAGCCTGGTAAGACATATTCTTCTGGGACTCAAGGGGGCTGAGGTTATAGGTAAGAGATAGAGGGCAGCTACTTGTGGCTCACCCCTGTAATCTCAGCTACTCAGAAGGCTGAGATCTGAGGATCATAATTACAAGTAGGAAATTCTATATGAGAAACTTTTCTCCAATTAAACACCCAGAAGTAGAGCTGTGTTTCAAGTAGTAGACTGCTAGCCTTGAGCAGAAAAGCTCTCAGGGATAGTGTCCACGCCATGAATTCAAACCCTACGACTGGAAAACACACACACACACACACACACACCAAGATAGAGCATTTGCCAGTAAGCCTGCAAAATTTGCACCTCTAGAGAGAGAAAGGAAGGAAAGACTTGCTCCAGGAGGTGATATAATCAGTGCCAAAATTCCACAGGAGTTCTAAGGTGTGGAACAGGACAGAACCTCAGGCAGAAGGTACAGAATAGGCAAAAGTCCTGAGGTGTGGTATAGAGCAGGTGGTGTGGGTGGAATGAAGGTTCTGTGGCTTCAGAAAAGTCTGGCAGGGCATTCAAGGCTGGGTCAAGGTTTGTAATTGAGTCACAGGTTTGGAAGAGGGTGGAGTCCCAGAATGGGGCCCAGGGGGAAGATTAGCTTGGCTTTTCACCATGGACCCCAGCCATTTCCTGTGGCTGGAAGTCTATTTTTCACAGCTCCTGACCCTTGGGCCTCTTTTGCATTGAGGAGTCAGGACAAATGCAGGGAAGAACCCTTGCTTAAGAAAAGCTTCTGGGCTGGGAAGGTGGCTTAGTATTAGAGTACTTGCCTTGCATCCATGAGGCTCTGGGTTCGATTCTTCAGCACCACAAAAGAAAAAAGAAAAAAGCCAGAAGTGTCGATGTGGCTCAAGTGTTAGAGTGCTAGCCTTGAACTGAAGAGCTGAGGGACAGTGCCCAGGCCCAGAGTTCAGGCCCCAGGACCAGAGCCCCCCCTCCAAAAAATAAAAAAAGAAAAGAAAAGTTTCTACCCCAATGCCACCATTAGCTCCCTCCCTTTAGCTACTCAGGAGACTGGGATCAGAGATCATGGACCAAAGCCAGCTCAGGAAAGGTATGTTAGTGAGACTTTTCTTGCCAGTGAACTACCAAAAGCCAGAAATGGCACTGTTGCTCAAGTGGTAGAGTGCCAACCTTGAGGGAAAACTTAAGTGACTGGAACCAGACCCTGAGCTCAAGGCCAGTAATGACATAGCAAAAAAAAGAAAAAGAAAAAAGCTGTCAGGAGCTCCTAGTTCACTGTGATGAATGGCCAGATCAGCTGGGCGCCGGTGACTCACGTCTGTCCACCTACCTCCTCAGGAGGCTGAAATCTGAGGAGCTTGGTTGAAAGCCAGCCCAAGCAGGAAAGTCTGTGAGACTCTGATCTCCAAGGAAGCACCAGCAAACTGGAAGAGGCACTGTGGCTCAAGCGATAAGCTGGAGAGCTGAGGGGACAGCACCCAGGCCCAGAGTTCCAGTCCCATGACCAACTCCCCTGGCCTGCTTGGAACTCACTCTTTGGCTCTAGTCAGAGTATTTTCCAGTGGGCCCCTGAGTTTCTCCCAATGTCTAGGTGTCCTACAAGTCTTGAGAGCAGCCCATTTGGAAGCCTTCGCTACAGAGCAGGCCACATTATCAGAGAAGTTTCCAGCCTTGGGGAACAGAGGTCATCGGCTGGGTCATCAGAATGGCATGTGTCATGGTTGCAGTGTGGATCTGAGCAGTAAATCAACTTCTCAGACCACGGGTTTGGGGCAAGGAGGGCCAGAAGTTGCAACTGGCATGGCAGGTAACAGCCGCTCAAACGGGTATCACAAGTGTGTGAATCTGTCAGGCACACCTCCGGTGGGTGTTTATTTGAGCTCATGAAAGTCTTGTGGGACCACAAACCAACAGCCAGGTAGCTGGCTGCTGCTCGTAGCAGTCACTATCCCAGGAGTCCCAAGGCTCGGATCCCTGCTTTTCTCACCAGTGCTCAGGGGCAGATGAAGGTCTACAAATGGGGCCCAACTACAAAGTTGCATCCACAGTGTCCTTTCCCTTGGTCCTGTGGCCCTATGGATGGTGGAGGTCAGGAGCTCTTGGCTCCCACTCATCATCCTGGCTATTCGGGAGTCTGAGGTCTGATGGTCGTGACTCAGAGTCAGCCCAGCTGGGAAAGTCCATGAGATTATTATCTCCCATATACCACCTGTCCTGCCCCCAACCAACACACAAAAAAGCCAGATGTGGTGCTGTGGCTCAAGTGGTAGAGCCTCAGCCTTGAACAAAAGAAGCTCAGAGATAACACCCAGGCCCTGAATCCAAGCCCTAGGACTCACACAATCATAATAAATGAACAGTGTACACATTTTATCTGACTACCAAGAAAGATGAATTCAGTCTTTGATCTGGCTGGTATTTTTAGCCAAAGTTAAGGGGCTTCCCTTGATGTTCCCTTAAACCTCTCCTTCTCTCCTTTATCTGTCCAGCCTTCGGTTGAAGGACAGAATTCGGATCATACCCCTGGATGTGACCTTAAGTACCCTCCCCTATCCACCTTCCTTGGGGTCAGAATACTGGATGCACTTCCTGCTGGGAGGATGAGGCACTGCAGAGAGGAGGGTAGGTATCCCCGACACTTACACACACACACACACACACACACACACACACACACACATACACACACACACCCTAAGGCCAACTCAGACTAGCCTTTTCCAAAGACACTTTAGTGACACAGCTCCTGATCCACAGCCCACATCCAGAATGAGAGGGCCACCTTGGGTTCCAGCCACATGGGGATGCTCGGCCATCTCTTCCAGCACCCATTCAAACAGTTCCAGTTCCAGAGAGAGAGAAAGAGAGGGAGGGAGGGAAAGAGAGAGAGAGAGAGAGAGAGAGAGAGAGAGAGACAGACAGACAGACAGACAGACAGACAGACAGACAGACAGACAGACAGAGACAGAGAGAGACAGAGACGGAGAGGGAGAGGGAGAAGGAGAGGGAGAGAGGGCCAGAATTACACTTAAGCCAGTTGCCGGTGACTCAGGCCTATAATCCTAACTACACAGGAGGCTGAGATGTGAAGATCATGGTTCATGGGTGGCCAGGGCAGAAACATCTGTGAGACTCTTATCCTCAAAGAACCACAAGAAAAATGGAAAAGACATTGCGTCTCATGAGGTAGAGCACTAGCCTTGATCTGAGGAGCTTGGGGACAGCATCCAGGCCCAGAATTCAAGCCCCACGAATGACAAGAAGTGGACTTCCCACCACAAGAAGTGGACTGAATAACACCCACTGTCCTAAGGAGCATGCCAGAGAAGTCAGGCTGAGCTTCCTGTCAGCTGGGGGTCATGAGTAGTTCACCCAGCTTCTCCATGCCACGTTTTCTCCAGCTGCACAACTGATTACAGTGAAGGATCCCCTTACTCATGGGGATAGAGTAATGATGAAAGACAGCTATGTTTTGTTTCATAATCCCACACGTGTTGCACGATTAATAACAGGCCCCATCTGAGCCCTTTCCACGTAACTTCCTGTCATATGCTCACAGAATTGCTGACAACCGTATCTGACAGCTGCACCATTTGTGCCTGGCCCTGCTCAGGAGATCCCTCTGTATAAGTTCCTTATTTTTCTCACAACTCTCCTGTGAGGAGACTGAGGTCCGATGGATGACGTCCAACCCAGAGCTTCACCTAGGTTCAAGAATCAGCTGCTGTGGACTAAGAGTTTGGGACAATCCATCTAAACCAATGACTGAGCATGGCACTAATGCCTACCATCCCCCCCCCCACACACACACACACATCAACAGTCCTTTGCAGGCAAAGATATTGTACTTTCTTTTTGTTGGTTGTGGCGCTTGAACTTTGGGCCTGGGTGCTGTTCTGGAGCTCCTCAGATCAAGGCCAGCACTCTACTACTTGAGCCACAACACCACTTCTGGTTTTCTGGTGCTTTGTTGGAGAGAAGAGTCTGAGGGTCTTTCCTGCCCAAGCTTGCTTTGAACCGTGATCTTCAGATCTCAGCTCCTGAGTCCTTAGGATGACAGCCATTAGCCACTGGCACCTGGCCAAAGATGCTTTTCCATTCCTGTCATCCTATCCCATCAGGAGGCTGAGATCTGTTGCCTGCAGTTGGATGCCACCCTTGGCAGCAATGTCCATGAGTACTCTTATCTCCAATTAAATACCCAAAAACCTTGCAAGTGGAGCTGTGGTTCAAATGGCAGAGTGCTAGCTTTGAGCGTAAAACAACAGATGAGACCCAGGCCCTAGTTTTAAGCTTTTTCTAGCATAGACCCACCCAAGAAAGGGAAGCAGGTGTGCACACAGGAGCTCAAAGCTCACAAATAATACTCAAGACTCACAGAATAGATCCCATCCTGCTCTGATTGTCTGGATTCTATGTCCTAGATCACAGCAGTCTTAGATGGGATTGACCATGCACCAAGTCAGGATGGTCAAGTACAATCTCATACTGAGGATCCCGTGACCTCATCAAGGACTCAAGATCTCACTGCCCTGCATCGACACTGGGCAGGCAGGTGAGGTCTAGTTATCCAACCACAAGATATGGGAACGAAAGGGTTTCTTGGCCAAGGGATGCAGACTGGAGGGCTCTCGGTCCCTCTCTCTAAGGAGGGAGAAAAGGGCCAATCCATCCCAGGAATGTTCCTCGGTTGTGAGTATCCTCAATAAAACAACCCTGCTCAGAGTCAGTGCCTCTGTTTTTTCCACCAGCCTCTACCCAGCCCTGCCCCACTTACAATCGGCCCTCTCTGAATCGAAGATCTGCCATCTAGACTAAAGCCTGAGCCAGCAAAGTGACCCACCTCTGCCTCTAAGAATGGCAGTCACAGGGCCCTAGAATCCCCTAGAGGAAGTCTCAGGGCAACACGGGTCTAACTCCAGCCCTCATTCTCTGTCTGTCCTGTGCCAGTGGCACACTCACGTCTGTCTCTGGTCAAGGAATGAACACCGGGGGGTGTCCTCTTCAGATAGAGCCAGCAATAATCCCAGTCCCCAAGGATGTACCGCACAGGCATCCTGCAGTGGATGACAGCCAGCTTTTCAATAGTGAAACCAAAGTGCCAGGACTTGTAACAGCCATGTGGCTCGGTCGAAGGCTCTATCATGATGGTCTAGGTTGTCAGGTGAGGTCATGGCTCCAATGGCCTGACACACCTGACCTGGGATGGTCCTCCCTCTTCATCTTCCTGTTTATCCATTGCCCCCTCCTCTTGACACTCCCTCAGCCTATACCTCCCTATTCCTTGGACACTTTCTTCTTATCTGACCAGAAAATAAACTCGGAGGGCCTGCGGAGACTGAAATTTGGTGACACATCCTGAGCCCTTAGGTCTATTGGAGGCTGTTTCCCTCTGCAGTCGGCGAACACACAGCTTCTGGATGTCATGAAGTTGCTGAGGGTTCAATGGCTTTGTCCTACATACTGGCTTTAGGCTCTGAAACTGTCCCCACAGAGACTGTGAATTGTTGGCTCCCTTGATCCAGGGACTCAAAACCAAGGCTTGCATGTTCCATTCTTCCTTCCTTTCCTCCTTTTCTCCCTTCATCCTTCCCTCCTCTCTTTCTCTTTCCTTTCTTTGTGTCACTTCTGGGCCTTGAACTCAGATCCTGGGTGCTGTCTCTGAGCCTTTTAACTCAAGGCCAACAGTCTACAGTTTGAGCCACTCATCCATTTCTGGCATTTTCTTTTTGGTTGTTTGTTGGAGATAAGAGTCTTACAGGCGGGCTGGGAAGGTGGCTCAGTGGTAGAGCGCTTGTCTTGCATGTTCAAGGCCCTGGGTTCGATTCCTCAGCACCACATAAGAAAAAAGAAAAAAGCCAGAAGTGGCGCTGTGGCTCAAGTGGTAGAGCGCTAGCCTTGAGCTGAAGAGCTGAGGGACAGCACCCAAGCCCAGAGTTCAGGCCCCACGACCGGAATCCCCCCCCCCAAAAAAAGAGTCTTACAGGCTTTTCTGCCTGCGAATTAAGCCTCAGTCCTCCTATCTCAGCCTCCTAAGTAGCTAGGATGTCAGGTGTGAAGCACCCGCATCCAGCTCAAATCAAGATTTCTCCATGTGCTGTGGAACCGGCACTGGAACCTTTCATCGTCTATGACTGCCTGGATCTGGCACACACACCGTAACGGTTTTTTGGACAAATAAATGAGCATCTCTCTATGACAATATTACAGAAAACTCCCATCCAACTCAGGTAAGTATCCTGGGGGTGGAAGGATTGGTGGGGGAGGTGTCAAAGCCTATGTAGTTCTACCACAGTTCTCCCTCGTCCCTCGTCCTGCCCTCCTGGTGCCACCGCACTTAACTGTTTTGGCTCTGAGGATGTGAGCCATGATGTACTCGCTGGATTCTGGGGCCTCTTGGATGCCTCTCTTCTCAAAGAACTTTGTCCAGCGGCTGACGCACACTTTGCCACTCAGTTCCGCCCTCTTGCCACTCAGTTCCGCCCTCAGGTATGAATGAGGTTGCCATGAGGTGAACAACTGTCCCAAGGGGTCTCCTCTTCTCCCCCTGGGGCCAGACAGGATGGTCCACCACATATGGCCCCCAAGTCTCATGTTGCAGAGAAAGGATGCTTGAGGCATCTGTGATCTCTGGATCTCTCAGATTCCAGTGCAGGTGCTGGGAATCATCTCTGCTCACAGCTGGCAGGCTTGGGATGCAAGGTCACCATCTCTGCTTCCCATGTTGTCCTTGACTGTGGTGGTCACACTAGAGAGAACCAGAGGAGGATCAGCAGCTGCTGGAGGAAGGCAGTCATGGTACGATATTCATGACAAGAGACGATCTGGCTTGGGAACTCTGCATGTGCTGCTTTGAACATCATAGTATGGCAGCTGAAATCCTCCATCTAATTTGATCTATTATCCCAGTCATTAGTAGTAATTGCCAGCTTAAAGATAAAACCCTGGAAAAGCTGGCATGTCAGTTGTCCCAATCAAACTTAAAGGGTTCCAAAGTTGAGGTGATGTGTCTGCTGTGCCAGCTCCATATGCTCTGGGCTCCTGGCCAGGACCTTCACTTCAATTGAGGCCTCAGACAGCCACTGAAGCCGCTTCCTCTCGTGCATGTGCTCGCTCCTCTCTGCTCTCTGTCTCTCTGTCTCTCTGTCTCTCTGTCTCTCTGTCTCTCTGTCTCTCTGTCTCTCTGTCTCTCTCTCTCTCTCTCTCTCTCTCTGCCTCCACTCCTCTTGTGGGCAGCCTAGCCCCCTCCATGCATGCGTGCCTAACACTGAGAGACCCTGGCCACTGCTGCCACCACAGTGAGCCTCCTGGTCCATGCCTCCTCCTCCCCTGGGCCCCACCCCCTTCTCTCCTCAGCCCAGCCCCCCACCCTTGACTACAAGAGCAGCTCTGACTGGGCCCTAAGGCTTCCAGGCCATGGGAATTGCAACCTCACTTCAGCTCAGCCCTCCCTGCCAACCCTAGTACTTGCCCGGGGGACCAAATCTCCCCTCAGCCCCAACTCTGGAGGAGACTCTCCTCCATTGTTCTCTACTCCACACATCAAGCAAGTGCACAGTGTCCGCTGTGTGTGTGTGTGTGTGTGTGTGTGTGAGAGAGAGAGAGAGAGAGAGAGAGAGAGAGAGAGAGAGAGAGAGAGAGAGATTGTTGGGGATAACTACCTCAGAACATAGCACCCTTTGGGATGACTCACCACACAGCACACTTCAAAAACCAGCACAAAGCACCCTGCGTAAAGGACTCAGCACAGTGCACCCTTTGAAGGACTTAGCATATAGTAACCTTTGGGATGACTCAGCACACAGCTCCCTTTGAAGGAGGAAGTCCATAGCACACAGTGTATAGGACACAGTGCATGGCAGGCTTTGAAAAACTCAGCACATAACACTCTTTCCCAGAACTCAGCACATAGCACCCTGTGTGAAGACTCCACACACACACCACTCTTTGAAGGGTTGAGTATGTAGCACCTTGTGTAAAACATTCAGTGCACAGCACCCTTTGAAAAACTCAGCACATAACACAGTTTTTTTTTTTTTAGAGTTTCATGATGATTTTTTAAAATTTAATTTAATTTTATTTGTGAACATACTGTACAGAGGGGTTACAATTAAGGACTCACACATACCACCCTGTGAAAGACTCAGCACACAGCACCATTTGAAGGACAGTACAGAGCAACCTGTGTAAAAGACTCGGCATACAGCACTCGAAAAATTCACCTTGTCTCACTCTTCTCAAGGATGCAGCACATTGCAACCATTGGAATGATTCAGCACACAGCCTCTTTTGAAGGACTCAGCAAAAGTACCCTGGGTAAAGGACTCAGCCCACAGAACCCATTGAAAAATTCACCTGTCCCTCCCTTCTCAAAGGCTCAGCACATAGCACCTTTTGGGATGAATTGGCACACTGCACCTTTTGACTGACTCAGCATAAAGTACATTGTGTAATGGACTCAGGACACAGCACACTTTGGAAAACCCAGCACGGCCCACTGTTCTCAAGGACTCAGAACTTAGCACCCTTTGGGAGCTCAGCTGCTCATTGGAGGTGATGTGTGGCTCACAGGTGGTTCTGAGCTCCTGCAGCTGGGTGAGGGACTGCTCCTGCCACTCCTGAGCTGCTTGGCTCTCTCTCAGCCATCTCTTTCCATTCCTATATCTTCTCCTCTGGGTGGTCCAGCTGTTCCAGCAGGTGTTTCTTCATCTGCTGCTCTGAATACAGGATGCTGGCAAGCTTCTCCTTCTCACTGCTCACCCTGTGAAGAGCATCCCGCAGCAGGGCCAGCTGTTCCTCTATCTGTCCACTGCACACACATGTGCATCGTGGGGTCTCAGGGATCACTTGCTGATCCTTGGCCTTTTCCTCCGGTCTCCACAGTTGCTTCTGCTGCTCCGTTCTGGAAACAGAGCCTCTGGTTTTCCTGGACCGGGATGTGAAGTTGTTCCTCCAGGCTTTTCAACTCCATCTGCGTGCAGTAAGCCTGGGCCTGCACCTGCTGCTTGGCTGGAGATGGTCCCGCAGGGGGCCGTGGTTCTGCCTGCTTCCGTCTCAGTTCCTGCAGCTCCTCCTCTAGGTCAAACACCTGCCTTGCTCCTTGATCCTTCTCCTCTGTCAGTTGGTTCATCCATTGGGTCTGCCACCGGGCCTCCTCCTTCTGCACGGACTTCTCAATGCTCAGGTCTTCCATGAAGGTGTGTCTCTCTAGATTCGCTGCAATCACCATCCAGTTCAGGTTGTCCAGTAGTGTCTTTAGTAACTCATGCCCCACCAGCGCTTGTTGGAACTTGCAGATTCTCTTCTTCATGTTGCTCCACTGTGTCCAGAGCACTTCCAGCTTCTCCTGCAACTCGGTGTTCACTTGCTCCAGATCATTGAAGCTTCTAATATTTTCCTCGAGCTGAAGGGTCACATCATTCAGCTGTTTGAAGAACATTTCAGTCTCATTCTGTGAGCAGTGACCACAGACGCTGCCATCTCCAGCTACACCAGCCTGCAGGCAGCTGGTGAGAACTTCGTGCTCTCTTCTCTGTCATTGGTCGCGTGCTGCAAGCGGGACAGTGCATATTGTAAATAACTTTCTACCAAACCGACCTCTGTATGGGTGCCTTGTGGCTATAGGTTGGCTACATAGTATCCTCCATTAGTAGCTGAGAAGCAGGACTTTCACAGCACAGGAAAAGAGGTGGATCAATTGGCTTCTCACATCAGTATTCATCTTTTGACAGTGCTGGGATTTGAACTCAAGGCCTAGAAAGCCCAACTGGTGAATGAGTAATGGTGAGCACACCAGTCCATGAGCCAATAGGGGGTTAGGTCCATCCCAGGACCTGTGATCAAACCCTGGTGGGGTCTATTATTGATATAAATTCATAATTTACAGAGATGATCTCTATTTACATACATCTGTGGAATGCATCATGTATTCAGTGTAGTTATTCTTTTTATTGTGTGTCTTAATCAGGGATGCATTTTGTATTTTATTGTGTGTGATGACAGATATAACTGTGATGACATGGATGGCAACGGATTCCAATGAGTATAGAGTTGCCTATACAGCATACGGCAACCTAGCTGAGACCCAGAACTTTCACAGTACAGGAAAACAGATGCAACTCTGGGCTTTTCACACCAGCATTCATGTTTTGGCAGAGTTGGGATTTGAACTCAAAGCTTAGCAGGCCCAATTGGCGAAAGGGTCAAAGGGACGACACTGGCCTGTGAGAAACTGAGAAGGTAAGCCTGTCATCGAGCACCAGGGAGGGCCAGGATAGGCATAAATTCATACTTCAAACATAGGATCTGTATTGACATACATGTGTGGAACCATCTTGCATTCAGTGCAATTCTCCTTAATTTGTGTCTAATTCATGGAGGTATTGTGAATTTTACTGAGTATGGTGGCAGGTATAACTACTGACATGGATGATGACGTGTTCCCATGGTTATAAGGTTGTCTATGCATTCATTCTCCATCCTAGCTGAGACCCAGGAAAACAGGTGCAACGACTGGCTTCTGATATCAGGATGAATCTTTTGTCAGTTCTGGGATTTGAACTCAAGTCTGGGTAACCCCATTGCCCTGGGGGGAAGGGGAAGCTTTCCATCCTTGAAGACTAGAATGTCAGGCCTGGTTCAGGGCCTGATTTGGAGCTCTAGCACTGAACAAAATAAGAAGCCCCCCTCTTTAATCATAGGATATCTATTTACATACAGGTGTGGTATGCGTTATTTTCTAATTTTGAGTCTTATTCATGGATGTATTGTGTATTTTATTGAGTATGGTGACAGGTATATCTGTGATGCCATGGATGACAACCTATTCCCATGACTATGGAGTTGTGTATATAGCATTTTCCATCCTCTCTGAGGCTCAGGACCTTCACAGGACAGGAAATCATGTGGATCCATTGGTTTCTCACATCAGGATGACTCTTTTGGCTGTGCTGGTTTTTGAACTGAGAGCCTAGCAGGAAGAATTGGTGAATGGGTCAAGGTGAGCACACCAGCCTGTGAGCCACTAAGATGCTAGGCCGTTCCCAGGGCCTGAGGTAGTGACCTGCGGTGGTCAATATATTCATGAATTTATAATTTAAACACAGGAGCTATATTTCCGTACATAGGTGGAAAGCATCTTGCGTTCTGTGTACTGGTTCTCTTGATTTTGTGTCTTATTCATGGGTGCATTGTGTATTTTATTGAGTGTGATGACAACTATAACTGTGCTGACATGGATGTCAACTGATTCCCATGAGTATAGAGTTGCCTATATGGCATACTCCATCCTAGCTGAGATCCAGGACTTTCACAGCATAGGAAAACAGGTGCAACGATTGACTTCTAACATCAGGATGAATCTTTTGGTAGTGCTTGGATTTGAACTCAAGGCCTAGCAGACCCAAGTGGTGGATGGGTCATGGTGAGCACACCAGCCCGTCAGCCACTAAGCAGCTAGGTTTTTCCCGGGACCTGAGACTGAGCCCCAGTGGGGGCCATCGTAGTCATAAATTCAGAATTTAAACAGAGGATCTCTATTTCCATACATGGGTGGGCGGCATCTTGGGTTTGGTGTAGTCATTGTCTTTATCTGGTGTCTTATTCATTGATGTATTGTGTATTTTCTTGAGTATAGGATGACAGATATAAGTGTGGTGACCTGGATTACAACCTATTCCCATGAGTATAGAGTTGCCTAATCATTCTCCATCCTAGCTGAGACGAAGAACTTGCACAGCACAGAACAGGTGCAATGAATGGTTTCTCACATCAGGGTGAATTTTTGGCAGTGCTCAGATTCAAACTCAGTGCCTAGGAGCCCCAACTGCCCAATGGGTCCTCATGAGCACACCAGCCTGCGAGCCACTAAGGAGCTGGGCCATTCCCAGGAACTGAGATCGAGCACCAGGGTGGTCACAAGAGTCCTCAATGCATCATTGAAACATGGGATGTATATTCACATCCATTGTGTGGACTGGCTCGTGCATTGAGTGTAGTTATCCTCTTTATTCTTGTATGCTATTCATGGACATATTGTGTATGTTTTTGAGTATATATGACAGGTGTAACTGGGCTGACATGGATGAAAACCTTTTGCCATGGCCACTGGCCATGGCATCATAGCTGGGACCCAGGACTCACACAGGTAAGGAAAACAGGTGCAACATCTGGCTTCTAACAGGATGAATCTTTTGGCACTGCTGGGATGTGAACTCACCACTTAGCAGGCCCAGTAGGTGAATGGGTCCATGTAAGCACACCAGCCATTGAGCCACTAAGGAGCTAGGGCATTCCCAGGACTTGAGATCTAGCCCCGGGAGTAAGGCAGGGGGAGCACAATAATCATCCATTCATCAGCTGAAGGTAGTATGCAAATAAGTACATATCTGTATAGAGTAGGAGAGATGGAGAGCTGTGATGTAATCCAATCTACCCTGTGACTACCAATTCTTGAACCTTCCCCGATGCCTCCATTTCATGACTGTGATGATTATAGATATGCTTCATCAACTCTTCATTAAAAATAATTGATACCCCATGAATCTTGACTATCATTTCCTACTCACATTCTCAGGAACTACTCATTCAAAGATGAGATTGATCTCATTTCGCGATTCTTCCTAGGTCCGGAATCGAGTATCTCAGGATCTCCTGCCATTCCCGCAATATAGAGGGGCTGACTGGGATTCAACCTCGGGGCCTCCATTGCCCGGTCATCCTGTGGCTCCCCTGATAGCCAGCAGGCCTTCAGCCACATCCGGTCACCTTCAATCTGCAGTCTGCCAGGTTTGGTCCCACCATGGTCAACATTCAAAAAAAAAAAAACCTAAAAGCGCCAGCTGGAACTTCCCACCGCTTTTTTTTCCTCCATCCGGCTTTTCTTTTTCCTCCAAGCCCTGGGGTCCTAGGATCCAAGGATGGGCTGTGGATCCAGAGGCTGCAGCCTAGGATGATCGGACCTGAGGCAGAGTTGCCACAACTTGAGTTCAAGCCCTGGGTGTGGCAAAAAAATTAAAAAATTGAAAAATTATAAATGAAGCACCCTAGCTCAGAATTCACACCATTTTATTGCTAGAGCTGGAATGTGAACTCAGGTCTAGGTAACTCTGTTGCACTGTGGGGGAAGGAGAAGCTCACCATCGTTGAAGACTACAAATCAGGCCTGGTCCCAGGGCCTGAATTGAAGCCCCAGCTCTGAAAAAAATCATATGCCCACCTATTTTACACATAGGATCTCTATTTACATACATGTGTGGAATGCATCATGTTTTCAGTGTAGTTATTCTTTTTGTTGTGTGTCTTAATTCTGTATTTTATGAAGTATGATGACAGATATAAATGTGCTGACATGGATAGGAACCTATTTCTATGGCCATGGAGTTGCCTATGCCTTCTCCATCCTAGCTCAGACCAAGGACTTTCACAGGACAAAAAAACAAGTGGACCAATGGGCTTCTCACATCAGGATTCATGTTTTGGCAATGCTGGGATTTGAACTCAGGACCTAGCAGGCCCAATTGTTGAAAGGGTCAAGGTGAGTACACTGGCCTGTGAGCAACTGAAGAGCTAGACTGTTCCCAGCACCTGACATCGAGCACCAAGGAGGGCCAGGATAGGCATAAAATCATATTTGAAACATAGGATATATATTGATAAATATGTGTGGACAGCATTTTGCATTCTGTGCACTTCTCCTTAATTTGTGTCTAATTTATGAATGTATTGTGTATTTTACTGAGTATGGTGACATGTTAACTGTGCTAACATGGATGACGACCTGTTCCCATGGTTATAAGTTTGCCTATGCATTCACTCTCCATCCAAGCTGAGACCCAGGACTTCCACACGAGAGGAAAACAGGTGCAACGACTGGCTTCTGACATCAGGATGAATCTTTTGTCAGTGCTGAAATTTGAGCTCAAGTCTGGGTAACCCCATTGCGCTGTGGGGGAAGGGGAAGCTCATCATCCCTGAAGACTAGAATGTCAAGCTTGGTCAAAGGCCAGATTTGAAGACCCAGCAGTGGACAAAATAAGAAGCCCACCTCCTTTAAACATGGGATCTCTATTAACATACAGGTGTGATATGCATCTTGCATTCAATGTAATTATTTTTTAAATTTTGAGTCTTATTCATGGGTGTATTTTGTATTTTATTGAGTATGGTGACAGGTATATCTGTGCTGCCATGGATGACAACCTATTCCTATGGCTATAGAATTGCCTATATAGCATTCTCCATCCTCGCTGAGTCCCAGGACTTTCACAGGACAGGAAAACAGCTGTAAAGATTGGCTTCACACAGCTGGATGAACCTTTTGGCATTGCTGGGAGTTGAACTCCGGGCCTAGCAATCCCAACTTTCTAATGGGTCCACATGAGCACACTAGCTTTTGAGCTATTAAGGATCTAGGCTATACCCAGGACCAGAGATTGATCTCCGGGTTGGGATTTGTGCACCATATTCATCCATTCATAAGCTGAAGCTAGTATGCTAATAAATACCTATTTGTATAGAGATGTGGCAAGTTGTGTTGGAATCCTATCTACCATGTGACTACTAATTCTTGGATCTTTCCCAATGCCTCGATTTCCTGAAGGTAATTATTATTGTCACACTTCGTGAAGTCTTAATTAAAAATAATCATTTTGCCAAAGTTCTTGCCTATCATTTCCTATATGAATCATGCATGAACTTCTCAACTCTTCCCTAGACCAGAATTCAAACACTAGCCTGAAAAACGTAACATTTATAGACATTTTAAATATATGCTTTGTACTTACATCTATATATTCAGTCTATATCATGTTTGCTGGAGTGATTCATTATATTTTATTGTTGACTGATTGAATTAGCATTTATTTTATGGACTTGAGTGCACCTATATCATTTATTACATTTATTCCAATCTATTCCATAACATGTAGCTTTGCACACATATTATGTATATCATACCTGACACCCAGCACTTGCACAGAAAAGGAAAACAGGTATCACACTTGTAATCTTATTCCAAGATGAAATTTTTGGCAATGCTGGGACCTGAACTGAGGGCCTAGAATGCCCAACTCATGAATGAGTGAGTGTCAGCATGGCAGCCTCTAGCCCATTCAGCTGCCAAGTGGATCCTAGGACCTGGTATGGAGCCACATGTTTGGCCAAAATAGCAATACCTTTCTATGCAGACGGTGGTATACAGGTAAATATATATTTAGATATTTTGATACTGCCAGTGATGTCTATCTAGTATTAAATGACATATATTACGTTCATACAGGTTCTTGGGTCTTTAGTGAGGACTCCATTTAATAGCATTCTTTTAATGCATAATAAACTATGATTTAATGCATAATAAACTGTAATTATTGGGTCTAAATTTATATTAGACTGATTGATGAACTACTCATCCAACCATGACATTGATTACATTTCTCTGGTGTTCCTATGGACAGGCAATAGCTTCTTAGGCTCTCCAGCCCTTTGTAAGTGGCATGACTGGGATTCAAACTCAGGGCATAGGTGTCCAGACTGGCCTATGGCTTCTCTGCCAGCCTGCCAGCCTTCAGCAATGCCAGGTGACCTACAGGTTGCAACCATGTCATTTAGACCCAGGACAGTCAACATCCAAGGAAGGAAAAGAGAGAATCTGCCTGATGACCTACAGGTTACAGCAGTGTTATTTGGACCCGGGATGATCACCATGCAAGGAGGGAAAACCAAGAAAACACCATCCATGGTCGGTTCCTAGATTTTTTTTTTTTGGTGCCGTTTTCATTTTGTTTTCCTATCAGCCCCTGAGGCCTAATATCCCACGATGGGTTGTGGGTCCAGAGGCTGCACCATCCCAGCCTAGGGTGACGTTAGCTGAGGTAGAGTTGCCACGCTATGAGTTCAAGCTCTGTGCTGGGCAATACATAAATAAATAAATAATAAATAATTTTAAAATATTAAAAATAGTCGGGTGCTGCTGTTTCACGCCTGTACTCTTAGCTACTCAGGACGCTGAGATCTGAAAATCACTGTTCAAAGCCAGCCTGGGCAGGAAAGTCCTTGAGACTCTTCTCTCCAATAAACCACTAGAGAACCAGAAGTGGTGCTGTGACTTAAGCAGTATAGAGCTTGCCTTGAGCTGAAGAGTGCAAGGACAGTTTCCAAGGCCAGATATATATCAAACTAATGCTCCCTGGCTTGGAATTCGTGCCCTTTTTTTTCTGCCAGGCCTGGGAATTGAACTCAGAGACTGGGTAACTCTTATGCACTGTGGGGGACAAGGAAACTCACCCTCTTTGAAGACAAGTAATTCAGGCCTGTTCCCTAGGCCTGAATTCAATCCCTAGCCCTGTTAAAGTAATATTCATCCACATTTGAAATAATTAATATCTACATACTTATGTTTATTGAAATTGCTTTGAGTGTATTTATTTTATTTTTTTATTGATTCATTATTTTTGTTGACTATTATTTCACTTATGTATTAAATTGATTATATCTTATGAGAACTATAGAGATTTGCATATGTATTATGTATCTTACTTCAGACCCAGGACATTCACCAAAATTCTATAGTATATCATCCCATGCTTAGAAAAACAGAAAGAATACACCAACCAAAATCTAATTTATCCCTAGGCACCCCAGTGGCTCACATCTGTAATCCCAGCTACTCAGGAGGTGAAAAGTAGAAGATAAAGTTTCAAAGCCAATCCAGGCAGCATAGCCTGAGAGACATCATCTCTAATTAACTGGCAAAAAGCCAGGCTACAAGTATGGCTGAAGTGGTAGAAAATCAGCTATGAACAACCAAGCCAAGAAAGAGCAAGCTGAGTTCAATTGCGTGGAGAGCGGGGTAGGGGGATAAAGGGAAGAGAAATCCTCCAAAAACAGAGAACTAAACAACACACAAATCCCACCTAATTTATGGTACCAACAAACTGAAAAAAAATCAAGCTTGTGCAGTTGTATAAATTTACATGAGCACATATGCTCTTAGGTACAATTCAAAGCCATGTTTTTGATAATATATGTATATATAAAAATTAATAATGTATATATATGAGTAAACTAAGAAATCAACCAATGAACAAATACTTCTGAATTAGTGCCTTTATATTTATATTAGTAGCACTATAAATTATTTGTACTAAATGTATATTCCAAGTTTCTTTCTGCAGAATCGATCTTAAAATGTTTCTTCATGCACCAGGCGTCAGTGGCTTATGCCTATAATACTAGCTACTCAGGAGGCTGAGATCTGAGGATGGCAGTTCAAGGCCAGCCCCTGCAGGAAAATCCGTGAGACTCTTATCTCCAATAAACCACTAGAAAACTGAAAGTGGCGCTGTGGCTCAAGCTGTAAAGTGCTCGCATAGAGCTATAGAGTGCAGGGATAACACCCAATCCGAGTTCAAGCCCCACCACAGACAAAAAAAAAAAAATAAGACAGATGTTTGTTCATACAAAATTCTAACATTCTGAGCTTTAGGAAACTTTTCTTCCAGGGTCTTATGCTCTTCAGGCAACTACTCGACTACTCAGTACCAATGTTTTTGTTTTTCATTTTACAACCCAGTTTATTCCCAAAATGCTTACTGTCCTCACAGAAGTGAGTTTATATTCAGAAACCCAACCTTTTCTGGTATGAAGACTCCCCTAGTGTATTTTGTGGTAGGCACTGAGGAAAACTCACACCACACAATTGCAGACATTTTATAATTATAGAAATAATTCTAAATAAACATAAACTATTGGGCACGGGTGGCTCATGCCTGTAATCCTAGCTAGCCAGGAGGCTGAGATCTGAGGTCTGTGAGACTCTTATCTCCAATAAACCACTAGAAGCCTGGAAGTGGTTCTGTGGCTCAAGCGGGTGAGAGCTTGTCTTGAGCTGAAGATCACAGGGACAGTGCCCAAGCCTAGAGTTCAAGCCCCACGACCGACAAGAAGAAGAAGAAGAAGAAGAAGAAGAAGAAGAAGAAGAAGAAGAAGAAGAAGAAGAAGAAGAAGAAGAAGAAGAAGAAGAAGAAGAAGAAGAAGAAGAAGAAGAAGAAGAAGAAGAAGAAGAAGAAGAGATGGAGGACGAGGAGGAGGAGGAGAAGGAGGAGGAGGAGGAGGAGGAGGAGGAGGAGGAGGAGGAGGAGGAGGAGGAGGAGGAGGAGGAGGAGGAGGAGGAGGAGGAGGAGGAGGAGGAGGAGGAGGAGGAGGAGGAGAAGAAGAAGAAGAAGAAGAAGAAGAAGAAGAAGAAGAAGAAGAAGAAGAAGAAGAAGAAGAAGAAGAAGAAGAAGAAATAACATCAACTGTCCCAACCTTCTAGGGAGAAATTATATCCTCATTTTCATTCTCACTCTTCATGGCAGATGGTCAAAATAGAAAAACCAATGTGCTATGCTGAAATGTAAAAGTTTAAACCCCTTTTTTAAAAAAACTCTCATGTTATAAAATCAAAATATTTCAAATAAAGGCAAAGTGAGCTTAAAACAATATTAAAAATGTTAATGAAGCTCCTTGGCTTGGAATGTGCTATTTTTTCTCTTCAAGGCCTGGGATTAGAACTCAGGGTCTGGGTAACTCTGTTGCACTGTGGGGGAAGGGGAAGCTCACTGTGCTTGAAGACCAGAAAGTCAGGCCTGTTCCCTGGGTCTGAATTCATGCCCCAGTCATAGTCCTTATATACATTTTAAAGATAGGATTGAACTTCCGTACAGTTGTTCAGTCTATATCATGTTTGGTGTGGTTATTCATTTTATTTTTTGTTTTATTCCTTTTTTTACTGTTTGTTTTATTGACTTTGATGACACCTAACCATGTATTACATTGTTTACATCCTATCCCATAGCATCTAGATTTGTAGACTTGTTCTCCATCATGCCTGACACCCAGCACTCTCCCAGAAAAGGAAAACAAGTGTCACACTTGGCTTCTTACTCCAGGTTGAAATTTTTGTCAAGCACTGAGGTCAAGCCCCAGAGGTGGCCAAAATAGCTATACATGGATAGGCAGGCGGTAGTATACCAATAAATGCATATTAGTTCAGAGTGTCAGAGCCGTGTATCTAGTATTCAATGACATCTACTAGGTTCCTAACCAGTCTTAGGTATTTATTATGCCTCCATTGAAGTAATATTATTTTTTTCATGCCTAATTAACCATTAATTAAATGCAGTCTGTGTCCTAGGATTATTGTGTCTAATTTGATACTAGACCGCTACACAGACTACTCATTCAATCAGAACTTTTATGCATGGGCAGGAGTCTCTTGTGACCTCTTGCCATTGGTAGGTGTCAGGAATGGAATTTGAACTCAGGGACTATGTTGCGGGGTTGAACTATGGCTTTTCTGACAGTTCGCCAGCCCTCAGCAATGACAAGTCACCTGTGCGTGGCAACCATGTCATTCAGACCCAGGATAGTCACCGTGCAAGGAACCACAGCCAAGAAACCACTTACCATGTGCAGCTTGCAGCTTTTTTTTTGGTGACATTTTCATTTTGGTTTCCTGTCAGAACTAGGGTCTTAGGATTCCAGGATCGACTTTGGTTCCTGAGGCTGCACCCCAGCCTAGTGTGATGGAAGCTGAGACAGAGCTAGGACTATTGAGTTCAAGCCATGTGTATGGCAAAAAAAAAAAAAAAGAAGAAAAAGAAAAAAAATACAAAATTAAAAAATTAAGACAATTAAAAATATAATAAAATGATTACTTATCTCCCTGGTTTGCAATTCGTGCCATTTTTTTTCTGCCAAGCCTGGGATTTGAACTCCAGGTCTGGGTAAATAGGCAGCACTGTGGGGAAAGGGGAATCTCACTATGCTTGAAGACAAGAAAGTCAGGCCTGTTCCCTAGGCCTGAATTCAAGCCTCAGTCCTGGAAAACATAATCCTTATATACCTTTTAAAAATAGGACTTATACTTCCATTCAGATATTCAGTCCATATCATGTTTGGTGTGGTTATTCATTTTATTTCTTGTTTTACTCATTTATTTACCATTTATTTTATTGACTCTGATGACACTTATACCATTTATTACATTGTTTATATACTATCACACAGCATCTAGATTTGTAGATGTGTTCTCTATCATGCCTGACATCCAGGACTCTCCCAGAAAAGGAAAACATGTGTCACACTCGGCTTCTTATTCCAAGATTAAATTATTGGCAGTGCTGGGATCTGAACTCAGGGCCTAGCAGGCCCAATTCATGAATGGGTGAGTGTGAGAACAGCAGCCTCTAGCCAGTGAAGCTGTCAGATGGTTCCCATGCACTGAGATCGAGAGCCAGGTTTGTACAAAACAGCGATACAAGGGGAGGCAGACGGTGGTATCCAAAAATTATATATTGGTAAAAAGTGCCAGTCTGTCTATGACTGAATGACATCTACTATGTTCTGACCAACTCTTAGGTATTTATTATACCACCATTGAAGGAATATTATTCTTTTCATGCTTAATAAACTATTAATTAAGATCAATTAGCATCCCAGGAATATTGCATACAATTTTAGACTCAACTGATGCACAAACTACTCTTTCAATTGTATCTCTAGTGATCTCCTGCCATTGGTAGGTGTCAGGACTAGGATTTGAACCCGGGACCTATGTTGACAGGTTGGCTGTAGCTTCCCTGATAGCCCTCCAGACTTCAGCAATGTCAGGTCAGGTCCACATTGCAGCCCTGTCATTCAGACCCAGGATGGTAACCGTCCAAAGAAAAAAACGTAAAACCCCCATCCCTCTGCAGCTCACCACTTTTTGTGCTTTCCCACTTTTTTTTCTTCCAACATACACTCTGGGCCTAAGATCCCAAGATTGGCTATGGGTCTGGAGGCTGCACCCAGCCTACATGATTGAGGCTGAGGTAGAGCTGCCAGGACCTGAATTCAAGCCCTGTGGTTGGCAAAAAAAAAAATAAAAAAAAATAAATAAATTAGTAAGTAAGTAAGTAAATTAAAAAAAAATCTCCCTGGTTTGGCATATCTGCCAGTTTTCTTTCTAGCCTGGGATTTGAACTCAGGCTCTTGGTAAATCCGTAGCAATGTGAGGGAAGGTGCAGAGTTGCCACTACTTGAGTTCAAACCTCATGCCAAGCCAAAAATTAAAAAAAATTAAGTCACTGACCTTGGCAGGGGGAGAAGTTGTGAAGATGGGAGGGAAGGGATGGTAGGGGGAAACAAAGAAGGAGGCAACAATGATCAATAGGAAATGTACTCTTGACCTTGTTCATGTAATTGTAACCCTCTGTACAACATTTTTACAATAAAAAGTGTACAAAAAAAGAAACAATGTAATGCTCAGAGAAGCATTTTGGGAGTAAGGGAAGGATGTCTGAATAGCTGTACAAAATTCTACACTGCTTTGTTTTTTATTGTTCACTATGGAACTGAATAAACATAACTGCTTTTATTAAAAAAAATTAAGTCACTGTCTTGGAACTGGGACCAGTATTTCTGCCATTAATGGGATCTGATCTCACTGTCCAGGTAACTCTTTTGAACCATGGGTGAAGGCAAGGCTCACTGTCCTTGAGGAAAAGAAATTCAGGCTAGAGTTCCCAGGGACTGAATGCAGGCCCTGCAATAGAAAAAATATTTCTAGGGGCTGGGAAGGTGGCTCAGTGGTAGAGCACTTGCCTTGCATGCCTGAGGCCCTGGGTTCGATTCCTCAGCACCACATTACCAAAAAGAAAAAAGCCGGAAGTGGCGCTGTGGCTCAAGTGGTAGATTGCTAGCCTTGAGCTGAAGAGCTGAGGGACATCGCCCAGGCCCAGAGTTCAGGCCCCATGACTGGACCCAAAAAAGAAAAAGAAAAAAAGAAAAAAAGAAAAAATATTTCTACATATGTGTAATATATGATATAAACTTACATATGTCTGCTAACTACATATTATGATTTTTTATTATTGATTTTGTATTTATTTATTATTTGATTCATTTATTGTTTATTGTATTTAGTGTTATTATACACATATTTAACTTAAAATTATACAAAATAATTCAGGACATTGACTCATTTTTCCTTAGTACTATATTAAGTGTTGAAACATGATACATAATTAAATGGAGGCATTTGTCACAGTCTTCACATGTTTAGAGTCTCTCCTAAGAATGAGATTTGACTTCTTTATCTATGGACATCTTCCTCTAGGGATTTTTTACATGATTTATACTCAGAAGACTTTTCATGAGGATAGGCAAGTAGAGGGATAAAATTGCAAGGGTGGGGTTAGAAATGTGGCTGAGTGGTAAAGAGCTCGCTCAGCATGCATAAATGCCAAGGTTTGAATCCTCAGTGCCACATACTCAGAAAATGCCAGAAGCTGTGGAGTGGCTCAAGTGGCACAGTGCTAGGCTTGATGAAAAGGAGCTCAGAGACAGTACCCAGGCCCTAAGATCAAGCCCCAGGACTGGCAAAAACAAATGGCCAGGTGCCAGTGGCTCACACCTGCCACCCTAGCTTCTCAGGAAGCTGAGATCTAAAGACCACAGTTCAAAGACTGCCTAGGAAAGGAAAGACAGTTAGACTCTTTTCTCCAATGAACCACAAAAAGACCCCACATGGTGCTGTGGCTCAAGTGGTAGTGTTCACCTTGAGCTGAAGGGCTCAGGGACAGTGCCCAGGCTTGAGTTCGAGAAACAAAACAGGAAAAAAGTGGGGGATAATCAAAGTACTTTTCTTATTTGCTAATTATGAGAACATTATCTGGAAAAGAACGCTGATTTACACCAGAATTGGAGTCTGAGTTCATTGCTCAAGTGTAGCAGATCCATATGCTGAGGCTCTCTGTCTCTAGCATTATAACCTTGTGTCCTAGAGGGTTCTGAAAGGTCCAATGTTGAAAGGCTTAATATGCTCCCCAAGCCCTTTGTGATAAGCAGTTGACTTGTATTGTCAATGTCATTACAGTTCTGAACCTAGCAAAGCACCAGTAGCTTATGCCCATCACCCTAGCTCAGGAGGCTGAGTTCTGAGCATCACAGGGTGAAGCCAGCCAGGGCAGGAAAGTCTATGACACTTTGACTTCCACTTCTGAAAGATCAGATATTCAACAGCTTCTTAGATTTCCTTTGGTAATGAGAAGTTATTTGCCCCTAAATGTTCTTAGAGTTCTCGAGCTATAGAAGCAGGATAAAAAACATCATTGACCCATCCTGGGTTTAAATGAAGTTCTTAGGATCCAACCTGTAGCCCTGTTAGCAAGATGGACTCCAGTGTAACACTGTATTTGAGGAACAGAGAACAGTTTCAAAAGCCAGGCTACGTGAAGAAACCTAGGCCTGCTGGACTGGGAGGCAGAATGAACACACCCAACAGGGAAGTAAGCTGCAAAACCACTTCATTCATTCCTGGCACAGCCAGCAATGGGAGGAAACCTGAAACATTTGTTAGAGTTACACTAGGATCAGGCTTTTCTCAGCCTCTTCAAACAATGACTAATTAACCTTCCTCCCTCAGGTGAAGGGAGCCTCAGGCTATCTTTAGTTTAACAATCAAGAGCCAGTTTAGAGGGGGATAGGGGAGGAACAGAGTAGAAAACCTTGCTCGTTGGTTTTAGGGAGTGGGTTTTTGACTCTCCATCTGTCAGATTTAAAGGCCCTTCTTCTACCTCTGCCAGTGCTTTTTCCTTCCTTCATTCTCCACATCATTAATGAAAATCCCAGGTCCAAGCAGAGAGGTAGGGCTGTTTCTTTTCTGTCTCTGAACACCTGAGTTAGAACCTGGCTCTGCCTTCTTGGCTTTGGAGCCCTCGGCTTCCTGAGAAGTTGGACAGACACAGTCTTCCTGCTCTGTGGTTGTGTGAAGGCGATGCTGGTGGCATGGCACACTGCAGAAGGCCTCATCACTGGAAAGTATTCCCTTCGTTACTCCTGACATCCAAGAGCAGGTTCATCTATCTATCTATCTATCTATCTATCTATCTATCTATCTATCTATCTATCTATCTATCTATCTATCTATCTATCTATCTATCTATCTATCTATCTATCTATCTATCTATCTATCTATCTATCTATCTATCTATCTATCTATCTATCTATCTATCTATCTATCTACCTACCTACCTACCTACCTATCTATCTATCTATCTATCTATCTATCTATCTATCTATCTATCTATCTATCTATCTATCTATCTATCTATCTATCTATCTATCTATCTATCTATCTATCCATCCATCCATCCTTCCATCCATCCATCCATCCATCCATCCATCCATCCATCCATCCATCCATCCATCCATCCATCTATCTACTTAGGTATCTACATACCTACCTATCTATCTCTTTGCCAGTTCTTCGGTTGAACTCAAGGCCTGGGCACTGTCTCTAGCATTCTACTACTTGAGCCACACCATGCTACTGAGGAATCAAACCCAGGGCTTCTTGCATCTTAGGCAAGCACTCTCTAAGTAATCCACATTCCCAGGCCCCTATCTTTTTCTTAGTGGTAGTTTTTACATAATTATGCTACCAGCCAACATCTCAAGTTTAATTTTCTGAATACAGGTTATTTCTACAAAACATAACCTTCTCTTCCCCTACCTGATTTGTGACTGTACTGGCCTTCACCTCATAATAAAATGTAAATAAAGGCTACTGTGAGCTTAGGTGGGCATCATATAAGGTCACATGCCTGGAACCCTGGAAGAGAAAAGCCATGGGCCAGAAATGAAGAGAATGATGCAGTATGCACAAGAGCATATCTGAAAAATAAATCTGTAAATAAAAGCAGAAGCATTTCATACGGTCTGTTTGCACTCAGGGAGGTAATATACACACATTAGTAGTTAGGGCTCTCATTTTTTTGAATTTTTTTGGCCTTCTCTTTTTGAAATTTTTTGTGGTCATCCCAGGGCTTATACTCAAGGCCGGATGCATTCTTCAGCTGTTTTGCTCAAGGCTGAGGCTCTACCACTGCCACAACTCCACTTACAGCCATCTGGTCGTTAATTGGACATAAGCGCCTCCCAGGCTTTCCTGCCTGGTCTGGACTGAATCTACTACTTGGCTTTATCAAAGCTGGAGCTCTACCCTCTGGGCCACTGCTCCACTTCTGTTTTTCTGGTGGCTTATTGGAGATAAGCCTCTCACAATCTCTCCTGCTCAGGCTGGCTTTGGATTGTGATCTCTTGAGGAGGCTTCAAGCGGCTTTCCTCAGGGATTCACCAAGAGCAGATTCACAGAAACCCTTAGTCTAAATCTCAAGAGCAACTAGAGTAAAACAGACACATGAAGATGCTTCTAGTGTGTTCTAGATAATTAAAGTGGGAGACAAAAAACACTCATAATAATTAGATCATTTTATAGGCAAAAAGAGCAATGCAGACAGCATGAAGATTGCTCCAGCTTTCGGTCCTCTCATCCTGAGACAATAAATTCACTGCAGCTCAATGCTAAGTTACAGAACTGGTATGTCTTGTGGACATTTGCTCCCAAATCCTGCGACACTCATTTCTTACTTTTGGCTTCCAACCTCTGACCAGAGGAGAAGATGACAAGAGCGATTCATTCTCAGAGAAAGCATCTATAAAGAACATTTGGTAGTATACTTATAAATTCAAACCATTGGAATGACCTTGTGAAGAAGTCAGATTATCCAGATTAAAAAATGAAGAAGAAAAGGAAGGCAGGTGCCAGTGGCTGCTGGCTGTAATTCCAGCTCCTAAGGAGGCTGAGATGTAGAGAATCTGAGTTTGAATCCAGCCAGCATAGGAAAGTCTATGACACTATTATTTCTAAAAGATCAAATTAAAACACAGAAGTGAGGCAGTGACTCAAGGTTAATGCACGACCCTTGAACAAAGGAGCTCAGGGACAACCCCTGAAATATGACCCTTATTTCAACTGCAGGACCTGCCCCCCCCAAAAAAGAGCCTGTACATCATGTCTTTTGTATATATGGATGTATTCCTATAGGTGAAGCTCCAGAGTATCTATGATGATTGGCACCAAGCTAGGAAATTTGTATTCAATACAATTATTTCATAACACAGAGACTGCTTTCATGATAGTACATATTTCAAGCTTCCTTCACTGTTCCCAGTGTAGGCTGAGGGTTTCTCTGCCTCCAAGGCCTGCTGGAAGAAGTCTCTCTCATTGTCTGGATATGCAGACAAAAGGCCTCACTCCTGTACAGCTGTGTAACAAACAATTCCATCAGGGCCACTTAGTAAGGAGGAGTGTGGGAGGGCTCTGACGGTCAGGAGAAAAAGGCCTCTTTGTACCCAAAGTTATCTATCTCCCCAGTGCTCCATGTTGACAGGAAGCCTTCATTTGTGCTACCTCCTGTGGCAGGCCAAGTTCTGTTCACTTATCCTGCTTTCGTGAGACAATATAACTGGTGTTCAAATACAGTGCTCAATATAATTCAGGAGTCCTTCTGGCAGACAACTCGGGCAAGAGGTCTTATGAGATATTTCACTGATGGCAATGATGGACCTATGGCATCTCTTCTAGGTTTGCAGAAGCTTGAGAAATCCAAGTGTATGTCAGATATCACAACGCTCCCTGTCATGTGGGGTTGGTGAAGCTCATCAGGTTTTGAAATCTTTGACCTCTCCTATTTGGGCCCTGGGTGGCTAGGTTTTGGGTTGAACACAGGGCCTGATTGCTGAGCATGAGCTCAGTGCAGAATCCCAGTGCTTTACCATTTTGTGTCATAGCTTCACTTCTGGTCTGCTTGTGTGTGTGTGTGTGTGTGTGTGTGTGTGTGTGTGTGTGTGTGTGTCCATGTGCGTGCACACTTACACCAGTCCTTTAGCTTGAACTCAGCACCTGAGTACTGTACCTAGTTTCTCTTGTACAAGGATAACCCTCTCCCACTTGAGCCACAGAGACACTTCAGGCTTTTTTTTTTTCTAGTGATGTGGTCCTGAGAAATCATGCCCAGGGTTTCATATATGCAAAGTACTCTACCCCTAAGGCACATTCCCAGCCCTCTACTTCAGGTTTGTTAGTTAGTTTCTTTCTTTTTTGTTGTTATCGGTTGCAGGAGTTGAAGCCTAGGCCGGGTGCTATCCCAGAGCTCTTCAGCTCATCTTGTGCTTTACCACTTGAGCCACAGAGCCACTTCAAGTTTTCTGGTGGTTCATTGGAGCTAAATGTCTCAAGGACTTTCTTGCCCAGGCTAGCTTTGAACCGTGATCCTCAGATCTCATCCTCCTGAGTAGCTAGGATGACCAACATGAGCCTCAAGCACCCTGCTTCCACTTCAGGTTTCTTAGTGATGAATTGGAGATATAATCTCATGGGACCTTTTGTGTCAGGGATAGTTTGGAACCCAGATCCTCAGATTTCAGTTTCCTGAGAAGGCAGGATGACAGACATTGGCTATAGAACCCTAGGCCATGGCACTCTGCTGCAAGGGGCTCATTGGCTCCACATGGTGGAGTGCTAGCCATGAGCCCAAGAGGTAAGGGTCAGTGCCTAGGCCCTGAGTTCAAGATTCATGACTGAGGAAAAACAAAACAAAATAATTGTCTGCAGGAGACAACTCACCCACTCTTTAGTAATACATAATTTCTTCCCTGCCATCAGGACATATCTGAGCCTCAATATTCTTGTCTGCATAATCATCTCATTTCAAAGAGACTCACTGACTTCCTGTCAGGGCGGGGTTTTATAGCCCCCGAGCAGCTTGGATGATGGGGGTAAGCCAGCAGCCTCTGGTTCCATGTAGCTGGGTTGCAGCGGCTTACATCTGGCTAAGTCAGGTTAAGTGGCAGTTGTCAGCGCCAGACTCCTAGCTTGCTTTGTGATGAGGTGTTTGAAGTCCTGCCCTTCTGTAGTTGCAGTTAGAACATTCTACCTTTTTTTGCGGCAGTCCTGGGCCTTGAGTAAGGGCTTAGACACTGTCCTTAAGCATTTGTGCTCCAGGATAATGCTCAATTGATTGAAAGACAGCAGAACTTCTGGGTTTTCTGTTTATATGGCACTGAGGAATCTAACCCAGGGCTTTGTGCATACTAGGTGAGCACTCAACCACCTAGCCCCAGAAGGTATAGAAATTGCATAAGAAGAGAGATGTCTGTATATTATTAGTTTATAGATAATTGCTACCATTTATTACGTATTAAGTTATGTCTCCTTAATGATTTGTGTCTGTAGAACAACTAATAAAACATTAATTAATAATTACTTAATATCCTGCTATTGTTTATAATATATGTATATACATCCATACATATAATTACATATTTTATAGAATGAGACAGATGTCTATATATAATTAAATTATGCATCATGTGTTACAACCAATTATTAGGTATTTAATTATGTCTCCATGTAATTTTTATTCTGTTAATGCTTAATAATATAGTAATTTTACTTAATTCACGTTCTATAACTATTGTGTCTAATTTTATCCCAGAATGATTCACTACTAATTCAATCTGTTTTTCATTTATTGTAGTGACAATCCTTCCGCCTATGACATTTCTTACCTTTATGACATTCTCTTACATAGCATATAGATTTGCATCCAAATTATACATACTACCTGACACTGAGCACTTTAAAAGAAAAGGAAAACATGTGTCACTCTCGGCTTCTTACTCCAAGATTACATTTTTGCCAGTGCTGGGATCTAAACTCAGGGCCTAGAAGGCTCAATTCATGAATTGGTG
Organism: Dipodomys spectabilis; assembly: GCF_019054845.1. Classification (NCBI taxonomy): domain Eukaryota; kingdom Metazoa; phylum Chordata; class Mammalia; order Rodentia; family Heteromyidae; genus Dipodomys; species Dipodomys spectabilis. The sequence goes on from NW_024871363.1 coordinate 393,554, forward strand.
ACTGCAAGCACAGCAGCCTCTAGCCATATTGCACTTAGTGTACTTATTCATTTTATTTTTTATTCATTTATATACCATTATTTTATTGAATGTTATTACACATGGAATATTTACTACATTTATTGTATAGGATATACATTTGCCTATGTATGAAACTTAACACCTGACACCCAGGCTTTTCATAGAAAAGGAAAACGTGTCACCCAAGTCTTCTTACTCCACGATTCAATTTTTGCGAGTGCTGGCATTTGAACTCACAGCATACATGGATCAATTCATGAATAGGTGAGTGTCAGCACTCCAGCATGGGGCATATGGAGCTGACAAGCAGGTCCCAGCACCTGAGATCCAGCCCCAGGTGTTGACAAAACAAGAACAGATTGACATGCTGATGGTAGTACACAAATAAATATATATCCTTAAAATGTGCCAGAGATGTCTACACATTATTCAGTTATATAGGCTACATTCCTACCAATTCTTGGGTATTTATTATGCCTCCATGTAATTATTGTTGTTTTCATCCTTAATGAATTATTAATTAAATCAACCGCTGTCCTGAAACTATTGCATCCATGTAATTAATAGTACTCTTTGTATGTGTCAAAAAGTATTCATTAAAATCCATTGGCCTCCTAAAATCACTCTCTAATTTTATACTAGTATCATTCAGGAAAAACTAATTCAACCTTGATATTCATAACCTTCCATCCATATTCCTATGGATAGGAATGAGACTCTTAGGATCTCCCTCCATTGGTAGGGGTCAGGACCGGGCTTCAAACACAGGTCCTATGTTGCTGTGTTGGTCTATGGCTTCCTTGGCAGCCTGCCAGCCCTCAGCAATGCCAGGTAACAAACACTTTTCAGCCATGTCATTCAGACCCAGTATGGTCAACTTGAAAAAAAAATGTAAAACTGGCAGCCGTCTTCAAGTTGCTGGGGTTTTTTTTTCTGTGTCATTTTATTTATTTATTTATTTCCTGTCAGCCTTTGAGGCTCAGGAACCCAGGTTTGGCTGTGGGTCCAGTGGCTTCAACACAGCCTAGAGTGATCAAAGCTGAGGCAGTGTTGCCATGCCCTGAGTTGAAGCCCTGTGCTTAACAAAATAAAAATACATACATACATACATACATTTAAAATATTTAAAAAATTATGTGGCTCCTTGGCTTGGAATTCATGCCATTTTCTTCTGCCGGACTTGGGGTTTGAACTCAGGGTTTGGGTAAATCTGCAGCACTGTTGGCGAAGGGAAAGCTCACCATGCTAAAAGACAAGAAAGTCAGGCTTGTTCCCAGGGGCTGAATTCAAGCCCTAGCACTAGAAAAAATAATATTCATATACATTTTAAATACATGATTTATATTTACATACACATGTTTACTACATATTACAATTAGTGTAGTTATTCATTTTATTTTGTGTTTTATTTATTTCTTATGTATTTTAGAGAGTATGATTAAATGTATAACATTTTTTACATTCTATTACATAGGACATAGATTTGACTATGTATTATACATCATCCTCAGACCCAGGACTTTCACTGATAAGGAAAACAAGTGGGACAATTGGTTTCTACCACAAGGATTAAGTTTTTGGTAGTTCTGTGATTTGAACTCTGGGCCTCGAAGGCCCACTTCATGAATGGGTCAATGTTAGCACACCAGTCTGATGCAAGTGAAGTTGGCAGGCAAATTTGATGACCTGAGATCAAGCCCTAGAAGTGGCTAATATATAAACCGATAGATGTGTAGATTGCAGTGTGTGTGTATTTACGTATGTATATACATCCATAAATAAATGTATACAGAGACAGATGAACATTTAAGTAGATTCTAGTGTATAACTCTATATGAAGTCATGTTTTATATGTTCTATTACTATAAATTATTTGGTCTAAAATTATGCCTCCATCAAATAATCATGGTAGAAAACTTACAAAGAATTAATTAAATTAATCATTGACCCATATTTATTGCATACAATCTTATTTTAGAATTATTAGCTAATTAGTAAGTCAATTAGTAAATGTCAAACGTACTATTAGTTCCTATAGAGAGGAAAGAGTTTTCTAGGATCTTCAGACATGTGTAGGTGGCAGTCCCAGGATCAAACTAAAGGCCTAGGTGTCTGGGTTGGGCTCAGGGTTCACCGACAGACCGGGAGCCTTCGGCCATGTAACGTCACATACAATTTTCAAGCCGAATCATTGAGACCTAGGATGGTCACAGTGCAAACGAAAAAAAGGTAAAACGGTTGTGCAAAACTTACTGGTTTTTTCCTCCTCCATTTTTGTTGGTTTGATGCATTTTTGCCAGTGTTGGGAGTTGGTTTTTTCCTCCTCCATTTTTGTTGGTTTGATGCATTTTTGCCAGTGTTGGGAGTTGAACTCAGGTCCTAGGAAGACTGGATCATATGTGGGTGTAAATGCTGCACCCCAGCCTAAGGTAATCATAAGTTAAGACACAATACAGTGCTTCCTTGTGCAAAAGTAGCTCAGGGACAGTGCCTAAGCTCACAGTTCAAGCCTCAGGACCTGTCACAAAAAAAAGAGCCAGTAACTACATGTGTCTGTGTATGTATGCATGTATTTTTATCAGTGAACATCCAGATTTGCTATGAAGAAAGGTTTGAATAGAATGATTTCATAGCACAGAGAGTGGTTTCAAGACAGTGTATGTTCCGGGGTTCCCCTCACTGTTCCCAGTGTAGCCTGAGGGTTTCTGCACACCCCAGGCTGCTGGAGGAAGTCTGCCTCATTGTTGTAACAAGCAGACAAAAGGCCTCACTCCTGTACAACTGTATAACAAACAATTCATCCAGGGCAATTAGTGAGGATGAGTGTGGGCAGATTCTGAAGGCCAGGAGAAAAAGGCATCTTTGTACCCCAAGCTATCTCTCTCCCCAGTGCTCTCCTTTGACAGGAAGCCTTCATTTGTGCCACCTCCTTTGGCAGGCCAAGTCCCCTGCACTTATCCTGTCTTTGTTAGACTATGTTCCAGTGTTGAAACAAATTGCTACAATTAATTCAAGGGTCTTTCTGGCAGACAACAAGTTAGCTGAACCTAATGAAAAGATTCCTAATTGGCAAAGGTGCCTCCCTAGGTTTCCTAAAGCTTGCTAATTCTAAGCACTTGTGCAAAATCACAACGCTTCCTGTCATCTATAGCTGGTGAAGCTCATCAGGTTTTGAAACCTTTGACCTCTCCTAGTTGGGCCCTGGGTGGCTAGGTTTTGTGGTTGAACACAGGGCCAGGGTGCTGACCATGAGCTCAGAGCAGAAGCTCTTCGCTTTACCACCATTTGGTGTCACAGTTCCACTTTTGGTATCTGTTTTGTGTTTGTGTGTGTGTGTGTGTGTGTGTGTGTGTGTGTGTGTGTGTGTGTGCGTGCGCGCATGCGTGTGCAAACACCAGTCCTGGAGCTTGAACTCAGTACCTGAGCACTGTACCTGAGTTTATCCTGTATAAAGATAGTGCACTACCACATGAGCCACAGAGCCACTTCAGTCTTTTTTTCTAGGAATGTGGTACTGAGGATTCAAACCAAGGGTTTCATACATGCAAAACACTCTACCCCTAAGACATATTCCCAGCACTCCACTTCAGGTTTCTTTCTTTTCTTGTAAGTTGGAGGAATTGAAGACTGGGACTGGGTGCTCAAGTCTAGCACTTTACCACTTGAGCTACAGTGCCTCCTCAGGCTTTCTGGTGGTTCACTGGAGAAAGCATCTCAAGGAATCTCCTGCCCAGGCTGGCTTTGAACTGTGATCCTCAGCTCTCAGGTTCCTGAGTAGCTAGGATGACAGGCATGAGTCACAAGTGCCCAGCTTCCACTTCAAGGTTCTAAGTGGTGAATAGAAGATAATAGTCTCATGGTACTTTTCAGTCTGGGATAGTTTGGAAACCAGATCCTCAGATTCCTGACCAGGCAGGATGACAGACCTCAGCTAAAGACAACTAAGCTGTGACACTTTGCTGCAAGGTGGTGCAAGGTAGAGCGCTAGCCATGAGCACAAGAGGAAAGTCAGCGCCTAGGCTCTGAGTTGAAGGTTCATGATGGAGAAAACTAAACCAAAACAATTGTCTGTAGGAGACAAGTCACTAGAGTTCAGTACATACATAAATTTGGCTCTTCTTTGGGGACATATCTGAACCTCAAGTTTCTCACCAGCACAATCATCTTACTTGTTGAGCTATAACAAGGACCAGATGAAAGAAAACCCCCTTTGAATGGCTCAGCACATGGCACCCTGTGAAGGACTCGGCACACAGCATCCCAGGAAGGACTTGTACACTTCAAATTGAGAAATTGTAATAGAGTGGATTGAAAACTACACGTAAATATTTTCTCAGTCTACACATATAAAAGCACACAAGAAGAAGGGTCTAGTGTGGGCTAGGATGAGATTAAATAGGTTTCCTGTCATAGTTCTACCTTGCCTGAGTTGCCTTGTGTTTCCCTTTGTTTCTTACTATAATAAGGCATGGGACATTGGTTTCGTAGTTTAGCACTGATCCAATGTCTGCAGCATTGATTGAGGCACTCACACCTCTCATGCCTGAGACCTGAGTCTCTTGAACTTTGAAAACAACACAGGAACATCTTTCTTGTTCCTGAGCCACAGGCCAAGTGAGCTGGCTTGAACTGTCAGTTACAGTTACTTGGCGCTCAGAATTCCATTATGAGGGAGGTAGTGTCATCTCTCAGAGCCCAATGTTCTGAGCTGCTTTTTTCACATAAGACCATCCCAAAGACAAACTGGAGGCTGAAATCTCCCCTCCCACATCACTTTATACACATATGGACATTGTTAAATCCCAACATCCTCAGCTGGGACTAGATACAGGCATTGTCTCACCCTCAAAGAACCCTTCCTAGGTGAGATTCAGGCATTATTTGTCACTATTCTTCACATCCTGCACAAATCATTTTGCTTCTCAGGGCCCTATCAGCCTGCCATGGGCTTCTTGCATGTATTCCTAGGACATTGTTAGGTTTTTGTTTCCTAATCTTCTGTTTGCTCTTGAAGCCCCTGTGTGCTGTCACTTGGAAAAAAAGATAAGTACTTACAGGTGGGAAAAATCAAAAAAGTATTGAAAACAAACATTACACATATAGTCAGACATTTTTACAGGTGTACAGTCTTGTAAGACAAGAGTATTTTTGATAATTTTATCATATTTTATGACAGATGTGAAGGGGAGAAGGGAAGAGGTGCTGCTTTGTATTCTCATAATTCAATGATTATTATTTTAAAATACTGTATTTGAAGGAATGTAATATTTAAAGATACAAACTGTGCTCCTGTTCTTTTTATAAGCTAGTCGTTTATAAAGCATTCCTCACTAAAGTCTTGTCGTCTGTGTCCCATGAACTATCCTCCTCCTTCAAAATAATCAAGGAAAACCCTTCACAAATAAGTGGACTGTTGTCCAATCTCTGGATAAGAATTTAAGATACAACATTGCCTGTGATTATGTGCATGTACATGTGTGCGGGAGTGTGTTTGTATGTAGGTGAACGTGTGTCTGTGCATATGGGTGTTTTAGGACTTGAACAGGGACTATATGACAATCCTAAGCATCTTTACCTTGACTGTAGTGCTATACCAATTGTGCCACAGTTCCAATGCAAACTTTTCGTAGTGAACTGGAGAGGAGAGACTCATAAAAATTCCTGATCAGGCTGTCTGAACTAAATCTCACGTCTCAACCTCTTGATTAGGTAGAGTTATAATTATGAGTCTCCAGAACCTGGTGATAAAGCACTGCTACTGGAGAGAGTGGGATTGCATGTTTCAGTCCAGCTTCACAACACTCTATATCATGAAACAGCAACAGCAAAACCCTATATCAAAATAAAATGATAAGGTGTAATTAGAATACAATTTAGTGATATAGTCTGCTAGCATAACTTTCAGGAAAAGTTGGTCTTAATGATTTAGCAAAACAAAACCAAACAAAATGAGATAATTTCAGTAGATTCTATGAATTTTTTAAATTCCATCTTTTAATTTCAAAACATTATAAGGAACAAGAAAACATTCATACTTCTAAGGAGAATGTTAAAAAGATAAAAGATGGCAGATTATGAAATGGAATATTCTACATTGCAGGAATATTATTGTCATGGTGAATATATGGTGGTATTGTTATGGTGAATATTTGATAATGTTCTTCAGAGGAGCAATAGATAAATATACACTTACTGCACATAGTTTAACTTGTCTATCTCTATCAACTTCCAGTCTTCTAGTGCACATTATCAATGTATTCATGTTTATGGTGTATTCCAAAAAATAACTATCAGAGGCAGGAGTTACCAAAATACATTAGCTTCAATGTTTTAGGAGATAAACGTGTTAATCATATTGACTATATTATATAAATTAAACATGTAATGTGTTATCATTGTATCTCTAAGTATGTACAAACACTACTTCAAAGTGAAATGAAATACAACAAGGTTTTGAAGGCATATGCCTATAAAGCTAGCTATTTGAGACATCAGTTCATGACCAGTGTAGTTTTACCTGCAATGGTCCCCAACCCCTGGCTCTGTGTGATGGAATACGTCTATCGTCCCAGGTCCATGGGGAGCTGAGGGCAGGAGGATTTGAATTTCATGCCATACTTGGCAAGAATTTCCACATGGCTCCATCTCAACCAAAGAAGGTTCAACACTCCCCCACCTAAGTGAAAATAAAAATAAGAGCCTTATAGTATAAGAAACGAACAATATTAAAACATGCCAATACAAACCATCATGAAGAACACACATCTAGTGTTTGTTTCTCATACCTGTAATCCTAACTATAGCTAGGATTATATATGTGAGCCAGAGGAACTAAGCAGTTCATTATTTTAAAAATGACTATTTGAGTGTCTGCTTTGACTCTGAGTACTTTGATCTATTTGGAGTTGATTCTGGTGCAGGGGGATATATAAGGATATAGTTTTAGTTTTATACAAGTGATTAACCAATTTTGCCAGCACCATTCACTGAAGAGCCTGTCTTTCTTCCATTGTATTTTTACCTCCCTTATCGAAGCTTAATGGCTATGTCTATAGGTTCATTTCTGGGATATTAATTCTATTCCATTTGTCCTAAAAATTTTTCTTGTGCCAGAACCAAGCTGTTTTGATTACTATGGCTTTGTAGTAGAGATTGAAATTTGGTATTGATATTCCTCCAGCACTGTTCTTTCTATTAAGGATCATTTCTGCTATTCGAGGTCTTTTATTGTTCCATATGAATTTTTGGACTGCTTGCTCTATTTTCTTGAAGAATGAGGTTGGAATATGGATATCCCATTGAAATTGTAGATAGTCTTGGGAAATATTGACATTTTCGCGATGTTGATCCTTACCATACAGGAGCACGGGAGGTTTTTCCACTTTCTAAGTTCTGTTTTGATTTCCTTTTTCAGGTTGTAAAATTTTCAACCTAGACGTCCTTCACTTCTTTGGTTAAGTTAATTCCTAGGTATTTTAATTTTGTGGGGCTATTACAAATGGAGTTGCTTTAATGATTTCAGCCACGCTTTTCTCATTGTTGGCATACAGAAAAGCCATTGCTTTTTGAGGGTTAATTTTACACCCTGCCACTTTGCCAAAGTTTTGAATCAGCTGAGTAATTTGTGAGTGGAGTCCGTGAATAGGAGAAACCTAGGTCTCCTTGGCACAGGCAGAAATTTTCTTAATAGAAACTCAGAAACACAACCATTCTAAGAAAGGTTGGACAAATGGGATTGCATGAAATTGCAGAGATTCTGCATCGCAAAGGGCATAGGTAGCAAGATCAATAGAAAGCCCACTACTGGGAGATCTTCACTAGCCATACAACGGACAAGGGTCTCATATCTAAAATATACTTGGAACTCAAAAAATTAAATCCCCCAACAACAAATTGTCAAAAAACAACTGCCCAATAAATAAGTAGGCTAAGACTTAAAGATAAACTTCTCTGAAGAGGAAAAAAGGATGGCCAATAGACACATGAAGAAATGCTCAACCTCCCTAGCCATCAAGGAAATTCAAATCAAAACAACACTGATACATCACCTCACCCCAGTTAGAATGGCTATAATCAAGAGCTCTAATAACAACAGATGCTGGAGTGGATGTGGACAGAAGGGAACCTTACTGCACTGTTGGTGCGAGTGTAAACTTGTTCAACCACTTTGGAAAGTAATATGGAGGTTCCTCAAAAGACTCCACATAGAGCTCCCCTATGACCCAACAATCCCACTTTTGGGCATTTATCCAAATGTTTACAAACAAGACCACACTAAAGCTACCAGCACAGCTATGTTTATTGCAGTATTATTTACTATAGCTAAGATATGGAAACAACCCAGATGCCCCTCAGAAGATGAATGGATCCAGAGAATCTGGTATATATACACAATGGAATTCTATGCCTCCATCAGAAAAAATGACATAGCCCCATTTGTTAGGAAATGGAAAGACTTGGAAAAATTATATTAAGTGAAGTAAGCCAAGCCAAAGAAACATAGGTCTCATGGTTTCCCTTATTTGCAATATCTAGTATATGTATGAGCCAAGCAGAAAAGGTCAGATAAGGTGATGTTAGGAAAATGAGCCCTAAGTTATGTATTCAATTGTTTTTTTTTTCCTTTCATGCATTCGTTTGTAACACATTTATAAGATTATTTCTTTGTTGCTTTGTATGTCCCTCCCCCACAGTATAACCCCTGCTTTCACTGTATTTGATGTCGGTATAATTTGTGGAGAGGAAGGGGAAAAACAAGTCGTTTAAATAAGAAAATCTATTCCCTATTCTAAAACATATATCAATTTAGTGGATATTAGTGCTATCAGTATAAATTATGCATGCATAATATATGTAATGTATTATATTACATAACATAAATGATATATGTATAATGTATGTATAATTACTGATATTCTATAAATACTATAAATACTATATGTTTAAAACTGGTTTTAGTATTATAATGTGAAGGATACAAAGAATGACAACTTTATTTGAATAAATATATTTGTATGCTTTAATCACATTATTTTTTTCTGTGTCAGTACTGAGGCTTGAACTATGGTCTGGGTGTTCTGAGCCATTTAATTCAAACTGGCTTCATATAGCTATATGTAGATTTCAGCCCCTAAGTAGCTGGGATTACAATCATGAGTCATGTTATGTTTTTTTTAAACTCCATCCTTGGCATGTTCTTACATAATTATTTTTGAACGTTCAATTATATTATGATATTTCATTTCTAAACCAATTCAGAATAAATAACTACTTATTGGGCAAAGCTATTTGTTGCAATAGAAACTGTAGGGACCCTACTTTACTATCAATTTTCAAAGATATTGCTAGTTTAATACCTGGACAGACGAGTAGAAAAATTAAATTAAGTGTTCATAATATATGTACTATATTATATTACATAACATGTAAATGATATATTTATAATATATGCATAATTAAGGATATTCTATAATTACTATAAAAATATATGTATAAAACTGGTTTTAATATTATACTGTGAAGGATACAAGGAAAGAAAACATCCCTATCTTAACTGTCTCATTTTCAACGGTAGACAAACTATGCTATAAAAATATATCTTCAAGAAAGCATACCTCTGAAATCACGTGTTCATCTTCATCTCTATGAACATCTTCTAAGATTGGCTACACTTATCCACTAGCGTCAGCTTACAATCACAAACATTTTGTTATACTTTCTGTATAAAGTTGCTTGTCCTCATTCTCATGGACCTTTCAGTAACTTCAGTGCAGAACATTTTCTCCTGCTTAGCATGTAGATGATATCATCCTTTGTTATTTCCCATCAAAGAAATTGTGGCTAGCAGGCTTGAGTATTGGTATATTCAGAAGTTTTTTGGTTGTGAATTTTTCCTTTCCTTTCTTGCCAAGTGAGCTGGAATAATGAAAAACATTTAAGGCAATGTGTTTTACTGTAAATAAAATCATACTGATTTGAAAATACTACAAATATTCATTCTTTAAATTTATTTTTAATTCAAATATAATAGGGATGGTTTTAGTGTTGCATGCCTTTAAATCTAGCAATTTAGATGGCTGAAAACAGAGGATCATAGGTTCAAGCTAGAATAGGTAAATAGACCATGAGTCACTTATCTTCAACCAAGAACTAAAAAGCTAAAAGTGGAGCTGTGGTTCAAATAGAAGACTGCAAGCCTGAACAAAAAGAAGAGTAAAAGAACCTAGGCCCCAAATTTAAGTCATAGTACTAGCACACATATACCATATAGATATATGGTTCCTAATATATTCGAAACCTGGTCATAGATTAAATATGAAGTGTGAAAAAGTATGTAAGTCTGAAATGACTCCGAGGTATTTTGACAAGACAACTGGAAGAGTTATCACTTAATCAAATAGTAATGAGGGATTGGTTTGTAGATAAAGATCAAAGCTCACTTTGGAAACTGTTGAGTTTGTTAAAATCAGTAGCTAGGAGTTGTCAGTAAGCAGGTCAGTAAGCAGGATGCTATTAAGCACTGTAATTAAAGAAAGAACAAAGCTGGAGAAAAAACAGAAATAATTACATGTACTCAGTGGTAACAACCATGAGAAGGAATATTATAGAACTAAGATAGAAGTAAGCCCTGGGATACAAATATGTAAAACATGACAAATGAAGAAAAACAGTAATAAGTATGCAATGCAGACTTATATGGATAGGTATTTTTAATGTTTAAGGCCTATAAAGTGATTGTGTGATGACCTAAAATTTAGGAAATTGGTAAGGTCAACTATCCCTTGTGCCAACCATAGCTGATAGTTTAAGTAAAACAGGGCCACAATAGTGTGTCTTGATTTACCAAAGTGAAAACAGGCCAATATTTGGAAAGCCAATTTTTGGGCATGTGGTTGGAGTGACAATTACTGCAGTTTGTTGAAGTATCAGTAGAAGGGTACAGTTTTAGCCCAATGATAGAAATCTTTCAGGGATCTGGTAGATTTCCCTCGGTCTTCAATTTTCCTTTTTTTCTGAGTACCAAAATATCATTACTGGAAGCCAGTCCCAAATTTTGCCTTTGGCAATTTAGCAGATATTTAGTTTATCACATGTCCAAATAATAGAGAATGGGAACAGTTCTACATTGAGCACTCACAGGAGACAGGTCTCTGGAATTTCTCAGGAAGAGCTTTCTGCAATCGTGGGATGGATAGAGCTGGATTATATAAAAAATAGACATCATAGATTGAAAGTATTCTGCTAAATTGACACTTGAGATATTGGATGTTTTAACTGCGTTGTATTGATTTTTATGAATCAATTAATTAGATACTTTATACCATATGATATTTACTAGACAATGAATTGCATGCTTACTGCATTTCCTTTGTATAGCATATACTATGTTTTGAAATTTGGTAAAATAAATTCATCTTTTTATTTTTTTTAATAAGGATTACTCCTAGTTCTCAAGAGTGGGGAAATGCCCTGGAACATTGTAACTTCAAGTCATATGATGCCATGTGTCATATCCTATTTTCCTTGTAGAGACTTGGTAATAAATTATATGTAATTAATTTTTTATTTTTATTTATTTTCTATTGCAGCACCTTGATATGTGTAATTAAAACTGTAGTTTTCTTCAAGTATTTCATCTTACAGTCAAGTTTTTTTCTTCCAAGCTTTCTAATAAATATGTAATCTATTCAATTTTGAAAAGTACTGCTGTACCTCCCAATTATTTGTGGCATTTCTGAAACCCTGTGTGTCAGGGTGGATACCTTTGCTTGTAACAAGTATTGTTGTTGAATACATAACATTTGGCTGCTTAGAGAAAAAAGGATGTGAAGCTACACTAGCCAGATAAAGATCTTCCAGGACAATTCAAGGGCAACTCATGTACTCCCTATGTAGGTGAATAGGGAGCATAGAAAAGAAATTCTTACACTTGAAAATGATTGAGTGTGTGTGCACATAGGTGTTCACTTATTTATCTGTTGCTAGAGTTTTACACATTCACAGTTTCCAAAATCCACAGAACCACATGAATGGGCATTGCTTTCCTATGTTGCTCTTTGGGTAATAAGAATGAAATGTGGTATTGTCCTGTGGTAGAGAAATTACTCAGAGATTCAAGTTTTTTTCTTTCAATATGTTGCTTGTTCCTACCTCTAAAATTAGGAAGTCTGTTAATACATAATACATTTTAAATTATTACATATTTAATACATAACACATAATATAAAATATATTATATATAATACCTGACAGTATTATATATTCATAAGGTTAAATATGACAAACGTATCCATGTCCATACTTTCCTAGCCATGATTAGGTTCAGTAGAGTTAGGTGCATTACATCTCCACAGGGAAAGTCTACTGAAGTTATGATGACCTTGACCTAGATATGGAGAATTCCTGTAAAAGGAGCCTCTCCTCAATTATGAGAAAAGATAAGTTTGGAAGATTTTTGGTTTTGTTTTTGTTTGTTTTTATTTTGGCCGGTCAAATGGCCTGAACTTTGGGCCAGGGCACTGCCTTTCTCTTCTTCAGCTCAAGGCTAGTGCTCTACTACTCAAGCCATAGCACCACTTCTGGTTTTTCTACTTATGTGACACTGAAGAATCGAACCCAGGGCCTCATGCATACAAGGCAAGCACTCTACCACTGAGCCACCTTCGCAACCCAAGCATGGAAGTTTTTGAGAAGAGGGATTTGGCATTTGCTTTGCATCCTTGATTATTAATGAATAGGTATTATTTTACTCCAAATTTCGTCTCCTTTTATGTTCCATAAACACTTACACATGATCATCATTCCATCGCATATCTTTAAGTCCTCCTTTTATTTCTTTTATCATTATTATTTTGTTGTTGTAGTTTTGCTGATCCTGAAGCTTGAACTCAGGTCCTAGGCAGTGTCCCTGAGCTCAAGGCTAGTACTCTGCCACTTGAGTCACAGCACAACTTTTGGGTTTTTCAGCCTTGGCTTGCTTTGAAGCATAATACTCAGATCTCAGCCTCCTGGGTAGCTAGGATTACAGGTGTGAGCCACCAGTGCCCAGCAAGTCCCTCTCTTTTAGATATTATTCTAAAAGCCTCCTGTCCAAGGTCACTCCTAAGAGAGTAAATGGACCTATGCCAATAGTTCTTTCAAACTCTTATCTCCTGTTATGGCTATGGTGTGTCTTTTGCATCATATCCTTGACCTAATTCACTGTTCTCTTTCCAATCCATCATTCTAGATGTGCTCCTAATAATTACCTAAATTTTGTGGCTATAAACCCTAAATCACTCAACTATTAATTTCATTTAAATTTTTTTCAATATGATTGTTCTTCAGTACAAATCTGAGCTTATACTCACCTCTTCCACCTAAGTCTTGGCATGAGGAGAGCCTGGGCCTACTCTACCTCAAATGTAAGAGGTTAGCGAAAGAATAGCCTACAGTAATCCTGCCTAGGAGTCCGGACAAGTAGTTGAGTGCCTGAAAGAAGCAATGCATTCCTGGCATGGGAAGGGGTGAGAGAGACAACAGCCTAGAGAGCAAACTGACAGTCACAACATTTAACAACTTCCTTTTGGAGAAACTGACCTCCTGCAAAGTGGCAGTGAGATAACTCACCTAGCAAATTTTCGTATTTGAAGGAAGTTGTCATGTTTCACTACACAATTCACTTGTAGTCAAAGAGAGGGTCATTCTTTTGTGTCCTCCTTAGGCCCAGTCTCATTTTATCTCCATCTTAGACTTTGCTCATAGTCTGTTCTTTCCAGAAGGTCCTTGATGAAGAAAGTGTGATCTTTTGGCTTCTGACTGGCCCTGTGGGAACTGAGGCCACTTTTAGTTTTGAACCTGTTCCTTCTGACATTGGGAAAACTCATTCTCTGAATTTTGCCTGAGCGAGTGAGTTTCTCCAATTCCAAAGAGGTCAATAAATATCTGATTCTAAGACCCAAGTGGAAGTCCTTCACCAGATCCTCCAAGCTGGAGTGGATGTTAGCTCAGACTCTAGGCTATCCTCATATTTCTCCAGCTCTTTCTCATGAACCAAAAGATTACAGGAGTTCAGTTCAGAAACAAAGATAAATGAGAGTAGCAGAAGAATCATTGGCAGGGGGAGGAATTAGAAAAATTGGAGGAAACAAGGACTCAGAAAATCTAGGATCACTCACATCATTTGGGAATGACATCATAAGATTAAGAAATAAAAGTAATATATTACTACCTAAATTAGTAACTCGTCTATTGTACATCACAACTGTTCTGTCAAAAGGTAGCTGTCCTAGTTTTACTTTGATGAGGGAAATGGAGCACATTCTTTCCTAACTGAGTTCTATTGAGTATCTTCATCCATACCCCAGGTTGTTCTCACTCTCTACTTCTCTGTTACTTTCCTTTGCTGGATTCAATCAATGACACTTGAAAGTGTTATCATCTTCAGACATGTAATTACATTTTCTTCTAATCCATTTGTTATCAAATAAAACAAATTAAGTGGAAATATATGTCTATGGTAAATTTTCTCCATGGCATAGTTATTTGATGATATTAAGTATTATTTTTATAGTTTCAACTTTAAAACTTGAGGAAAATGTTTTGTTATTACTAGCACTAACTATTTGCACATTTTTTTGTATTTTTCCATGTCTGTGTATTTGGTATTAACCTTCTAACATTGTCTTTTTCCCCAGCTGTCGCCTTCTTAAAATTTCAAGTTACAAGCTATATATGATGGTCCTGTATGCATGCAGTGATATATTTAAATTTTGATCTGATATCCACATATTATAGGATATCATCAACCTATTGTAACTGCTCTGAAAATAAATAGGGAGGTCCTCAACTGCATGGATCAACTAGATTTAACAGACATCTACCAAATATTTCGGCCAGCACCATCAGAATACACGTTTTCCTCAGAAGCACATGGGATATTTTTCAAAATAGACCACATTTTAGGTCACAAAGCAAACTTCTCTAAATTCAGAAACATTGTACTTTTACCTTGTGTTCTCTCAGACAACAAGGGAATAAAATTAGAACTCAACACCAAAAGCCACCAAAGAAAGTCCTGTAACACATGGAGGCTGAACAACACACTGTTGAATCACCAGTGGGTCATGGAAGTGATTAGAAAGGAAATTCAAATATTCAACAAAAATTAACACACAATTACCAGCTCCTCAGGGAAACATCAAATACAGTACTCAGAGGCAGTTTAGAGCTCTGAGTTCCTACACCAACAAATTGGAGAGATCTGAAACCAACAATTTAATGAGACATCTGAACGTCCTAGAAAAAGAGCAAAAAGATAAATCCCAGTCCAGGAGACAGAAATGAATAATTAAAATTACATCAGAATTAAACGAATTAGTTTTAAATATGATAAAAATAATCAACAAAACAAAGAGTTGGTTCTTTGAAAAAATTAACAAAACTGACAGACCCTTAGCAAATCTTATCAGTAAAAGGAGAGAAAACACCCAAGTAAATAAACTCAGAGATGAGAATGGAAACTTCACCACAGAAACAACCAAGATTCAGAACATTATAAGGGAATACGTCTCAAAACTTTACGTTAATAAGTTTGAAAACGTGGCAGAAATGAACCTTTTCCTGGCAGATATCGACATGCCAAAACTCAACCACAATGAGTTAAACCAACTTAACAGGCTCATACAAAGCATTGAAATAGAAACAGCAGTAAGAGACCTTCCATCTAAGAAAAGCCCAGGACTAGATGGATTTACAGTGGAATTCTACAAGGCCTTCAAAGCAGAGGCCACACCAATAGTCCCTCCAATTCTTCAATGAAATTGAAAGAGAATGTTACCTACCGAACTCATTTTATGAAGCCATGATAACCCTCATCCCAAAACCAGGCAGGGACTCATCAAAGAAAAAGAACTATAGGCCCATTTCTTTGATGAACATTGATGCAAAACTTCTCAACAAAATTTTGGCCAATCGATTTCAACAATTCATCCAAAAAATCATAAACTGCGATCAAACAATATTCATTTCAGGGATGGAAAGCTGGTTCAATATAGTCAAATCAATTATTATGACTCGTCACATCAACAAACAGCAAGGATTAGAACCATATGATTATCTCAATAGATGCAGAAAAAGCATTTGACAAGATCCAACCAACCCTTTATGATGAAGTTTCTGGAAAAATTAGGAAATCATGGAACATTCCTCAACACAATAAAGGCTGTATATGACAAACCTACAGCAAGCATTATAATTAATGGTGAAAAACTAAAGCTATTTCCCCTTATCTCAGGAATGAGACAAGGATGCCCACTCTCCACTTCTGTTCAATTTAGCATTAGAATGCCTAGCTACAGCGATAAGACAAGATGCAAACATCAAAGGGATCCAAATTGGGAAAGATGAAGTAAAATTCTCCCTCTTTGTAGATGACATGATTTGCTATTTAAAGTATCCAACGGACTCCACTATCAAATTACTGAAGCTGATTCAAAATTTGGCAAAGTAGCAGGGTATAAAATTAACCCTCAATAATCAACGGCTTTTCTGTATGACAACAATGCGAATATCATGGATGAAATCAAGAAGGCAACTCCATTCATAATAGCCCCACAACAAATAAAAAACCTAGGAATTAACTTAACCAAAAAAGTGAAGGACCTCTATGATGAAAACTTTAAAAACCTTAAAAAGGAAATCAAAATAGAACTTTGGAAGCAGAAAAACCTCCCATGCTCCTGGATTGGAAGGATCAACATCGTGAAAATGGCAATACTTCCCAAAGCTATCTACAAATTCAATGTGATACATATCAGTATTCCAACCTTATTCATCAAGGAAATAGAAGAGGCAATCCAAAAATTCATATAGAACAATAAAAAAACTAAATAGCAAAAATAATCATTAACAGAAAGAACAGTGCTGGAGGAATATCAATACCAAATTTCAAACTCCACTACAAAGCCATAGTAATCAAAACAGCCTGCTACTGGCACAAGAACAGACCTCAGGACCAATGGAATAGAATTGAAAACCCAGAAATGAACCTACAGACATATAGCCAACTACTCTTCGATAAGGGAGCTAAAAAATAGAATGGAAGAAAGACAGCCTCTTCTGTAAAGGGTGCTGGCTAAATTGGTTGATCACTTGTAGAAAACTAAAGCTAAAGCCTTATATAGCATCCTGCACAAGAATCAACACCAAATGTATCAAAGAACTCAGACTCAACGCAGACACCCTGAAAACAGTACAGAATGGAATACAAGATACCCTATGTCTCCTTGGCACAGGTAGAAATTTTCTTAATAGAAACCCAGAAACACAACAAATCAAAGAAAGCTTGGACAAACGGGATTGCATGAAATCACAGAGCTTCTGCTGGCAAAGGATATAGCTATCAAGATCAATAGAAATCCCAAGGATTTGGAGAAGATCTTCACTAGCCATACAATGGACAAGGTTCTCACATCTAAAATATACCTGAAACTCAAATAATTAAAATGCCCAACAACAAACCCTCAAAGAAACAACTGCCCAATGAATAAGTGAGTTAAAGACTTAAAGAGAAACTTCTCTGAAGAGGAAAGAAGGGTGGCCAATAGACACATGAAGAAATGCACAACTTCCATAGCCGTAAAAGTAATGCAAATCAAAACACCATTGAGATACCACCTCATTCCATTTAGAATGTTTATATTCAAGAATTGTAATAAAAACAGATGCTGGAGGAGATGTGGACAAAAGGGAACCTTACTGCATTGTTGTTGGGAGTGTAAACTTGTTCAACCACTTTGGAAGGTAGTATGGAGGTTCCTCAAAAGACTCCACTTACAGCTCCCCTATGACCCAGCAATCCCACTTCTGGGCATTTACCCAAATGATCACAAACAAAGCTATCAGCACAACTATGTTTATTGCAGCATTATTTCCTACAGCTAAGATGTGGAACTAACCCAGATACCCCTCAGCAAATGAATGGATCAATAAAATGTGGTATATATACACAATGGAATTCTATGCCTCCATCAGAAAAGATGGCATTGCCCCATTTGTTATGAAATGGAACGATTTGGAAAAAATTATATTATGTGAAGTAAACCAGGCCCAAAGAAACATAGGTCCCATAGTTTCCCTTATTTGCAATAACTAATATATGTCTGAGACAAGCAGAAACTGTCAGATAAGTTGATGTTAGGAGAAATTAACTCCAAGATAAGGATTCAAATGTATTTTTTTTCTTGTGATTGTTTCTAACATATGTATAAGGTGATTTCTTTGTTTCTTTGTATGTCCTTTCCCCACGGTAAGGCCTTGATTTCACTGTATTTGATGTTTGTATAATTTCTAGAGGGGAGGGAAAAAACTTATTGTTTAAACAGGGATACAGGTGGACCCATTCCAGCAATGAGATGTACAAGACTTCATGTCGAAAAACAAAATGTACAACTTTGGCTGGGAGGTGGGGTGGGGGAAGATGGGAAGGGATGGGAAGGGGAAACAAACGAGGAGGCAACAACGCTTGATAAGAAATGAACTCATTACATTGCCCACCCCTCTGAAAGGTACGTTCACAATTTTTAAAAAAAGAGGCAAAAAATCACCTCTATGGTTTCTTGTGAAAAGACAGAAGAATACAATCAGTTTCTCAAGGAAATTGACCCATAACTATAGTATTGTCAATTTCATCAATGATGTAAGAAGACATGAACAAATTTCAACTCAAAGTGTATGTTATAAAATTTACTTTGTCTCCTGTGAACAACCTTTCAATTCTATCTATGTCTTCTTCCCAAAGTGATTGGTATTTTATTCTAATTATATTTTTACATTAACTTTAAGTAGCTGTATAGAAATTGCTGTTTGACAAAGCAGTTTATGTATAGTATTTAGTGTGGTTTTTTTCTTTTCTTTTTTCTTTCCTGAGGTTTGAAATCTGGGTCTGGGCACTGTCCCTGAGCTCCTTTGGATGAACGCTAGAACTCTTTCACTTGAGGCACAGCAGCACTTTCAGATTTTTCTGAGATTTAATTGGAGATAAGAATCTCATGGACTTTCCTGCCAGGGCTGGCTTCAAAACTCAATCCTCAGCCTCCTGAGCATCTAGGACAACAGGCGTGAGCCTCTAGTGCCAGGCTTAATAAAATGCATCATGTTTATTTTTGGCTAGTCCTGGGGGATGAACTCAGGGTCTTGGCAATGTTCTTGAGCTTCTTTTCCTCATGCTAGCACTCTATGACTTGTCATAGTGCCAATTACAGATTGTTTTGTTTATGTAGTACTGAGGAATCAAACCCAGGGCTTCACACATGCAAGGCAAACATTGCATGATCTAGAAGTCAGAGAAAAAAAATGTGTTACCAGGATGAAACAGGTTTGGGATGGGACAAAGAAAAGTAGTGGGTTTAATTATAAAAAGGAAGCATGAGACAGACTCATTTTTGGTAAAGAAACATGTCTGTAAAAATGGCATATTCATATAGAGTTGATAAAATTATGTTGGACTTAATATGTGTGCAAAATAATTAAAACTACTGAAGTCTGCATAAAGTACTTGTGAAATATTAATGTTCTACTTGTGATTTCATGCTATAAATATTTAAAGAAACCAGGAAAATTATTCCAGGGATATTTCTGTGTTCTTCTTATAACTTCATAAAGATCCATACTAACCTCAATAGAATTTAATGATAACTAGAAAACAGAAGTTAATATGGAATGTTTACATTGAAAAATAGTCTGGGTCCAAGCTTGAGCTGAAATATACCCTGCTAATTAGAAGGCAGAGATTTAGAAGACATATCAGGGCCAGTTTTGACAAAAAAATAGTGAGAAATTACAAAACCAAAGTAAGTGAGATATAGTGTAATTTCCCTGTTATCTCACGTTTGTGGAAGTCATAGGGAATAGATCATTGCTCACGAGAGGCTTGGCCAGAAAAATAATCTAAAGTGGTTAGAGTCTTAGCAACTTCAAGCACCAGTAGTGCCAAAGGAAAAAAAGAAAAAGAAGGAAACAGAAAAGGAAAGGAAAGGACAGAAAAGGAAACTATTTCCATTTCATTCTTAGTTTTATGTCACTGGGTACAAGAATTGAAAATATTTTTTTAGTTTTTGAGGATTCAGGCCTCTCTAATATGAAAGTATTTATTTCAAGTAACTATTGTATTACTACTATTTATTAAATTATTATTAGGCCTTCTTGGAGATTGAACCCATGGCTTTGTATATATTAGTCTGTTTCTACAACTGAACTGTACCCCAGCTCTGTTGTAAAGTTTAGAAATTGTTTATGAATTCTTGAATAGTTAGCTATTCTAATTTTCATCTTATCTTTTCTCTCCCACCTTTTCCACTGTGTATTTAAGTTTGTGTTGAAAACTTTCCTCAATTTTATCTTCTAAACTTAGAATGTTGCTGTTGAGTTTATAGAGAAGTCGGTTGTTTCTATGACATCTTTTAAAATTATATGCAGATATATGTTCTTCACATGTATGATTGATTATTACAGTTCATTGCAATAATCAACATTTTATATGGTCACATGCACATACGTATTGAGTCATTGTGATCCTCTCCTAAGAATAGCTTCCCATCTTCTTGGCATGTGAATGCTTAGAGTGCAGTTAGTTAATCATGTCCAAGAGGAATTATTTGTCGTTTACTATCTATTGGATTAACTTGTACATTTATGCACATAGTGTAGTTATTTCAAATGAGGAAAACTTTGCAACATATATTTAATTGGTCCTGAGGTGTGGTGTAGAGCAGATGGTATGGGTGGAATGAAGGTTCTGTGGCTTCAGGCAAGTATGGCAGGACATTCAAGGCTGAGTCACAGGTAGGGCAGAGTGTGGGGTCCCAGAATGGGGCCCAGGGTGAAGATTAGCTCAGCTTTTACCAGGGACCCCATCCATTTCCTGTGGCTGGGAGCTTATTTTTTAACAGCTCCTGACCCTCGGACCTCCTTTGCATGTAGGATTCAGGACAAATGCAGGGAATAATGCTTGCTTAAGAAAAGCTTCTAGCCCAATGCCACCAGTGGCTCAACCCCTGTAAATCTTAGCTACTCAGGAGACTGAAATAGATATCTTGTGTGAAGCCAGCTCAGGGGAGGAAAGTTAGTGAGACTCTTCTTGCCGATGAACTACCAAAAGCCAGAAATGGAGCTGTGGCTCAAGTGGTAAAGTGCTAACCTTGAGTGAAAAAGTTAACAGACCAGAGCCCAGACCCTGTGTTCAAGCCCCAGTACTGGCACAGAAAAATAAAGAAAAGCTTTCAGGAGCTCCTAGCCCACTGTGGTGAAAGGCCATATCAGCTGGGCACTGGTGGCTCACACCTGTCCTCCTAGTCCTCAGAAGACTGAGATGTGAGGACCACGGTTCAAGGCCAGCCCAAGCAGGAAAGTCTGAGAGACTCTGATCTCCAAGGAACCTCCGTAAAACCGGAAGTGGCTCTGTAGCTCAAGTGGTAAGCTGAAGAGCTTGGGGACAGCGCCCAGGCCCAGAGTTCAAGCCCCATGACTAACCCCTGGCCTGCTTGTACCTCACTCTGTGGCTCTAGGCCCACTTTCCACTGGGCCCCTAAGGGTCTCCCAATTCTAGGTGTCCTACAAGTCTTGAGAGCAGCCTGTTTGGAGGCCATTCCCTACAGAGCAAGACACAGTACCAAAGAAGGGTGGAGCCTTGGGGCATGGAGATAATCAGAATGGCATCTGTCATGGATGTAATGTGGATCTGAACAGTAAATTGAAGTCTCAGACCACAGTTCTGAGCCAGGAGGGGCAGAAGCTGCAAGATGTCACACCAGGTAATGCCCACTCATGCGGGTATGACAAGAGTGTGAATTTGTCAGGCACACCTTGGGCAGGTGTTGTGTTGGGCTCATGAAAGACTTGTAGTCTCAGGAATCCACAGCCAGCTGGCTGATGCTTGTAGCAGTCACTGTCCCTGGAGTCCCAGGGCTCAGAGACCTCCTTTCCTCACCATGCTCAGGGGCACATGAAGGTCTGCAATCGTGGGCCGACTACAAATGAGCATCCATAGTGCCCTCCCCTTGGTCCTGTGGCCCAGTGCACAGATGGAGGGACAGGTTCCATGGAACTTACTGCCATGGCCCAGACCCCTCAGCCCAAGAAGTATTTAGGGAGAAACCACTTGATATGCCTATAGAGTTTACTGTGACAATGCCTCAGGACTGCCCCCAGTTCTAGCTCAGCTAATCATTACCACCTTCCTGTGTATGTGTTTTCTGTGTGTGTGTGTGTGTGTGTGTGTGTGTGTGTGTCTGCGTGTCTGTGTGTCTGTGTGTCTGTGTGTGCACGCATAAGCACCTTGGTACTAGGGTTTGACCTCAGGGCCTGGGCTCTGTCCCTCACTTTTTTCATTCAGGACTAGCACTCTACCACTTAAGCCACAGCTATTCTTCCAGGTTTTGGGTGGCTATTTGCAGAAGAGAGTCTCACAGACTTTTCTATCTAGGCTGCCTCTGAATGGCAATCCTCAGATCTCGGACTCCTGAAGAGCTAGGAGTATGAGAGCATGAGCTATTAGCATCTGGCCACACTTCCTTTCTTGGCTAAAACACACTACCTCTCTCCCAGCTGAGCACCCATCTACAGCTACCCCTCCTACCCCAGGCTTCAGATGAAACATAACCTCCTCCCCTGAGGAAAAAGAATGGGATCAAGTTTGAGTTATATGTTCTTCACACAGTCAGGGGCTGGTGGAAGCTGATGTGTAGGTCAGAGATCTAGCCCAGGGCAAGTAGACAGCTGTTAGAACAGAAGAGATTAGGAAAAGACATCCATGCAGCTGGATGCCAGTGGCTCATGCCTATAATCCTAGCTACTCAAGGCTGAGACCTATGGATCAATCAAGATTCAAAGCTAGCCTGGGCAAACTCTTATCTCCAAAGAATCATGAAAAAGATGGGAAGCGGAGCTACTGTAGTTCAAGTACTACAGCACCACCCTTGTGCAAACAAGTTAAAGATACCTAGGATACCACCTAAGCTCTGAGTTTAAGCCCTGGTAAACACACACACACACACACACACACTCACACACACACACACACACACACACACACACACACACACACATCCTTAGCAGTTGCCAGAGGCTCATACCAGAAATCCTAACTACTCAAGTGGTTGAGCTCTTAGGGCAGCAACTTGAAGCCAGCCAAGGCAGGAAAGTATGTGATACTCTTCTGTCTACTCAGCTACTAAAAAAATGAAAGGTGAGCTGTGGTTCAAGTGTTAGAGTGTTAGCTTTGAACAAAGGAAGCTCATGGACAGTGCCAAGCTGTGAATTCCAGCTCTAAGATTTTTTTAAAGACACCTTACACCCCATTCAGGCCATAAATCCCGATTTTGGTCATCCTAGATCTCACCTCTGCTCCTACAACTTCCACTGCACAAGTGGCCGGTGTGTGGCCAGCACTGGGTTAAGAACTTACACAAGGGGGACATAGCCAGTTCAAGGATAATGACCCAGAACATTGAGGCACTGGCCATACCAGTCTCTCATCCCCTAGTTCTCTGGCCCTGGAGCTCAAAGTCTATGCCTCTGTATTCTGACATCTGGAATTGTCTAGAGGCCCTGCTAGGGTTGGAAGATAGACTTACCTGTGAAAAGATATGTTGACATTTCTTAGACATCGACCTTGGCCTCACCTCCCATGTAAACCCTGATCATCCTTGCTGGGTTAGCCTTCAGTCAGCTATCAAGCTCGAGTTGGTCAGAGCCACTGGCAACCACCCTTCCCCCACTCCACTGCCAGACTGCTGAGAGTGGGACGTACAGCGAGAGGCCCAGCTGAGGAAAATGACAGGACATCACATGACAGACCCTGCCCCCCCAGAGGCAGGGGAGAACATATGCCAGCTGGCCCTGCTGCCCCAGAATCCTCTGGAGGTGTACAAAGATATGGACAGCCGAATTTGGGCTCCAAAGGAAAAGTGGAATATTCAGGTCTCTGACAATTTAAGACTCATTACAGATCCTGATCGAGGCTAAAGGCAAATATGCAATGGAGAAGGGGCACTATCCGAGATTAGGAATAGGCAGACAGGCACTCACAAAGTGGACAGGGGAAAATGAGGGAAACACACACACACACACACACACACACACACACACACACACACACACACCAACGGGTAGCCCAAGGCCTCAGGGAGTCCTTGAGCACATGAATATTCCAACCCCCGAGAAGATGGCACTATTGTTATCAGAACAACTGTAGACAAAACTCAGAGCCTCTACACATCTGGAATGGCTCCTAACACAGTAGGTCATTTCCTACTATACACACAGCTTTTCCCAGAATTTATTTTTTATTTCAGTTTTCCCAAGGCTAGCATTTTATTGCTTGTACCACAGCTCCATTTCTAGTTTTTGCTGGTTACATTCAAATCAGAATCTAATGGACTTTTTTTTTCTTGGTCTGCTTTCAAACCACAATCCTCAGATTTCATCTTTCTGATTAACTAGTACTAATGACATGAGCCACTAGTGTGGCTTCTACTTTTTTTCTCTATAACTAATGCACATACTTAGATAGTAATGTAAAACTGAGAGTATGGAAGCAAGATGTACAGTGATGATACTGTCCTGTCAGAAATTCAAGTTAGTTATGTAAATTTCTTAAGACCATAAACAAAAAATACCATGATACAGTGTAAGAGAACTCACTATTGAACATATGAGCTTTAAGAGCCTTCTAATAAATCTATTATTTATTGTTACCCAACATTATAAAAAATGTATGAGGCATTGGTAAAATAGAAGTCCTATGCATGACTAAATAAATTCTTTGTTTTTTAAAAGACACTTGTTTTCATCTAATAAAGTAGGCCTGTCTATTTTCTTCATGTGATTTTGATGATTGAAGGTGCTTAGTGAGAAGTTCAAAATATATTAGTATTCCTAAATTATCAATTCTCATTTTTTCTTCTTGGAGAATATAATGATCAAAGCAATAGTTCAGAATCAGCAAGCAATACTTCAGAATCATGCTTCCAGTGCAAGTGGATCACCAGTGAGAAGTCCTCAATACCATTTTCCACAAAGTTTTGTCACAGATACAATCTTCCTGCCTTCTCTAGCTGCTTTACTAGCTTGGACCTATTTCTTCATTGTACAGGAAAAGTGTGATTCAACTGATTTCAGTCAAATTTTACTAGAATTACCAAGGATTTACTAGAATTACCAAGGGTTTAGATTCTTGTCTGTAATTTAGTCAAAGCTATGTCTCTTTATGTAGGCTACTAAAATGTATTTACTAATTCCAAGTAAATATATAAATTCTATTTCCATCTTTTTTAAAAAATAAAATTTTGTTTGCTCTATCAATTGATCAGAGGCATGAATTTTGTGCCTAGCTAGGTCATTGCACATCTGTATCTCTCTTCCTTTCTCTATTTCATGGTTCTCATAGATAATATGATTGCTCCATAATTATCCTAATTTATTTTGCTTTTATATTTTTGGTTGCATCATTTCACTTTTTGCTCTGCCATTTCCCAAATCATTTATATAGAAGGCATTATTTCATATTTTCTCATTCCTAGAATAAGCTGCACATGAAGACATCACTGGTCCTAATTTTCAGTCTGTACCTTTGAATACGGAGGAACATCTTTCCTCTGTTCTCCATCAATTCCCTACTCTCCAGTTAGAATAATTTCGAATAGTAAAATTGGAAAAAGGATATAAATCAGATATGCAGAAAATTCACTAGATTTTTCTGACCAGTTCAACCAATGTGAACTATTAGGGAAATACATGGAAACTTCATTCCCACTGGCACGCAGTCTCTGGTTAGGCAATTCTTAGGAAGATGAGGAACAAGATGAAAAAATAAGGAATGGTATCAATTGCAAGACAAAAATTGGAGAAGGATCCAAGTAAATTTCTTCATTGGGCTGCTGAAAATATTCAGCTTACTACAATGCGGAGACTACTTTCCAAAAAGGCCACTCATGTGAATACTAGGGATGATGATGAGTATACCCCTCTTCATCAGGAAGCCTACAGTGGACACTTAGACATTGTCCATGAGTTGGTGGCTCAAGTGGCAAATGCAATAACTGTAGATGGCTGGACAACCCTGCACAGTGTATATATGCAGAATAATACCAGAGTGGCTTCTTTCTTACTTCATCATGATACAGATACCAGTGCCCAAACTAAAGGCCTCTTGCTGCTGAGAATTGAGATAGCAAAGATACAATGGACCTCTGCGGCTGACTGGCTCTGTCGGGACGACGGAGGACACCTAGTGGAGGAACTGGAACAGGTGGGGAGATGGCAAACAGACAACTCACACAGAAGAGGAGTGAATGCTGAGTGCGATTTATTGCAGAGGATAACATGCTTTTATAGCAAAAGTCTTCATGAGAAAGGGCAAAAAGTTACACAATCTTGCTGCAAGGCTTCGTTTTTGGGTGTTCACTAGCTGGTCGCCTGATCTTTTTTTTGGATGACGAGCTATGACAATAGGCACTTGTTTTCGGCTTTACCTCTATTTTTAAGAAATACAATTGGTTTTGATGTTTATCACCTATTAACCATTAACCAGAGCACATGGGCAAAGTACTGGACAGAAAGGCATGAACTCTAGTACTTTATAGTTACTTTTGTTTAGTTTTGTACTTTATATGTTTCAAATCTTTTTTAAGCAATTGTGCTTCTTTGCCATTCTTTAGAGGGTCCCCAATTTGTGGCCAAAATCATGATATTTAGTATACTTAATTAAATCTGGCCATATATCAAATTTAAGCTCATAGTGTCTTTTCTGTAACCCTTTCACATAATCGTTTACTCTTCTCCATAGAGGCCTTAACTGTCTCATAAGATCTTTCTTGTTCCTTCTTTGATAGTAAGTACCAAGGAGACCTAAATCTAGCAAGTCTCTCAGTAAATGAAAGAGAGTAATAGGAAGTTCTTTCTTCTAAGTACTTTTCCCAATGGTTGCCATCCTTATCATACACACCTGTAAAAGGCTATGGATCTGGGGTAGTTGTTGGGGTCCTCTAGATAATAGAGGATCCCACCATTTTCCTCTGATAAGCCATTGCCACCTTCCATCTACCAACTTTTTAAGAATCTTATTTAGCTTTTGGTCTAAATATCCCTCTACATCTTTCTTACCTACAGGCTATCTATATGAGTCTATTGTATATGCTTTAGGATTAAAGGAAAGTCTCCAGTAGCCATACACTCTTTTTGCTCTAGCCGTGCCTACAGCTTCCTGTAAATCTCTTACAAACAATTCCTTCTGCTGAAGTAATGTCATGAAACCCCCAATACTTTTACATTTACTTATGACTTGTCTAATAGCTTCCATAAGAGGGGCTTTTATGGTAGCACTTAACTCTGGTGAGTTAGTCATATTCTCAGGACACTCATCGGATGTTGGAGTCATCAACACTTTTAAGAAAGAGCCTTAAATAAGGGAACATTGAGCATGAGTAAGTAGAACAAGCAGCAGGAACAGTAAAAGATTAATAGGCACTCCTATACAACGAAGAAAAGAAAAACAGGAACAGAAACACATCTTTCCCAGGGGCTTGCCAGCCTTTCCAGGAGGTAGGCCTCTTTGAAGCCCCATTCTCTGATGTAGACTTCAGTGAAGTCCCATTCTCAGAGATAGGCCTCTTTGAATCCCCATTCTCTGAGGTAGACTTTGGTGAAGTCCCATTCTCAGAGATAGGATTCTGTGAAGCCCCATTCTCAGGTCTGAATGCAGGTGTTCCATGCTAAGCAGACTCCACCGGAGTAGGCATGGCATTTGCCCCTTTCTTATATTTTAGATGTGCCAGAGAAATTTCTTCTCATATAGAGAAGATGGAGCAGAAGACTAGTTTGAAGAGGACTAGAAAGACAACAAGAATACATATAACAATTAGTATTATGACTCCAAATGTAACCAAGTAGTGCCATCAATCTAAAGGATTAAGACTTTTTAATCCTCTCTGTAAGTCTTCTGCCAAAGAATTTATCCCCACGGTTTCCAAATGAGCTTGACTAAGGGCTGAGATGTCTTCCTGTAGCTGTCCTATCTCATGAGTTAAGCTATTGTCCTTCCAGATTTTTTGTAAATGCACTTTGGTAACTTCCCAATCTAAGCTCTCATTATAAGGTAATGGGGTAACACAAATATATTTAAATGACTGATGACATCTAGTTGTCAGCTGGGTTTTTAGATTATTGACTTGAGTCCCTAACTTTAAGACTACTTTTTCCAAAGCCTCTATTTTGTTTTTTTAATTTTGGTTCAATAATTTGTTGCTCTGTTATTGTTAGAGAAACATCCTTATTTAACTCATTAACAAAATGTGCCGGGCCTTTTCAACCAGCTTCTTGATCTTTCCCCATATAGGTGGTGTTGCGGTTTTTGTTGAATTAGCCTCTCAATTGTTCTTGAACTAAGTCCGGTATGGCTTGAATCTTTTCTTGAGTTAGGGGCCACTGATTAATCCATACAAGATCATCACTTTTCCATATTATTTTGTCAGCATAAAGCTGCTCCTCAGTGGCCCCTATGAAAAATTTTGCTCCTTCAATGAGGAGTCTATTTGTCCTATTTTATTTTCATGTCTTGCATGATGTCTCTGCCCCATAAAGAAAAGGGCAAGCTGGGGATAACATAAGGTTTGAAGTGGCCTTGCTGCCCTTCACATACCCATTTGAGTTTCTGAGCTGACTAAGCTTCATTAGAAGCCATCCCTAATCCAATTAAGGAAGAAGAAGTCTCTTGCACTGGCCAGGCCATAGGAAAATCTTTTCCAGCAATACAGGATCTCTCAGCTCCTGTGTCTAAGAGTCCTGTCATTTGTTTTCCATTGACTTTAATGGCCTTGTAAGGCCATTTATCTGTAATTTCCTGAACCCAGGCTATAGTATCTGTGGTGACAAACCCTCCTTTTCTGTTTTGAGTCAGTGTGGGATTAGGCAAGTTTAGATATCAGAGTAAAAGTATTTGGGCAATCCTCTGTCCTTTATTAACTTGAATAGTCTCTTTTAGAGACCTTTGTCATGGCCTTTATAGTGGTAGGACTGTCTGAGTCTATTACAACTGGTAATACCTCAAAATTCTTTTTATAGTTTGAGCCACCAGCATCCGGCAACACCAATACTTACTGTAAAAATTCATGAATTCCGTGGAATTCTTCCAAGTGAATAGCCTGCATTAGATGTCAAAATATATTCAAGAGTTTTTGTATATATGTATAATGATTTCTGCAGAGTTTTTGAAATTTTAATCAGAAATAATTTTAATTTATCCGTTTAAATGAATAGTACAGAAACTAAAATATTTCTGGTGCTTGTCTGAAAAAGAATATTTTAAAATATTCTATGTTTGTATAATGTGTTCTTTCAGATTGTATTCCATATAGAAAGTTTTAGATTCCTTTTTTTCCTCGGTCTTAATATTATTTTTCATTGGGATAAAATGACAATGTTGTCTAATTTCAACAGTTTTGTAAAGTTTATGGTATGTAAACGCCTTTCTGAGGTGAAGATTTAATACACTGATGTCAAACTAAATTTAATTATATGAATTACGTGTGTTGTTACACTTGTTATTTTGTAATCAACTTTTTAATAACTGTTTTTCATTTCTTGCATCTGAAGAATGAAAAATACGGAATACTTCACAAATTTTCATATCATCCTTGTGCAATTGCCATGTTAATCTCTGTATTGTAATTTGGGAATACGTGCTGCTGAAGCATGTAGTATCTTCTAAATTTAAGTAGTTAATGATGCAATCTATACAGACTTATATCCACGGTTCCCTATTTGTAATAAGGAAACTATATTGTTCCTGACAATGCTACTGATCTTATTTCCCTAAAATTCTGTGAATAGTGGAAAAAAATATATTGTTCATCTTAATGCTCACATTTGCAAATTTTTTTGTCAATGACAATTTTAAGTCTTTTTCATTTGGAATTTGATCATACTTTCGATAATTTATTGCTAGGTCCAAAGGTGATGGCTTTTTCATGTACTAATTGATCCAACTGAATTACCTTTGTGGAGCTAATGGATTCAAAGTAAGCCTTGCTTAAGAGCTACTTCTAACCTTCTGCAGCTGACATTTTCCCTAGTGAGGTCTTATTGGCACAAATGTCTACCTGACCCTTTATTCTTCTTCCATGTAGGAACAGACCAATCAGAATATCTTACCCTGACAGCAATAGATTGTTTTACTTGAACAACACTAATCTTAGTTACAAGGGATCATAGAGAGATGAACAGTTCAGTCATAACTGTTCCGACTAGAAGGTATTTTATCAAAATATAATTGTTTATTATATCTAACATTTCAAAAGTAACTAAAGCCAAGAATGTGAAAAAATTGATCATATTCATGATTACTTAATATCCTGGCCTGTCTACCATCCTACCAGGCAGGAAGTTACACTACTGCATTTCTATCACCAAATATTTTCATAGTTGCAGGAGAAGTCCAGATGTTTCTTCTCATTATTAGGCCTTAAATTGGTAATGTTTTAATCATAGTGTTTTCTCTAGCCTACAGGCTGTAAATCTACAAATGGTAAAGCTTTAGGTCCAACTCT
Organism: Dipodomys spectabilis; assembly: GCF_019054845.1. NCBI lineage: Eukaryota > Metazoa > Chordata > Mammalia > Rodentia > Heteromyidae > Dipodomys > Dipodomys spectabilis. The sequence goes on from NW_024871363.1 coordinate 424,153, forward strand.
ATCAAACACTGAGGTAGAGATAATGTAATAATACTTTAAAACAGAGTTGCCTTTGATACTGTACCCACAACAGAACAATGCAAAACATGTGTCTTTTTTTCTTATATTATATATAGTTATATATTTTATATTTATATGTGCTGATTTTATATTTCACACAATGAAACTTACTAGAATTAGTTGATAATTTCACAAATAAATTAAAATTTATTTATTCCAATAAATAGAATTGGAATAAAATAATTAGGTTTAAAATGTATATTAGAATATAAAAAGTATCAATGCAGTGTCTTTGGTATAAACTTGTGATACATTCTAACTGTTCTTGGTCTTCTGAATTCACATGGTAAAAAACAATTTTGTTTTCCTCTAATCTATAATGGATTTTACTATGCTTCTCTGTTTATTGTTTTAATTCACTGATCCCAAACTGTTTTTCTCCATATTTCTGAAGCATTCCTACTGATTATGCCCAATTTTTTCTGATAAGATGTCTAACAAATATTATTCTTCTGCACGACCCAATGATTCCTAGGATCCCAGGTACCAGTTACCTGCATCATCAGATAACAAGGGCAAGACTTCTCACATAGGCCCATGCAACATGCAACAAAGTAATTGAAGACCCATTTCAATTTCTCATTTCCTATATTTCAGGGCCCCAATTCCTTGAGATACAGGATTTAGCAGTAAGCAATTGTGAAATGCAAGGCAACTTAAAATGAAAGATGAGATCACAAAATTTGAGAGTATGTACTATGATTCAAATATTCAACTTACAGATGGCCAGCCCATATCAGTGAACAAGTTCACAAGGTGTCATAAGATTATTTTTAATACCCCTCCCCTATGATTAATGAAAGATTTTAGTCCAGCATAAGTGGACCAAAAAATAGTTCCTGGAAGGATAGATCCATAATTGGTCTACCAATTCCCAGAAAAATTTACTTAGAGTTCAAATATAATTCAGAAAAACATTGAGAAGATCCTTAGTGCTTCAAAACACTGGGACTTCAGTACAACATGGTTCAGTGGTATAAAATGTCACTCTCAAACCAATGATAATCTACATTTAATCTCCTGAAAGTTATTCCTTTACAAATTAACTCTTTAAAATCACATTCACCAAAATAACATTTGACAAGTAGATGATACTTAGTGACATTACAATTTTTTCAAGTGTAGGGAGCAAGTTACAATAGAGTTGAATTATTTACCCAGCACTAATGCCAAACACGTTCAACCATTCATTAAAGTCTAGAAATAGTACCAACCACAATTTGTGTTTTTCAGTAGGATCCTTCCAGAAAAGTGTTGACTAGATCAGCCTGCCAAATTTCAAACCAAAACGTTTGCTAAAAAAGTAAATGTCATCATTTAATAAGGTACATTTTAAAACGTCACAAATATTTGTCTTATCATATGTAATATTATGTTTTCCCTATCTGTCTAACATAGGGAGAAATATGACTTTAAGTCTTGAATATGGGTACTCATCAGAGATATGACAAACAAAATCTCTCTTCTATTTCTATCACATTCCTCTATAGGAATAAATTTTAGTTTTCTTCTTTTTCCAAAACTTATAGGTAGTAAAAATATTATACCATGTAAAATAAAACAATCACACCACTGTACAAAGCCATTTATAAAAATTGGTAGCTAGGAGTACATTCTATGCGTTTTTTAACTTTCTTTTTGACTGAAGATTAATCTTCCAAATGGATGAGAATAAAATCATGTTTAGGTGCTTCACGTCTCCAGTCTTGCAAATTATTACTGCAGATGAATGAATTATGGAAATATAAGCTGACATCAGTTCAAGGATATGCAGAATGGAATCTCCATGAAATGTATATAAACCTTTCAAAGTATTAATAGACAGTTTAACAGGATGACTATCAGGAAGTTGAAAGCAGAAAGAAATTATAGTAAAGACATAGAATGAATGAAAAATGAACAAGGGGCAAGTACAGCTAGAATACTCAATGTACACATATGATAAAGGGAGTGGTAAATCTGAAATAAATATTGGAGAAGCATTTGGTTGAGAATGATGGAAGGAGTGACTCTGATCCAAGAGCAATGGACAATTAGATGGATATATTTAATTGTAACACACTTGCACAACCTTTTGAAATTCAGTTTAAAACACAACAAAAAACAAAAACACACAAAAATCACAACCAACCCGAAATCTCTAGAGAGTATGAATATTTCCTCCCAAAATTTTAAGCAGTTAATGAAGGGTAGTCTTGGGAAAAGCAAACAACGCTGTCCAAAGAGAGAAGTTTGGGATAGGAGAGAATTTTGAACAGATTTAAATAGATTGTCTAAGGTTATAAATCACCTACATCTGCTGCAAATAGTATCTTTCTTCTAGGAGTTCTCTGTCTGAACTGGATAATCCAGTCGTGAGACACACTTGATAGCTTGTGAAGATAGAATGGAAGAAACAAGATCAAGAACGCGTTACTCCACTGGAAAGAAAACAATCCTCTATATTTTCTCTAATCTTTCTTCACTACGCTTTCTTTATTCTTTTAAGTCAATTGATTTTGAATTATATTTTTCCTTCTTTCTTCTGGCAAAGTAATTGGTCAAAGTAATTCATTAAATATTATTTGCCATTTTCTTCTGTCATGCTGGTTAATTGGCCAGGCGAGTCTATTAAACTTCCCTCTTGCATTTGGTTGCCATGAAACAACATCTATGTCAATGAGAAGAAATCTACTGTAAAACTTTGTCTCCAGAAAACAGTCCAAGAAGCTGTGATCACAAATATTTGGCTGTATATATTCTTTTTTCTTTTACCTTGAAAGTCTTCTTTTGTCTAATGTTCCCACAAACATAAGTACTCCATCACTTTTTGGTTCAATCAATTCTAACCTAAAAGATATATTTTGCTAAGAAAATGGTTAGAGGAAACTGAAAAATACTGCACTTTTATCTTCTATCGTAAGACTCTCCTTAGATACCATATCAGGAACAATGAAGTTATTCTATGCAAAATTATTTCAATAGATTATTTTTCTCTTGGTCTTGCATTTGTTCACCAAGATGTATGGAGGAGAGTAGAGTTAAATCACCTATACCTGGAAAGACAGTGTCTGTTACAAAAGGACAATGCTTCTATGTCCTGCTTCTATGTCCTCCTCTTAGCTCTTGCCTGATTTCCAATTAATCACAGCATCTTGGCTGCAAGTCTAGTGAAGCTGAAGGACTATATGGGCTCCACCACTGTTACATCTTCATGATTTGTCTTTGAAAACTCTTTAATTTGCCTCATTTGGATGTGGAATGTATTTTCATGTCCCCATTCAATCTGTTCGGCATTGTAGTGAGCCAAATCGGCTCTGTAAAATCACTTTAGATAGTAAAATATTAACACAATTTAGGGCTGGGAAGTTGGCTCTTTGGTAGAGTGCTTGCCTTGAATGCCTGAGACCCTGGGTTTGATTCCTCAGCACCACATAAGCAAAAAGAAAAAAAGCCGAAAGTGGTGTTGTGGCTCAAGTGGTAGAGCGCTAGCCTTGACTTGAAGACCTGAGGGACAGCACCCAGGCCCAGAGTTCAGGCCCCATGACCGGACCCTCCAAAAAATATTAATACAATTTTTAAAAAAATTTGGACTTCCTTCACTGCTAAAGCCAATACGCTTAGGTAGGGCTTCTAAGAACTATGTTTTCTTACCTTTTCCATTTGCTCAATTCTTTTCTGAACCCAAAACATTTTGGCTTATGTAATAAGAGAAGTCTTCACTATCTCATGTTATTAAGGATATTATTTTTTGTGAGCCACTTAGAAATGTGAAATCATTGGTCTGAATTATATAATCAGATTTTTTTCTGTTTCACTGCTTCAAATGCAAAGACATTGTGGAAAATGTTACAAACAGAAATGTGTAAACCCAACACCTTCTTGCATTTTGGAGGGCACTTTCTCCCTAAATATTTTGACTCAAATTATCTTTTTCAGAGAATTACTGTTTGGTAATTAAAGGTAAATTCACAAATTTTGATGTCTTATTTTTTTAAGAATTTGAATTTAAATTCCAATACAACCTTGTTTCACAGAGTGAGAATATATTTCCTGGGTAAGGATAATTCCAAGGGAACCAACCGGATTTACAGCAACGTTTCTGAGGTTTGTTTGTTTAGTGTGAAAAAGAGCCATCTTCACCCACATTGCTTCCTCTCTACTAAGTCTCCGTGGATTTCGTTGCATGAAAGCCTATTCTCCCAGGAAATTTTAAATTTTCTTAATAGGCTAAGTTGTTAAAAATTTTGAACAATTCAAATTTACCTGTCATAACTTTAAAACTCTTGAAATTCCTTTATCAGATCCGCGAATTCACCAGTCCTATTTCCACCTTTACCATCCAAAAGTTAACATGCTCTTTTCATGATATAGTGTCCATGCAACTATTATTTTCCAGTAGCTTTGTACTGTGTATATATAGCCATATAAGCTGATGCTAAGCAAAATGAATTCCAAGATATGGAACTAGATTTTTTTCATTTGTGGTTGTTGTTTTTGATGAACTATGTGACTTGTTTTCTTTGGGTTTTTCCCCTATAGTTCATTCCTGCTGTATTTGATTTTGTATTGTGTATGAATTTACCTTAAATAGGGAAGGGAAGAGGAAAAGCAAAATGGTGAAACAAAAGACAAAGTGAAAACCAATACAATAGCAACACTCACAAGACAATATGTTGGAAATGTACCTTATAACTTGTGAGGGGTGAAGGGGTGAAGGAAAACTGTGAGAAAAATGAAGGAGGGGTAACAAGTTTGAAATGTTTTTTATTCACTACCTTACAATTACTGTAACCTCACTGTACATCAAATTGATAATAAAATTGAAAAAATAAGCTGCATAAAATGTAATTTTACTGTATTGGCACAGTAAATATTATTCTTTATGTAGCAATATTTTAAAAATCAATTCTATTTGACATCTAATTCAAATTGATTACCGCGTTTTTATCAGAGGGTCATCAACGTGATTTTTATCCAACTAGAAAATATTTTCATAATATAATTGCCGAATTTTTCGAAAAAGAATAAATTTATTACTTTCTCATTCTAAAACAGAAAAACACTTTAATGCTATGGAAACCCATAACTTTTAAAATTAAATAATTTGTTAAGGGGGCAGAGTATATATTTTCTTCAAAACAACTACTCATAATTACTCATTTTTAAATTCTCAACATTCCATACGTTAGAGATTCAAAACAGTATTTTTATGCATGTTATAAAATTCTGCAATAGATGCAGTTTCCAATGGAGTGTACAGATTGAGAAGTCAATAGAAAAATAGCCACATTCTGGTAGAGGATAAAACTATGAAGCATCTGTAATAATTAATTCCTCAAGAGTAAGCAATATTTTTTTATCAGAGTAAGCTGTTATTTCTATGACTATCAATCCCAAGATTTATGCCAGGAAGTCATCCTAGCCCAACAGTTTCCAACTTGTAAGGGGCAGCCTAAAATTCCTTAATTCATATCATGAATAGCTTATCTCTATTGTGAAAAATACTGCACCTCTGCTAATGTGATGCCCTCCGTGTTCTGGAAAGAACACCACAATAACCTGAGCTGCATAATTTTTCCTCCACTGGTATTCTTGAGATCAGATCACTTGCAAATATTATTTATATTTATACTTTTTTAATTATCATGGATATTCAGGAAGCTAAGATTGGAAAATTATGCTTCAAAGCCCACCCTGGCAGGAAGGTTTCTTAGAATCTTATCTCCAATATACTTCTCCGCAAAAGCCAGACACAAGTGGCACTGAGGTTGAAGTGGTAGGGCATGAGCCTTGAGCATAAACAGACCCAGAGACACTGTCCAGGCCAAGAGTTCAAGCTCTAGGCAAACCAATAAAACAAAAACAATGTTGAGTACAAACCCCAAACCTAGCATTTTTCTCAATGTATACAGAGGCACGTAAATAAGGAAATGGCTTCCTGTGTTACTTAGAGGGTGAAAAAAGATGTCACACAACTACTCTCTTCATATCATTTTAAACCAAACCCTCAAAAATTGCTGTTTTTCTAAATTTATAAATTAATATCATCCATTTGTTAGCAACTCTGTCTAGATTATTCACATTAACATGGTATACATGAACTGTGGGAATTATCTATTAACTATGTTCTAATTATAACTCTCTTGAAAGAATATTCTAGGAAAATAGAATGCAAGAATCATTTGTGAATTTGTCCATTAATCCCTCTACTTAAAAAGAATTTTGTAGTATCCTATAGAATATAGAATTACAAACAAAATAAAAATACATATTTTAAATCTAAATTCTAATTTAACAAGGTCTACAAAGTACTACATTAGATGAACTTTGCTATTTCTCCAGGCTTAAGCTTTTGTAATCCTTCAACATTTCTTTGGAATCCAACAGAAGGGTGCTTACTTAGTTTTGCAAATTTTTGGACGGAAATAATGAGCCATTTTGCATCTAGAATGTTCTGTAATAAGAGAGCATTTAAAACACAAATGAGGATATATGTAATTTGCGTTTCAATAGGAAACTTGACTTCTCAAAACATAATGAGAAAATTAGCCCCAAATTCCAACTGTGTATTCCTTTTTTGTTGTTTGGTTTGTTTTATTGAGACAAAGTTGTTCTACCTGGTCCAAGGAAGGTATCGCAATGTAATTACATTCTCTAATCTCCTGACGAAGTGCTAGAATTCCAGGCTTGTATCACATTGTCCTGCCATAGTTTGTTTATTTACTCTAGAAACAGACTCGCAATTCTGAACTTTTCCTATGATCTTATCCATTAGACTGACTGCTCAGACTGTTTATGTACTATTTTCAAAGATGTTCTAACAATTCACACAAGAGATGAACATTTTTATATGCACCTACAGGTTTCCCTGATTCATTCCTCCATGGATCCTATCCCATTAATAACGTTGCTTGACTCTCTTACTATCACTGATTCCTACCTATGTAATATTCTCAACTTTTTTAGGGAAAGTTCACTGGAGGGCTTTTAATATTAAAAATTATCACTTGATTCTAGTCTTACTCAGGACATATTTTCTATTGTTTTCTAACTTTTCTACATATTCTGAGAGTTGTTTCATTTGTGTATTTTTGTGTGCACATATAAGTCCCTTTGTGTGTATGTGTATGTTTGTATGTATGTATGCAAAAACCTCATGCTCTTATTCAGCAATCTTGCTCATGACTAGTATTCCAGCTTTTGGCTGTTTAATTATAGGTAGTGTCTCAAAGCCTGTTCTGCCAGGCTGGATGCAAATTGAACTTCTCAGACTCCTTTACCTTTTTAGGTTTTATTTTTCCAGGAGTATCAACTTTTAAACTACAAACACTTTTGTGAGTGTTAAGTCTAACCTGTAGCCCAGATTTTTAACTCAAGAATTAATATAAAGATAGATGAACATATACATTACATATCTTGAGTATACAATGTTAGAAATGTGGTCCTAAGCTGGGTGTGGTGAGATCTGAGGATTGGGGTTTAAAGCCAGCCCAGGTAGGAAAGTCCTGGAGACTCTTTTCTCCAATAACTACCAGAAAACTGGGAGTGGCACTGTGGCTCAAGTGGAAGAGCACTAGCCTTGAGCTGTGTTGCGGAAGGACAGTGCCCAGTCCCAGACTTCAAGTACCACAACCAACAACTACAAAAAGAATTTAAGAAAAGGAAAAAAAAAGAAATGTGATCTTAGCCACCAGATTCATTGCTAGTATAATTCCTATTTTTTTCCAGTTAAGTCCATTCTCTCATACGTGACTTGCATTGGAAACAATCATTCTTCCATTCTCCTTTTTACAAAATTACGTGATTTAGATAAAGCTTGATTTAGAAAGGAAGAGCCTTCATCTTCCACATACAAGTAATACTTTCTCTATATCACTCCCATAAATCTACATACTGGACTTGGCTTTATTGTTTCAATGTTGTCTTATTTGTAGAGTGTTCTATATTTTACTGAAGCCTTTTATATAAACACAGAACTTCTCTTTCCTATTATTGCTATTGTTTCTCTTACAGTTCACTCGTGTACACTTGGGAAATTAATGCACAGCACATACACTCACAAAAAATGATCTGAGAACCTTCTCCCATTTAAAATTCACCATAATTTACAGATCACTTAAGAACTTTGAACAAAATGTACTCATGAAAAAAGTATTCATAAGCAATTTTAATTTCATATTTTCTCCTTACTAACTTGTCTCTGAAACACGTGTTACCTCATGTCCAAAAGTGTCCTTGTGCTATTTCAATGAAGCCAGAAAACATTCATTTTTTTTCTGGAGCAGCACCATAGATTGTTACTGGAAGTAAGCCGAAGTAACTGTTACTAGATGTGGAAATTGATCTCAGGAGATGAATTGAGCATAGAGGAATGACAAAGTTCAAGTTAACTTTCACTTTTCTTTTTACTGTACAAGAAAAGAATTCAAGGCTTGAAGGAAACTTTCTCCATGACAATTTTGAGTGTGTTCTTTATTCATATAAAACTTGTCTGTAAACTTGTAGTTGAGAGTATTACAAAAGGAAACAATATGCCATTTGAAGGCCAGCATAACAAAAGGAAATAACTTTGTTTTAAAAGTGTTCTACTGCAAATAAACAAAGATATGGAGGTTTTGAAGTGTCTTATGGATGGATGTTTCACTCCTGAGATGATTCTCTTGTTGCAGGAGTCAGTTATCAATTCCTTTAGTCTGGTCCTGAGTTTTCCATAGCAATAAAGATTTCAAAAAAGCAGGATCCAGAGTATGATCAGCAAAACCAGCCTCTTATCGGACCACTACTCCTTTAAGGAGAGTCCCAAAGAAATACCCAGGGTTTGTGTTGTTTGCTTGTTTGTTTACTTTGTGCTACTTCTGGGGCTTGAACTCAAAGGCTGGACCCTGTCCCTGAACAGTTGTGTTTCTTTCCGACCTTCCCCCAAAGCTAGTACACAACTGCTTGAGCCAAAACTCCATTTCTGGTTTTTTGGTGTTTAATTTCAGATAAGAGTTTGACAGACTCTCCTGCCTGGTTGGCTTTGAACTAAGACAGTAAGAAAGCTAAGTGACAACAACTGCTTGGACTTCTCTTTTGAACCAAGAAATATTAGATGAAGTTTATGATAAAGCTAATATTTGACAATTTTTAAAGAAGAGAATATGTTCATCAAAGAAGCCATAACTTAAATAACTCAGCAAAAGTAGATGCACTGAATCCTTTGGGAAGATTACTATTGACTTAATCATTACTTTGGGGGAAACTTAAAGCCATATTTGCACTTTTTTTTGATTGTGAGGATTGAACACTGATCCTGAGCACTGTCTCTCAGCTCTTCAGCTCAACTTGAATGCTGTACCACTTTAGCTACAGCACCACTTCTTGGTTTCTGGTGGCTAATTGAAGATAAGTGTTTCATGGACTTTCCTGAGCAGGCTGGATTTGAATCACAATCCTCTGGATTTAGCTAGGATTACAGGCAAGAGCCACCAGCACCCGGCTCATATTTGCATTTATGTGCACTTAATGACACTATGTAGACAAAGAATGGAAATTTGAAGCAAATGATGACATTGCAGCTTTTCAGAAAAATTGAGGTAGCAATAAGTATCTCCTCCGTTTCCATTTTGTTACATTAATGACTCATGAGCTATGGGACCCTTACATTAGCATCCTGTGATATCTGTGTAGGTGTATTTAGTATTAGGAAATGTTCATAGAGAAATATAGAAAGACAGATTTTCAGAAAGCAAAGGATATCAGGTATGAAAGAACAGCATAGAAGGAGACACATTTATCTAGCCTAAGAGATTTAGAATGCTAAAACAATGAGGAATAAGCCTAGTTGATAACTAGTTCTTCAATAACCAAAAATGGTTCTCTACAACTGTTTCTGCTATACCTTAGCTACTATCATTTTTTTCCTTCCATCTTGTGTTATTCCTTCTCTTCTGTCACGACTGTGAATTAGCCTCTACCTTTTTGGTGCTATGATTGGCCAAAATGATTTCCAAATCTCACTTAGACTACCCTTCTCATTGTGATTAGCAGTGACCCCTCTCAAAATCCTGGAATATGTGAATTTCCAGAATTAATCTACACCTTACATCTAAGCACATTCCTGGAATTAATTGCCCTGACCTAATGAACAAAACAATTTTTCAGCACAGTATCCTAATATAGGTAAAGTACATGAATTAGGGACTATTGTCAAGTATTAGTATGGAAGGAACAATTATATATTCCAAGTTTGGGTTCTTTATTTTGCATTTACTAACTAAATGTTCATTGTTGTTGCTGTTGCTCTTGTTGTTTTGGCAGTCCTGGGGCTGAAACTCAGCGCTTGGGAATTATTCCTCAGCTTTTTTTTTTTTTTTCTCAATTCTAACCCTTTACCACTTGAGGCACAGGACCACTTCCAGTGTTTCTTTTTCTGTTTATGTGTTACTGAGGAATTGAACCCAGGGTTTCATGCATGCTAGACAATCACTTTACCATGAAGCCACATTCCCAGAACACTAAATGACTCTCTTAAGATGGCATTAAATTTTCATTCCATAACTATGTATCATAATTTTAGCCAGAAATTTTTGCTAGAAAAGGGCATTGATCACAGTACTGAATCCAGTAAGGCTAGATAGACAATGAATAACTGTCACGGTCTAGCCAGGGCACAGAGGGACTTACCTCATGGAGCTGGTACAACAGACTGAGCGAGACAGCTCCTGACCTACAGCCCACCTCCAGAATGAGAGGGCCACCTTGGTTCCAACCACATTGAGAATGCTGGGCCAACTCCTCCAGCACCCATTCAATCAGTTCCTGAGAGAGAGAGAGAGAGAGAAGAAAGAAGGTCAGAATTACACTTAAGCCAGGTACCTGTTGCTCAGGCCTGTAATCCTAAGTACAGTGGAGGCAGAGATATGAGGATTATGGTTTATAGCCAGCCCTGGCAGGAACATCTGTGAGATTCTTATTTCCAAAGAACCACTAGAAAACTGGAAGTGGTTCTGTGACTCAAGTGGTAGAGTGCTAGCTTTGAGCTGCGAGCTCAGGGAGCTGCCCCAGGCCCAGAGTTCAAGCCCCACGACTGAAAAGAAATGGACTTCCCACCACAAGAAGTAGACTGAATAACACCCATTGTCCTAGGGAGCACGGCAGAGAAGTCAGACCGAGCTTCCTGTCAGCTGGGAGTCATAAGTAGGTCACCCAGCTTCTCTGTGCCTCAGTTTCCCCAGCTTCAAAACTGAACAAAGTGAAGTATCCCATTCCTCATGGGGATTGGGTATTAAAGAAAGAGAGTCATGTTTTGTTTCATAATCCCATACCTGTCACAACATTAATAACACAAAACCATCTGAGATCTTTCCGGGTATTTTCTTTCATATACTCACAGAACTGCCAAGAACCGTATCTGATGGCCCCTCCCTCTGTGCCTGCCCCTGCTCTTGAGATCCCTCTGTTTTAATCCCTTGTTTTCTCAAAACTGTCCCATGAGGAGATTGAAGTCCAACGGTTGAGGCCCAACCCAGAGCTTCACCTGTGGTCAAAAATGGGCTGCTGTGGACTGAGTTTGTGACAATCCATCTAAACCAATGACTGAGCGTGGCACTACATGTCTACCATCCCAACTACAGAGGACCAACCCTGGTGGATCATGCCTGTCACATACAGGAGGACTGTGATCCACCCCAGCCTGAGCATATATTAAGTCTCCATCTCAGAAATGCCCAAGACAGAAAAGCTGGTAGAAGACTTGACTGGCAAGCCTAAAGCCTTTAGGTCGAACCCTAATATACCAAAAAGAACCAGAGTCACAGTGCCAGAGGCTCATGCCAATAATCCTAGGTACTCAGGAGGTTGAGATCTGAAGATCACAGCTCAACATTTAAAATAGGGTTCGCCTTGCCCATCAGAGGTCATGATGAGAAGACACAGAATCTGACCTAAGCTGTTGCACTCCATACTAGCAGGACTCATATCTTTACTAAGTGTTGGACTTGCTCTCTGTCCTCCAGGGAAGCCATCCCCTGCAGGCTGCACTCCTAGGTCCTCCCAAGCTCCCACTCCCAACAACCAGGCCCAAGGGAGTACACAGTTCCAGGGCACACAGATCCCTTGTTCTTGTAATTTAACAGTGCTGTGTCCTGTTCAAGCGTCTCACCCTTCCAGGATCCCAGACCTCAGCTATGAAGCCCATGCATGCCCGAAAGATAGCAGGTAGAAGTTACCAAAGCATTCAGCCTCCTTATTACCACTCACATCTACACACACACACACACACACACACACACACACACACACACACACACACACATCCAGACTGGTGACAGAAGACTCATCCATGCAGCACGTGCAATTTGCCAACTGATCACTCACCTGAGCACAGTCAGGCTGTACAAGGAGAAAGATGATCTCTCTCTCTGTCTCTCTATCTCTCTCTGTCTCTCTGTCTTCAGTGAAAGGATGATCAAGCACAGAAGACAAGGGTTCACACAGAAAGGGGGTTCTATCTTCTGCATTCAAAGCCTCCCATCCCCAGAAAAAGGGAAAAGACCCCAGAAGGCAGGTGTGGACATGCTGCTCCCCACCAGGTTCCCACCAGGGATAGGAAGGGTGCAGATGTGTGGCTGTGTTTCTCCCACTGCTCCAGGTCAGGGGCTCTGTGGCGTCCACTCCTCACCCAACCCTGCATCTCCCCATTTCCTGGGACACTAGACACTGGATATGGGGATGGGATCCTTGGGTCAACACCCACCCCCACTCCTGGGGCACATTTATGGAAGGGCGTGGGCCAGACTGTGGGGCACAGAGGAGGCGCGGGTCCTGGTCAGGAGGGGGGGGTGATATGGGGTCGCAGGGAGTGGGCCTGTGTGGCCACCACTCACATGTGCTGCTGGCAAAATCTGTTGGCAGCTGCTCCAGGTGGGGCGAACAGCAATGGCAGTGGTATGGTCGACATCAGGCCCAGAGCAGAGGACAAGGGTGCCAGGACCTGGTCAGGGCAACAAGCTGGCTAGAGGTGCACCATTGCACCATTGTCTGAGGAATCCAAGAAGCAACATGGGTTTTAGCCAGCAGCACCAGGTTTGAAATGCTGTGCCACGCAGAAGGGGAGGAGGGGTCCGGAGTGCAGGCGGCACATGGTGGGCCTGAGCAAGGCCTCTCCTCCTAGGCCTCCAGTCTCTTGCTCATCACTCCGCTACCTCTACCTCAACTGCTGGTAGTGGTGTCAACCAACTGGCCACCATTCTTGTATCCCATTGGTCAGAAAGAACCATGAAAGAATGAGGGTGTGGCTGGAATCCTGTGATGCAGGCAGAATGGGTGGAGTCAAGATGATGGCAGCCCCTTTCCCAGGGAACTCTGTTCAATCCACTTGGGGACAAGAAGGTTACTTGTTTTAGCCGGATGGCTGCACAGATTGTTGTTTATGTCTGTTTGTTGCTAGTCATGGACCTTGAACTCAGGATCTGGGCACAGTCTGTGAGCTGCTTTTGATCAAGGCTAGCCCTCTACCAATGGAGCTACATGGCTTTACTTCTGGTTTTGTTGGCATAATTTGGACAGGAGTCTCAAGGACTTTCCTGCCTAGGGTGACTTTGACCATGATCCTCCTATCACAGCCTTGTAAGTATCAAGGAGGACTGCTGAGAGCATTTTTATATCATTAACATTTTGACAACTGAAACCTGTTAGGAACTTTAGCACTTTTGAAAAAAAAAATTGCCTTTGTGTCATCACAGTTCATTTGTGTATGTCATTGTGATTTCATTCTCATATCCACATTATAAACTCATGGCAATTAAGATCTGACTTGCCACTGTGACATCACAACCCCTTTGTGACATCATCACCAATGTGACATCAGACTGTCGTTATGACACCTTCAGCTCATGGTGATATCACCAAGCTACAGTGACATCATGGCATTATGACATTGCATTGCCATTTTGCTGTCATAGACACATTGTGAATGTATATCCTATGATTTCATTCTATTTTAAATGTGGCATATCAGTTGATATCAGAAACACATTGTGACCTCATGACCATTGTAACATTATAAACCCTGTGTGGCGTCATAACCAGTATGATATCACATTGTTGTTATGATATCTTTAGCTTATGGTGACATCACAAAATGACAATGACATTATAGCATTTGCCATTATGTCATTGTGACATCATAGTCACATTATGAATGCCTAATCTGTGATTTCATTGTATTTGAAATGTGGCATGTGGGTGGATATCAGAAACTCAGTGTGATGTCATAACCTTTGTGACATTAATATCCCTTTGTGACATCAATTTGTCAATGTGACATCACAATGGCAACGTGATGCTACTAAGGCACCATGATATCACAATGGTCATGAACTCACAATGGGTTTCTGATATCAACCAACATGCCACATTAGATATAGAATCAAATAACATAAAGGGCAAACACAACGTGTCTATGATATCAGAATGACAATATAATGTTACAGTGCTATGATGTCATTGTAGTTTTACATGTCAAAATGAGCTGATGTTGTCATAATGGCAACATGATATCACAATTATGATGATGTCAGAAAGAATTTTTTTGTATTTTAATGGTATGTCTGATGTCAGTTGTCATTAGTTCCCCATGAGGATATGGATACAAAAATGTTCTGTGATGTCATAGAGGTCATGTGTGTTTTCAAAGGTGGTAAGAGGTCATAATAGCTATGGAAGGCACACTGTGATTCATAATATCACAATGGAAATGAGATGTCCCATTGGGTTTTTGATGAGGTCACAATGGTTTTGTGATGTCACACTTTATAATATCAGAATGATATATCCAATTTCAATTACTCTTAATTCAATATGAGGATACCAGGTGATAGAAGAAGCTTCATAGTATGAGGTCATACTATGTGAAAACCCAATGGGACACTGATTTCACAATGACAATGTGATATCTCAACATCATGTTATAATAATGTTTTGATGTCACAATTGGTGATGCCATACTGATGAGGAGGTTGCAATAGATTTGAGATGTCCCAAGGAGTTGGTGATATCACAATGGCATGTGGGACCTCAGTTGTCATACACCATGAGTATATGGGTTTGGGAAGGGATTCTGATGTCCCCAAAGTATATGTAGTCAAAAAGGTGAAGAACTAACAGTTCTGAGATGTCACAAAGTGACACAATTGTTATGATGTCCAGTGGTGTAATATCATGATGTTACACTGGATTTTAGATATCTCATGTCATATCTGAAATATGAAGTCAAACACAGATTTTCAACTCACAAAGGGCCTAAAATATCACAATGACATGTCACAAATGTTGTGAGGACAGGAGAAGTATTTGATGTCACAGTGGGTTAGTGATATAACAAAGGTAATGTGGTATGACAAAGAGATTTTGATGTCACAAAGGTAATGAGTTCACAATGGTTTCCTGATATCAACCCACATGGCACATTTGAAATAGATTGAAATCAAAGAATGGCATTCACAATGGGTCTATGACATCAAAGTGACAATGTGATGACAAGGCAGCAATGTTTGATAAGATATGTACTCATTACCTTACTCATGTAACTCTAATCCCTCTGTACAATATATTTACAATAAAAAATGTACAGAAGAAGAAAAAAGAAAAAAATGGTATAGTGTCATTGTGGTTTGGTGTTATCACAATGAAATGATGGTGTCATGATGACAATGTGATTTCACAGCTGTAATTATTGCACAAAGTATTTGTGATGATACAATGCTATGTGTGATCAAAATTTTCACTATGAGAATATGGGTACACAAAGGGTCTGTGAAGCTACAGAGGTCATGTGTTTTTTAAATGTGCTAAGACTTCACAATTGCTTTGTGATGTCACAATGTGATTGTGAAGGCACAACAATAATGTGATGTCACAATGAGTTTGTGATGTCACAGTGGTGATGAGATCACAATGAGTTTGTGATGTCACTATGAGTTTGTATTATTACAAAAACATGTCCAATTTCAATTTCTACTAGTTCACAATGAGGACACAATTTCAAAGAAAGAATCTTAAGATCCAAAGACCATGAGTTTTTAGTCATAACTTATGTGATATGCTGCCCTTAGGATATTTTAGGCCTTTAGTAAGCTTATATTCTGTTTTCAAACTCATAATAATTCAGGCATGACATATGATATCAGAAATTGACTCTGACATTATGAACATTGTGACATCCCATTGATAGACATCCAGACCATGGTTTCACATTGTGAACTCACAAATCTGTTAGGATTTCATCATATTTGTGCCAACACATGACTTTGGTGACTACACAGCCCCTTTGTGAACTCATATCCTCATTGTGAATTAATGATATTTGAGAATCGACATGCCATTGTGACATTTCCAACCAATTGTGACAGCAAAAACCTATTAGAGTAGAAACACATTGTGATCTATTAGCCATTGTGGTAGCATAATCCCTTGGTGACCCTACATTTCCATAGTAATATCACTAATCCACTGTGAAATTCCAATCCTCTCATACCCAATCCAGGTATGAAATTTGATACCCGAATCCAATGTGACATTTATATCATGGTGACATCACACTGATAGATAATATGAGCATTTCTCACATTCTGATAACACGCACATTAGGACTTCATCACTTTTGAGACAACGCATGCCTTTGGAGATATCACAGTCCCTTTGTGAGCACATATACTCATTGTGAGTTGACAATTGAGATCACATGTGTCATTTTGATGTCACCAACCCATTGTGACATCACCTCTTATAAACTCATTACTAGTGTGGCATCACTAATTGTGGTATCAAAATATTTTTAAGTCATCATATTGCAACATCACATTGCCATAGTGATATCACTGTTCCATTGTGTTTTCAATAACCTAGTATGTCTTCATAGCGTTTTAGAAAATTCAGGGCCTTTTATATTTGTCTTCTTCTGTGAACTCTTATCCTCATTGTGAAATAGTAGCAACTGAATTGGGCATGTGATTATGAGATGTGACTTCACAAAACTTTGATTTCATCACCAGTGTGAGATCACAAACCCATTGTGAGCTTTCATAGATATTTGACATCACTATCACATTGTAACATCCCAAACTTATTAGGACCTCTTAGCACCTTTGAAAAACACATGGCCTTTGTGACATCACAATCCTTTTGTTTACCTATACCCTCATTATGAACTGACAATTGATATCAGACATGCCATTTTAACATCATGAACACTTTGTGACAGCACCAGTGTGACATAACATTCTCATTATAACAGCATCAACTACTTTTGACATCAGAAAACTATGACAAGATAATATTATGAGATCACATTGTCATTGTGATGTTATAAACAGATTGTGAATGCCCGTTTTTATTCTTTTTTGTTGTTGTAGTTGGTCATGGGACTTGAACTCTGGGCTTGGGTGCTGTCCCTACTCTACAGCTCTAGGCGAGCACACTATCACTCCAGCCACAGCACCACTTCTGGTTTTCTAATGGTTTTTATTGGAGATAAGAGGCTCATGGACTTTCCAGCCTGAGGTGACTTTGAACTACAATCCTCAGATCTCAGCCTCCTGAGTAGCTGGGATTACAGACATGAGCCACCCATGCCAGGCTTTGTCATTCTATTTAAAATTTGACATGTGTGTTGATATCAGAAACATAATTGACCTCATAACCATTGTAACATCATAAATCAGCAGTGACATCAAATTGTCATTATGACACCATCAGCTCATTGTGACATCACCAAATGACAATGGCATCATAGCATGATAAATCACAGTGACATCGTTATGTCATAGACATAACAGTGTGAAGGCTTATTCTGTGAATTCATTCTATTTCAGAAACCCATTTGACCATATAACCATTGTGATATCACAATCCTTTGTGACATCACATTGCCATTGTGACATCATTAACCTGCTGTGCCATCACAAACCAGTCCTGTCCTTATAAGTTTTGTGACATTGTCATATGTTAGACCCTTAGTGAGCTCATAATCTATTTTCAATCTCATATTTCTGATATGACATGTGATATCAGAAATCCCCTGTGACAACATACTGCCAGATATCATGATCATTGTGTCAAATTGTGACATCACAAACCTGTGAGAACGGCATCACATTTGTGACAACACATGCCTTTGGAGACACTACAGTCCCTTTTTGAACTCATATATTCATTTCCAATTAATGACCATTGAGATCTGCCATCTGACATCATGAACCCATTGTGACATCACAAACTTATGGTGACCTCATCACGAGAATGGCATCAAGAAATAATTCTAGTATCAAAGCATTATTTTGACATGATATTGTGGTATTGCCGTTGTGATATCACTGTCCCATTGTGTTTTTACAAACCTATATGGCCACATCTCATCTTAGAAAATTCGTGGCCTTTGAGACTTCAAGCTCTTTCTGTGAACTCGTGTACTTATGACCTCTAAGACAAGGAGACAAACCGTGTAGTCACATTTAATATAATAAAACAATTTACAATAGCAAAAGGAGTGAGATTACCTTATCCTGGCCTGGATAGCCAGGTCCAAAAGCAGCCTTGACCACCAAACCTGAGACCTCCAATGGGCAGCCCCACCCTTTCTTAATTGGTCTGCAAACCACCGGCCAAAAAATTATGATTTCCGAATCTCCAAACCTCAATGGGCAAGGCTTTTTACTTTTTCATTCCTCCCTCCTTCACTACAGACCTGTCCTTCCTTCCTGGTCGTTCCCTTTTTCCTTTCCACCATTTCCTTCTTCTCTTCAGGTCTCTCCAATCTCCACAGGCCTGCTCTACTCTGACCCAGTGACCATTTGCCAACCTTCTGCTCTCCCTCATCTTCCTCTCTTCTCAGGTTTTTTCCTTCCTGTTGTCTCATCACTTTCTTCCATCCAGGTAGCTCCCATTTTTATCCCCACTTCCAATGCTCTGAAAATGCAACCTATATGTAGGTTGTACCCTTCCTCACTCCAACGTGTCTCCTGCCTAACAATTTTTAATCGTCTCTTCCCAATCTGTCCAATGCTCAATCACTTATTGACAGCTCACCATGTGAGGCCTGACACCTCCACCTTTGGCGGCATTCCCCATATTCTCCTGTGGGCCAGGCCAAGAATTTACAATGATTATAGGCTCCAACAGATAATTCTGGCAACACTGGTTATTACAGTATCCTAATAATGAATTAGAAGCAATTGAAGTTGTATATGTCATTGTTATATTAAAACTTGATGAGATATCACTAACACATTGTGACCTCATCACAGCGGTGACATCACAAACTCATTGTGATATCACATTGCCATTGTGCCACCATGATCATATTGTGACATCCCAACCGTATTATGACCTCAGAAGCTTTGAAAGCATGGCCTTTGTGTCATCACAGGCCCTTTGTGTACCCATATCCTCATTTTGAGCTGAGATCAGACATGCCATTTTAACATCGCAAAACTTTTGTGACATCATCACCAGTGTAACATTACATTGTCATTATGACACCATCAGACCATTGTGACATTATAAAACAACAATGACTTCATAGCATTATGACATCACATACTCATTGTGATGTCTCAGACACATTGGAATGCCTATTCTGTGATTTCATTCTATTTCAAATGTGGAAGGTGGGTTGATACCAGAAATAGATTGTGACAACATAACCATTATGACATCACAATACCTTGATGACACCACATTGCCATTATGATATCACTAACCCACTGTGAGATCACATAACTGTCCTATCCTCATAAATGTTTTGACATGCTGCCAGTGTGATCTCTAGACTCCCTGAGCTAATAATTGTTTAATTCATAATACATCAGGTATGGCATGTGATATCAGAAATCCAGTGTGACATCACAACTACTGTGACATCACATTGCCAGATGTCATGAACATTGAGTCACATTGTGACATCTGTTAAGACTCATTACACTTGTGCCAACATATGCCTTCGGATACATCATTATCCCTTGTGAACTTATATATTCATTGTCAATTAGAGACCTAGCATGAGATTGTGACATCACCATCCCATTGTGAAATCACAAATCTATATGACCTCATCACCTATATGGCATTACCAACTATTTGTGACTTCAAAACAATACTATCTCATGTAATGGTAACTTTATATTGCCAATGGGATATCTCTGTCCCATCGCATTTCCACCAATCTATTATGTACTCATAATATTTTACAAAATTCATGGCCTTTCTGACTTCTAGCTCCTTATGTGAATGCCTATCTTCATTGTGATCTAGTAATATCACCATGTAATGGTGATATTACAAATTCATAGTGACATCACTATCGAAGTGTGACCTTATCCCCACTGTGACATCACAAACCCATTGTGACATCATAGTTCCACAGTGATATCATGATCACCTTGTGATATACCAAACCTGTTGTGACCTCTTAGCACCTTTGAAAAAGCACATAGTGTTTGTGACATCACAGTCCCTTTGGGTAATTATATCCTCATTGTGAGCAAAAGACAACTGATATCAGACAGGCCGTTTTACCATTACAAATGCTTTGTGACATCATCTCCAGAGTGAGATCACATTGTTGTTAGGATAACATCAGCCCATTGTGACATCCCAAAATGACAATGACATCATAGCATTATGACATCACATTATCCTTGTGAGGTCATAGAGACAATGTGATTGCCTATTCTGTGATTTAATTCTATCTCAAATGAGGGGTATAGTTTGATTTCAGAAACCCATTGCGACCACATCACCATTGTAACAATACAATCCCTTTGCGACCTCATATTGACATTGTGATATCATTAATGCAACATAACATCACAAACCTGCCTTGTCTTCATAAATTTTGTAACAAGTGACTACCTTGACCTGGGCTGGATGCCCAGAGCTAAATTCAGCCTCAACCATGAACCCTCAGATCTCCAAACAGAAGCCCAGCCATTTGTTAACTGGTCTGCAAACAACCATCCCCCAAAATAATGATCTCCAAAACTCCACACTTCAAAGGACAAGGCTTTTTCCGTGCTCTTCATCCTCCTTCTCTCCAGACTTTTCCTACATTTCAGGTCTTTTCATTTTTTCCTTCCACCATACCCTTCTTCTCTTCAGGCTGCTCTACTCTTGACAGCCCTGCCCTGCCATATCCAGGTGGCCAGCTGCCATCCTTCACCTCCTGCTCTCCCTCAATTTCCACTCCTCCCAGGTATTTACCTTCCTACAGGCTCATCACTTCTTTCCTTCCAAGCCTTTCCCCTTTTTCTCTCCCCTTCTGTTGCTCTGAACCTGCAGCCTATATATAGGCTGTGCCCTTCCCCCACTGCGATGTTTTCTGCATAACAGTTTTCAATCATCACTTCCCAAATGTTCATGCCCAATGACTTCTTGGTAGCTCAACATGTGGGGCTTGACATCCTATCTCCTTTAGCAGCATGTCCTGCCCCCTACAATGACATGAAGCCACCCTCTCTGGTGGTCCAGACCAAGAGGCCGTGATGACTATCTGTTCCCGAGGATTATAAGGGCACTGCTGGTTTTTACCGTGTCCTCATGGTGGTCTAGTAGCAATAAAAATTGGACAAATAATTGTGATATTAAAAGTCGTGGCATAACTAATCCATTATGTTCTCATCACCAGTGTGACATCACAAACCCATTGTGACATCACATTGCTGGTTTGACACCAGGATCACATTGTGACATCTCAAATCTATTATGACCTCTTATATCCTTTGATAAAATACATAGCTTTGTGATATCACATTCTCTTTGTGTGTACTCAAATCCCCACTGTGAAATATTGACAATTGAGAATCAGACAAAACATTTTAACATCAAAAACAGTTTGTGAGTTCATCACAATTGTGACATCACATTGAAATTTAGACAACATCTGCTCATTGGGAAATCACAAAACTAAAATGATATGATAGATTTAGATCTTCACATTGTCCTTGTGACATCATAGACACATTATGAATGTCTTTTCTGTGATTTCATTCTATTTAAAATGCGGCCTGTAGGTTGATATCATAAAGAAATCGTGAACTCATAACCATTGTGACATTACAATCCCTTTTTACATTACGTTGCCACTGTAATATCACAATAACCACATATCACAATATCACATAACACCCCTTCACATTACAAACCTATCCTGTCATCATAACTTTTGGGATATGCTGCAATTGTAATTCTTAGGCCTTTTTGTCCTCAATATCTCTTGTTGAACTCATTAATTTTCACATATAACATTTTTTTAAATTAATTTTAATTTTAATGTTTTGTGAACATATTTTACAGAGGGGTTACAAATACATGGGCAAGATAATGAGTACATTTCGTATCAAGCATTGCAGACTCCTCCTTTGTTTACCCTTCCCATCCCTTCCCAGCCTCCCCCCACCACACCACCCACTCCCGCTCCCCCCCCCCCCCGCACCAAAGTTGTAAAGTTCATTTTTAACATGACAACTTGTACTTCTCATAGTTGCATCGGGTCCACCTGTATCCTTAACCGTCTTGTTTTTCCCCATCTCCTCCACAAATTATACCAACATCAAATATAGTGAAAGCAGGGGTTCTACTGTGGGTGAGGGACATACAAAGCTACCAGGAAATAAACTTATAAATGAGTTAGAAGCAAATGCAACAAAGAAAAAAAAACATTTAAATACTTATCTAAGGGTTAATTTTCCTAACATCACATTATCTGACCTTTCCTGTTTGACTCATACATATACTAGATATTGCCAATAAGGGAAACCATGGACCTTTGTTTCTTTGGGCTTGGCTTACTTCACTTAATATAATTTTTTCTAAGCCATTCCATTTCCTAACAAATGGGGAAATGTCATTCTTTCTGATGGAGGCATAGAATTCCATTGTGTATATATACCACCTTTTCTTGATCCATTCATATACTGAGGGGCATCTGGGTTGGTTCCAGATCTTAGCTATGGTAAATTATGCTGCAATAAACATAGTTGTGCTGGTAACTTTAATGTGGTGTTGTTTGAAAACATTTGGATAAATGGCCAAAAGTGGGATTGCTGGGTCATAGGGGAGCTCCACGTGAAGTCTTTTCAGGAACCTCCATACTGCTTTCCAAAGTGGTTGAACAAGTTTACACTCCAACCAACAATGAAGTAAGGTTCCGTTCTGTCCACATGGCCTCCAGCATCTGTTGTGGTTAGAGATCTTGATTATAGCCATTCTAGCTGGGGTGTGGTGGTACCTCAATGTTGTTTTGATTTGCATTTCTTTTATGGCAGGCGAGGTTGAGTATTTCTTCATGTGTCTGTTGGATATCCTTCTTTCTTCTTCACAGAAGTTTCTCTTCAAGTCTTTAGCCCACTTATTTATTGGGCAGTTGTTTCTTTGAGGATTTGTTGTTGGGGGATTTAATTTTTGAGCTCCAAGTACATTTTAGATATGAGACCCTTGACCGTTGTATGGCAAGTGAAGATCTTTTCCCAATCTGTGGGCTTTCTATTGATATTGCTAGCTATGTCCTTTGCCATGCAGAAGCTCTGCAACTTCATGCAATCCCATTTGTCCAACCTTTCTTTGATTTGTTGTGTTTCCAGATCTATATTCCGAAAATTTCGGCCTGAGCCAAGGAGACCAAGGGTTTCTCCTATTCCATCCTGTAAAGTTTTCAGAGTGTCTGCTTTGACTTCAAGGTCTTTGAGCCATTTGGAGATGATTCTGGTGCACGGGGATATATAGGGATCTAGCATAAGTTTTCTACAATTAGTTAACCAATTTTGCCAGCACCATTTACTGAAGAGGCTGTCTTTCTTCCATTCTATTGTTTTAGCTCCCTTATCGAAGATTAGATGGCTATAGGTCTGTAGGTTCATTTCTGGGTTTTCAATTCTATTCCATTGGTCCTGAGGTCTATTTTTATGCCAATACCAAGTTGTTTTGATTACTATGGCTTTATAATAGAGTTTGAAATTTGGTATTGACATTCCTCCAGCAGTGTTCTTTCCGTTGAGGTGCGTTTTTGCTATTCGGGGTCTTTTATTGTCCCATATGAATTTTTGGATTGCCTCTTCTATTTCCTTGAAGAATGAGGGTGGAATTTTGATAGGTATCACGTTGAATTTGTAGATAGCCTTGGGAAGTATTGCAATTTTCACGATGTTAATCTTTTGAATCCAGGAGCATGGGAGGTTTTGCCATTTTCTAAGTTCTGTTTTGATTTCCTTTTTCAAGTTTTAAAGTTTTCATCATAGAGGCCCTTCACTTCTTTGGTTAAGTTAATTCCTAGGTATTTTATTTTTTGTTGGGCTATCACAAATGGAGTTGCTTTCCTAATTTGAGCCACACTTTTCTCATTGTTGGCATACAGAAAAGCCATTGATTTTGGGGGGTTAATTTTATACCCTTCTATTTGCCAAAGTTTTGAATCAGCTTGAGTAATTTGGGAGTGGAGTCTATGGGAATCTTTAAATATAAGATCATGTCATCTGCAAAGATGGAGAGTTTTATTTCTTCTTTCCCTATTTGGATCCCCCTTATGTCTGCATCTTGTCTTATTGCGGTAGCTAGGCATTCTAATACTAGATTGAAGAGAAGTGGAGAGAGTGGACATCCTTGTCTTGTTCCTCAGTTAAGAGGAAATGGTTTAGTTTTTCACCATTAAGTATAATGCTGGCTGTAGGTTTGTCATATACAGCCTTTATTGTTTTGAGGAATGTTCCATGGATTCCTAATTGTTCCAAAACCTTCATCATAAAGGGGTGTTGGATCTTGTCGAATGCTTTTTCTGCATCTATTGAGATAACCATGTGGTTCTTATTCTTGCTCCCCTTGATGTGATGAATAATATTAATTGATTCGCATATATTGGGTCAGCTTTGCATCCCTGAAATGAGTCCTGTTTGATCGTGGTGTATGATTTTTTGGAAGAATTGTTGAAGTCGATTGGCCAAAATTTTGTTGAGAAGTTTTGCATCAATGTTCATCAAAGAAATGGGTCTATAGTTCTCTTTCTTTGATGAGTCCCTGCCTGGTTTTGGGATGAGGATTATGATGGCTTCCTAGAATGTCTTCGGTAGTGGATGTTCTCTTTCAATTTCATTGAAGAGTTGGAGGAATATTGGTGTGAGCTCTGCTTTGAAGGCCTTGTAAAATTCCGCTGTAAATCCATCTGGTCCTGGACTTTTCTTAGCTGGGAGGTCTCGTATTGGTGTTTCTATTTCAATGCTTGGGATGGGCCTGTTAAGATGGTTTAACTCATCTTGGTTTAGTTTTGGCACGTCAATATTTTCTAGGAAAAGGTCCATTTCTCTGAAGTTCTCAAACTTATCAGCGAAAAGTTTTGTGAAGTATTCCCTTATAATGTTCTGAATCTTGGTTGTTTCCGTGGTGACGTTTCCATTCTCATCTCTGAGTTTATTTATTTGGATGTGTTCTCTTCTTTTTCTGATAAGATTGGCTAGGGGGTCTGTCAATTTTGTTAATTTTCTCGAAGAACCAACTCTTTGTTTTGTTGATTGTTTGTATAGTTTTTTGGGGGTTCTAATTCATTTAATTCTGATTTAATTTTAATTATTTCTTTCTGTCTACTGGATTAGGGTTTATCTTGTTGCTCTTTTTCAAGGAGGTTTAGATGTGTCATTAAATTGTTGCTTTCAGATCTCTCCAATTTGTTGATGTAGGAGCTCAGAGGTATAAACTTGCCTCTGAGTAATGCCTTTGCTGTGTCCCAGAGGAGCTGGTAATTTGTGTGCTCATTTTTCTTGAATAGCATGAACATTTGAATTTCCGTTCTAATCTTTTCCAAGACCCACTCGTGATTCAGCAGTGTGTTGTTCAGCCTCCATGTGTTACCGGACTTTCTTTGGTGGCTTTTGGTGTTGAGTTCTAATTTTATTCCGTTTTGGGCCCAGAGAATGCAAGGGATAACTTCACTGTTTCTGAATTTGGACAAGTTTGCTTTGTGGCCTAAAATGTGGTCTATTTTAGAAAATATTCCATATGCTGCTGAGAAAAACTTGTATTTTGATGCTGTTGGGTGAAATGTTCGGTAGATGTCTGTTAAATCTAGTTGATATATGCAGCTGTTTAGATCTACGGTTTCTATGTTGAGTTTTTGCGGTGTTGGTATATCTAGTGGGAGAATGTTGTGTTAAAATCCCCAACGATAAATGTCATTGGAACTCTGTGGGATATGAGGGAAAGTAGTGTTTCTTGGATAAATTTGGGTTCTCCATTGTTTGGCGAATAGATATTTAGAATTGTAATATCCTCCTGAAGGAGAGATCCGTTCATTAGTATGTAGCCACCTTCTTTATCTCTTCTCATGAAATTTAATTTGAAGTCTATTTTATCTGATATTAGGATTGCATCTCCCGCCTGTTTATGGGGGCCGTTTGCTTGGTAGATTTTGTTCCAGCCTTTAATATTTAAAATGTGTTTGTTTTTACAGGCAAGATGTGACTCCTGATAGCAGCAGATTGAAGGATCTTGTTTTTTAAACCAACTAGACAGTCTATTTCGCTTAATTGGAAAGTTATGTCCGTTAACGTTAATAGATAGGACTGAGAGGTATTTGGGAGTTCCTGCCATGTTATCCACTTTCTTGGGGGATGCGAAAACTGGGTTCTTCCTATGGTTCTTGGATTCTCAGTTTGGGTGCAGCTTCTTGGCCTTTATTGTGGTCTTGTTGGTTTTCTATGTGTAGGACATCTTTAAGAATCTTTTGTAGGGCTGGTTTGGTGGAGATGTATTGTTTCAATTTTTGTTTGCGATGGAAGGTTTTTATATGGCCTTCAGTTATGAAGAAGAGTATAGCTGGGTACAGTATTCTTGTTTGATAGTTGTTTGCTTTTAGGGCATGGCATACATCATTCCAGGCTCTTCTTGCTTTGATTGTCTCTGCTGAGAAATCTGAGGTGATTCTAATTGGTTTCCCTTTATCGGTGATTAATCTTTTCTCTTTGACAGCTTTAAGGATCCTTTCCTTGGTCTGAGTTGATCCTGTGTGGATTATAATGTGACGGTGGGATGTCCTATTCTGGTCTGGTCTATTTGGGGTTCTAAAAGTTTTTGTATCTGAATAGGCCTATCTTTTTGTATGTTTGGGAAGTTCTCTGCTAGGATCCTGTTAAACAAATTTCCTTGACCATTAATTTCTGTTTCTAGGTGCACTTCTACTCCCATTATCCTTTGATTAGGCCTTCTGATGGTGTCTTCCAAGTGTTGGATAGATCTATCATATTTCTTGGATTTGTCTTGGATGGTTGTATGTTCTTTCTCTATAATATCTAGGCTGTCTTCAATCCCGGAGATTTGATCTTCTGCATGGTCTAACCTGCTGTCAAGACTTTTGCATCTTTTTTCTTTGCCCCCTGCCCTGAAGGGTTGAAGTATGTTTTGGGATGGAAGGAAATGAGGTACTTGGACTCAATTTGAAATTAAGTCCTAGGAGTTTGATCTCAGTAGGTGGGCCCTGGGCCTCTGGGGTGCTGGGGGGGAGGGGTGGCCTTCCCTCCTCTGCTTCCTGAGCAGGAGTGAGGACATCAGGCTTCTTCTCACGCCGAGTCTTGTTTCCTGGGTCGTCTCTGGTCTGTGAACTGCAGGATGAAGATGTCTGCTCCTTGTCGGTTCTTGCTGGTTTTGAGTAGAATCCACTCGCTCGTTGTGTCTGGCTCCTTCGTCCCGGACTCTCTGTCTCTCAGGTATGGCGCCTGCGGTCACAGCTGCCACCGCTGTCGCTGCTGCAGCAGCTGCTGGCAAGAGCTCAGATCTGTCTCCTTGCCTGGATTTTCCCTCTCTGGCCTGACTCTCTGTCCTGTGATTGCACACTTGGTGTGATTCTCTGGCTTAGGACGGTTCACTGGAACTCTAAAACTGCTTTCTATGTGAGAGCTTGTTTAGACTCCAGCTTCTCCTCCATCTTCTCAGGTCTGACTTTCATACCTTCAAGTACAGTGATCTTCTCCTTCATCCACATTGCTGCAGATTTACCCAGATCCTGAGTTCAAATTTAAAGCCTGGAAGATTAAACATCACGAATTGCAAGCCAGGGAGCTCAATTTTTTATTTTACTTTTCTCAGTATGGGCTTGAATTCAGATTGTGGCAACTCTGCCTCAACTTGGATCACCCTAGGCTGGGGTGCAGCCACTAGACCTACAGCTGCTTCTGGGATCCTAGACCCTCAGTTCTTTCAGGGAAAGCAATGCACAGAAATAATGTGGCCTTTTTATATTTTCTTCCTTTGCACGGTGACCCTCATGGGTCTGAATGACACTGTTGCAAAAGGTATTTCACCTTGCAATGCTGAAGGCTGCCAGACTATCTGGGAAGCCATAGGCCCACGTGGCAACATAGGCCCTGATTTCGAAACCCCCTCCTAACACCAACAATGGCAGGAGATACTAAGAAAATTGTTCCCAACCATAAGAAGAACAATGGAATGTTATCAATGTCAATGTTCCATGAGTTGATCATGAATGATGCTACTATAAATTTAGGCAGCATCATTTCTGGAGGCTTATTGATTTTTATTTAATATTTATGAAGCATAAAAAGAATATTATTACCTACAGGAATGCAATAATTTCAGGACACTGGTTGATTTCATTAATAGTATAAGGATGAAAACAATAACACTAATTACATGGACGCATGATTAAATACCCAGGAATTGGTAGGAATGTAGTCTATATAACTGAATAATATATAGACATCTTTAACACTCTATATAAATACATATTTATTAGAATACTTCCATCTGCATGTCAATCTGTTCTTATTTTGCTAACCCCTGGGGCTTGATCCCAGGTCCTGGGAATAGCCTTTCAGCTCAATTTGCCCCAGGATCCCGTGCTGACACTCACCCATTCATGAATTGGGCCTTGTAGGCTTGTAGGCCGTGAGTTTAGTTGCCAGCACTCCCCAAAAATGAATTGTGGAGTAAGAAGTTGATGGTGACACATGTTTCCTTTTCTGTGAAAGTCCTTAGTGTCAGGTATGAAGTGGAATACATATGCCGACCTATATCTTATATAATCAATGTTTTATTTGCCATAATAGTCAAAATAAATGGTCAATACATGAATAAAACAAACAAATAAAATAACTGCACTGAATGCATTATGGAGTCAACATATGTATGTAAATATGAATCATATATGTAAATTGTACATGAATAGGATGTTTTCTAGTGGTGGGGATCTATTTCAGGCCTAAAGAACAGACTTGAATTTCTTGACTTCAAGGAGGCCAGCTTCCCCTTCCCACACAGTGCAACAGACTTACCAAGACCATAGGTTCCAATCCCAGTCCTGGCAGGAAAACGGCAACTTTATATTATGTAATAGTATAGTAATTCATAGGTATTTCATTATGTCTCTATTTTATGAATTTGATTGTGTAAATGCTGCATAAAGCATTAACTAACATCGATCAGTGACCTATAAAATAATTCTATATAATTTTATCCTAGAATCATTCAAGAACTGCTCTTTCAATCATGACATACATCATATTCCATTGGTAATCATATGGACAGGAATAAGTTTCTTAGGATCTCCTTCCATTTTGAGGTGGCTGGACCAGGATTCTAACTGTGGGCTATAGCTCCCACCACTTAAACCCGAGGATAGGGAACTCATCAGTCTGTCCAAGAACACCAGTAAGACTAATGATTAGGCAGGCACCAGTGGCCCTCAACAGTCTTCCTTGATATTTACAAGGCTGTGATGGGAGGATCATGGTCGAAGTCACCCTAGGCAGGAAAGTCCAACTTCAGTGCCAACAAAGCCAGAATCCCTGTGGCTCCAGTGTGGAAGGCCAGCCTTGAGCAAAAGCAGCTCACAGACTGTGACTATATCTTCAGTTCACGGTCTGGGACTGGGAACAAACAGCCATACACAATGATCTGTGCAGCCATGTGGCTAAAGCAGGTCATCCTCTTGTCTCCAACTGAATTGGACATTGTTCCCTGGGAAAAGGGCTGGGGGAGCTGCTATCTTCTTGACTCTGCCCATGCTATTTGCATCACCGGATTCTGGCCACACCCCCATTCTTTCATTGTTCTTTCTGACCAATGAGATACAAGAATGGTGGCCACGCCCACATTCCATGCTGCCTGGTAGCACCAGGATTCCCTCTGTTAGTTTACACCACTACCAGCCGTTGAGGAAGGTATAGATGGCTGAGTGGTGAGAAGAGACTCAAGGCCACTGGAATATAGAAGGAAATTGAGATGCCTTCCTAGTCCCCAGCCCCCTAACCGCCTTCCCAAGGTTCAGAATTTCAAACATCAGGCAATGGCACCCAGCCAGGCTGTGTAAAGCCCCAGCCTGGTCCCTGGCCTTGGTTCTCTGAGGCCATGTGTCTGCAATGGCACTGCCATTCCTGCTCGCCCCACCTGGAGCAGCCTCAAGCAACTTCTCCCAGGAGCACAAGTGAGTGGCTGCTCCAAAACCACACCTACCCCAGGTCAGACACCCCTCTGAGGGCACCAAGACCCGCTACTTGTTTCCTGTCCCTGGCTCTGAGGAGCCACCTTTCTGTTTTGGGCATTTCTGAAACAGAGCCTCTATATGCTCTGGCTGGGCTGGATTGATGTCCTCCTATCTGTGACAGGTATGCTCCACCAGGCCTGGTCATCTGTAGTTGGGGTGGTAGACATGTAGCAACATGCACAGTCATCGATTTAGATGGATTATCTCAAACATTTAGTCCACAGCAGCCGATTCTTTTTTTTTTTAATTGTGAAAATACTGTCCAGAGCGGTTAAAATTACATGGTCAAGATATGAGTACATATCTTATCAAGCATTGTAGCCTCCTCCTTTGTTTCCCCTTCCCATCCCATCCTACCCGACCCTCCCCCTCCCCCTACCAGAGTTGTCAAGTTCATTTTCGACATACCACTTCTACGTCTCATTGTTGCAATGGGTCCAACTTTAATCCCTATTTCAACGATTTGTTTTTTCCCTTCCCCTCCATAAATTATAACAACATCAAATACAGTGAAAGCAGGGAATATACCGTGGGGGAGGGACATAAAAAGCAACAAAGAAATAATGTTATGAATGTACTAGTAACAATAGTATGAAAGAAAAAATATTGAATAGATATCATAGGGTTCTTTCACTAACATGAATTTATCTGAACTTTTATGCTTGACCCAGATATATACTAGTTATTGCAAATAAGGAAACATGGGACCTATGTTTCTTTGGTTCTGGCTTACTTCACTTAATATAATTTTTTCCAAGTCTTTCCATTTCCTAACAAATAGAGCAATGTCATTCATTCTGATGGAGGCATAGAATTCCATTGTGTATATATAACCCATTTTCTTGATCCATTCATCTACCGAAGGACATCTGGGTTGCTTCCATATCTTAGCTATGGTAAAAAAAAAAAAATCCTGCAATAAATATAGTTGTGCTGGTAGCTTTAGTGTGCTCTTCTTTGTAAACATTTGGGTAAGTGCCCAAAAGTGGGATTGCTGGATCATAGGGGAGCTCTATGTTGAGTGCTTTGAGGAACCTCCATACAGCTTTCGAAAGTGGTTGAACAAATTTACACTCCCACCAACAATGCAGTAAGGTTCCCTTCTGTCCACATCCCCTCCAGAAGCTGTTATCAGTGTTCTTCATTATAGCCATTCTAACTGGGCTGAGGTGGTATCTCGATGTTGTTTTGATTTGCATTTCTTTTATGGCTAGAGAGGTTGAGCATTTCTTCATTTGTCTATTGGCCATCCTTCTTTCCTCTTCAGAGAAGTTTCCCTTTAAGGCTTTAGCCTTATTTATTGGGCAGTTGTTTCTTTGAAGATTTGTTGTTGGGGGATTTAATTTTTTGAGTTCCAAGTATATTTTAGATATGAAACCCTTTTCCTTAGTATGGCTAGTGAAGATTTTCTCCCAATCCGTGGGCTTTCTATTGATCTTGCTAGCTATGTCCTTTACCATGCAGAAGCTCGGCAACTTCGTGCAATCCCATTTGTCCAACTTTTCTTTGATTTCTTTTGTTTCTGTGTCTCTATTAAAAAAAAATTCAACCTGTGCCAAGGAGACCTAGGATTTCTCCTATTCCATGCTGCAATGTTTTCAAAGTGTCTGCTTTGACTCCGAGGTCTTTGATCCATTTGGAGTTGATTCTGGTGCAGCGTGATATATAAGGATCTAGCTTTAGGTTTCTACAAGTAGTTAACCAATTTTGCCAGCACCCTTTACTGAAGAGGCTGTCTTTCTTCCATTCTATTATTGTAGCTCCCTTATCGAAGAGTAGTTGGCTCTATGTCTGTAGGTTCATTTCTGAGTTTTCAATCCTATTCCATTGGTCCTGAGGTCTGTTCTTATGCCAGTACCAAGCTGTTTTGATTACAATTGCTTTGTAGTAGAGTTTGAAATTTGGTATGATATTCCTCCAGCACAGTTTTTTCTGTTGAGGATCGTTTTGCTATTCGGGGTCTTTTATTGTCCTCGATGAATTATTGGATTGCCTCTTCTATTTCCTTGAAGAATGAGGTTGGAATATTGATAGGTATCGCACTGAATTTGTAGAGAGCCTTGGAAAGGATTGCAATTTTCACGATGTTAATCTTTCCAATCCATAAGCATGGGAGTTTTTGCCACTTTCTAAGATCTCTTTTGATTTCCTTTATCAGGTTTTTAAAATTTTCATCATAGAGTTCCTTCACTTCTTTGGTTAAGTTAATTCCTA
This sequence comes from Dipodomys spectabilis, assembly GCF_019054845.1. Lineage (NCBI taxonomy): Eukaryota > Metazoa > Chordata > Mammalia > Rodentia > Heteromyidae > Dipodomys > Dipodomys spectabilis. The sequence continues at coordinate 456,923 of NW_024871363.1, forward strand.
GGTATTTTATTTTTTGTGGGGCTATTACGAATGGAGATGCTTTCCTAATTTCAGCCACACTTTTCTCATTGTTGGTATACAGAAAAGCCATTGATTTTGGGGGGTTAATTTTATACCCTGCTACTTTGCCAAAGTTTTGAATCAGCCTGAGTAATTTGGGAGTGGAATCTATGGGATTCTTTAAATACAAGATCATGACATCTGCAAAGACGGAGAGTTTTACTTCTTCTTTCCCTATTTGGATCCCCTTTAGGTTTGCATCTTGTCTTATTCCTGAAGCTAGGCATTCTTTGTTTACCCTTCCCATCCCTTCCCAGCCTCCCCCCACCCCCACCACCCACTCCCGCTCCCCCCCCCGCACCAAAGTTGTAAAGTTCATTTTTAACATGACAACTTGTACTTCTCATAGTTGCATCGGGTCCACCTGTATCCTTAACCGTCTTGTTTTTCCCCATCTCCTCCACAAATTATACCGACATCAAATATAGTGAAAGCAGGGGTTGTGCTGTGGGTGAGGGACATACAAAGCTACCAGGAAATAAACTTATAAATGAGTTAGAAACAAATGCAAGAAAGAAAAAAAAAACATTTAAATACTTATCTAAGGGTTAATTTTCTTAACATCACATTATCTGACCTTTCCTGTTTGACTCATACATATACTAGATATTGCAAATAAGGGAAACCATGGACCTTTGTTTCTTTGGGCTTGGCTTACTTCACTTAATATAATTTTTTCTAAGCCATTCCATTTCCTAACAAATGGGGAAATGTCATTCTTTCTGATGGAGGCATAGAATTCCATTGTGTATTTATACCATATTTTCTTGATCCATTCATATACTGAGGGGCATCTGGGTTTTTTCCAGATCTTAGCTATTTTAAATTATGCTGCAATAAACATAGTTGTGCTGGTAGCTTTAGTGTGGTCTTGTTTGAAAACATTTGGATAAATGGCCAAAAGTGGGATTGCTGGGTCATAGGGGAGCTCCACGTGAAGTCTTTTCAGGAACCTCCATACTGCTTTCCAAAGTGGTTGAACAAGTTTACACTCCAACCAACAATGAAGTAAGGTTCCGTTCTGTCCACATGGCCTCCAGCATCTGTTGTGGTTAGAGATCTTGATTATAGCCATTCTACCTGGGGTGAGGTGGTACCTCAATGTTGTTTTGATTTGCATTTCTTTTATGGCTAGCGAGGTTGAGTATTTCTTCATATGTCTGTTGGATATCCTTCTTTCTTCTTCACAGAAGTTTCTCTTCAAGTCTTTAGCCCACTTATTTATTGGGCAGTTGTTTCTTTGAGGATTTGTTGTTGGGGGATTTAATTTTTTGAGCTCCAAGTACATTTTAGATATGAGACCCTTGACCGTTGTATGGCTAGTGAAGATCTTTTCCCAATCTGTGGGCTTTCTATTGATATTGCTAGCTATGTCCTTTGCCATGCAGAAGCTCTGCAACTTCATGCAATCCCATTTGTCCAACTTTTCTTTGATTTGTTGTGTTTCCAGATCTATATTCCGAAAATTTCGGCCTGAGCCAAGGAGACCTAGGGTTTCTCCTATTCCATCCTGTAAAGTTTTCAGAGTGTCTGCTTTGACTTCAAGGTCTTTGAGCCATTTGGAGATGATTCTGGTGCAGGGGGATATATAAGGATCTAGCTTTAGTTTTCTACAAGTAGTTAACCAATTTTGCCAGCACCATTTACTGAAGAGGCTATCTTTCTTCCATTCTATTGTTTTAGCTCCCTTATCGAAGATTAGATGGCTATAGGTCTGTAGGTTCATTTCTGGGTTTTCAATTCTATTCCATTGGTCCTGAGGTCTGTTCTTATGACAATACCAAGCTGTTTTCATTACTATGGCTTTATAGTAGAGTTTGAAATTTGGTATTGACATTCCTCCAGCAGTGTTCTTTCCGTTGAGGAGCGTTTTTGCTATTCGGGGTCTTTTATTGTCCCATATGAATTTTTGGATTGCCTCTTCTATTTCCTTGAAGAATGAGGGTGGAATTTTGATAGGTATCACGTTGAATTTGTAGATAGCCTTGGGAAGTATTGCAATTTTCACGATGTTAATCTTTCCAATCCAGGAGCATGGGAGGTTTTGCCATTTTCTAAGTTCTGTTTTGATTTCCTTTTTCAAGATTTTAAAGTTTTCATCATAGAGGCCCTTCACTTCTTTGGTTAAGTTAATTCCTAGGTATTTTATTTTTTGTTGGGCTATTACAAATGGAGTTGCTTTCCTAATTTCAGCCACACTTTTCTCATTGTTGGCATACAGAAAAGCCATTGATTTTGGGGGGTTAATTTTATACCCTTCTATTTGCCAAAGTTTTGAATCAGCTTGAGTAATTTGGGAGTGGAGTCTATGGGAATCTTTAAATATAAGATCATGTCATCTGCAAAGATGGAGACTTTTATTTCTTCTTTCCCTATTTGGATCCCCTTTATGTCTGCATCTTGTCTTATTGCGGTAGCTAGGCATTCTAATACTAGATTGAAGAGAAGTGGAGAGAGTGGGCATCCTTGTCTTGTTCCTCAGTTAAGAGGAAATGGTTTAGTTTTTCACCATTAAGTATAATGCTGGCTGTAGGTTTGTCATATACAGCCTTTATTGTATTGAGGAATGTTCCATGGATTCTTATTTTTTCAAAACCTTCATCATAAAGGGGTGTTGGATCTTGTCGAATGCTTTTTCTGCGTCTATTGAGATAACCATGTGGTTCTTATTCTTGCTCCCCTTGATGTGATGAATAATATTAATTGATTCGCATATATTGGGTCAGCTTTGCATCCCTGAAATGAGTCCTGTTTGATCGTGGTGTATGATTTTTTGGAAGAATTGTTGAAGTCGATTGGCCAAAATTTTGTTGAGAAGTTTTGCATCAATGTTCATCAAAGAAATGGGTCTATAGTTCTCTTTCTTTGATGAGTCCCTGCCTTGTTTTGGGATGAGGGTTATGATGGCTTCCTAGAATGTCTTCGTTAGTGGACGTTCTCTTTCAATTTCATTGAAGAGTTGGAGGAATATTGGTGTGAGCTCTGCTTTGAAGGCCTTGTAAAATTCCGCTGTAAATCCATCTGGTCCTGGACTTTTCTTAGCTGGGAGGTCTCTTATTGCTGTTTCTATTTCAATGCTTGAGATGGGCCTGTTAAGATGGTTTAACTCATCTTGGTTTAGTTTTGGCATGTCAATATTTGCTAGGAAAAGGTCCATTTCTGCCAAGTTCTCAAACTTATTAGCATAACGTTTTGAGAAGTATTCCCTTATAATGTTCTGAATCTTGGTTCTTTCTGTGGTGATGTTTCCATTCTCCTCTCTGAGTTTATTTATTTGGGTGTGTTCTCTTCTTTTTCTGATAAGATTTGCTAAGAGTCTGTCAATTTTGTTAATTTTTTGGAAGTAACAAATCTTTGTTTTGTTGATTCTTTCTATGATTTTTTTGGATTGTAATTCATTTAATTATGATTTAATTTTAATTATTTCTTACCATCTACTGGATTGGGGATCATCTTGCTGCTCTTTTTCAAGGAGATTCAGATGTCTCATTAAATGGTTGGTTTCAGATCTCTCCAATTTGTTGATGTATGAACTCAGAGCTATAAACTTGCCTGTGAGTACTGCCTTTGCTGTGTCCCAAAGGAGCTGGTAATTTGTGTGTTCATCAACATTTGAATTTCTTTTCTAATGTCTTCCATGACCCACTCGTGATTAAGCAGTGTGTTGTTCCAGTGTGTTACAGGATTTTCTCTGGTGGCTTTTCCTGTTGTTTTAATTTCTTTTCCCTTGTGGCCTGAGAGAATGCAAGGTATTACTTCAATGTTTCTGAAAAGAGATAAAAAAAAGTACACACACATATACCCCAAAAATAAAAATTATGAGAGGAAGATAAAAATTAATGGAAAGAAAATTAAAATTAAAAATTAAAAAAAAATCTTTTAGAATAAAAGTTATAAAAGGTACAAGAAAAGAGTTCTTTGATTTTTTTGTGGGGGATGGGAAGATCCTGTATCTCCCTTGTGTTCTTAACCTGTCTCTTGTTGGAGGCTCTGGTCTACTTGTGTTTGATTTTCCTGTGGCTTGAATGGTTTCTTAAGTCAGTTTGACCAGGCAGAAAAATCACAGCAGACGATTCTTGACCACAGGTGAAGCTCTGGGTAGGTTCGTAACAATCAGACCTCATTCTCCTCACAGGACAGTTGTGAGGAAACAAGGGATTTATACAGATGGATCTCTGGAGCATGGCTAGGAACAGAGGGAGCAGTCTTCAGATAAGGTTCTTGGCAATTCTGTGAGGAAATGACAGGAAGATAGCCAGAAAGGGCTCAGGCTGGGCCTGTTATTAATTGTGCAACAGATGTGGGATTATGAAACAAAACATGGCTCTCTCTCATCATTACCCTATCCCCATGAGGAAGAGGATCCTTCACTGTGTTGAGTTTTGCAGCTGGAGCTACCAAGGCAGAGAGAATCCAGGTGACCTACTTATGACTTCAACTTCAGAAGAAGCTCTTCCTGACTTTGCTACCATGCTCCCTAGGACAATGGGTGCTATTCAGTCTGCTTCTTGTGGTAGGAAGTCCACTTCTTGTCAGTCGTGGGGCTAGAACTCTAGGCATGGGCGATGGTCCCAAGAGCCTCAGCAAAAGTCTAGTGTTCTACCACTTGAACCCACAACACTACTTCTGATTTTCTGGTGGTTCTTTGGAGATAAGTGTCTCACAGACATTCCTGCCTGGGCTGGTTATGAACCATGATCCTCATACCTGTGTAGTTAGGATTAGAATTCTGAGCCACTGACACCAGACTTAATTGTAATTCTGACTTATTTTCTATCTCTCTTTCAAACAAACTAGTCGAATGGGTTCTGGAGGAGGGGGCCCGGCATCCCAATGTGGCTGGAACCCAAGGTTGGCCCTCTCATTCTGGAGGTTGGCTGTGGGTCAGGAGCTGTCTCCTCAGCTTGTTGAAACAGCTCCATGAGATAAGCCCTTCTGTTCCCTGGCTAGACCGTAACAGTTATTCATTGTCCATCCAGCCTTACTGGACTTATTGTATTGTATTGTTTTCTACATAATTTTCTAGCACCTGGCCAAAATTATGATACATAGTTACAGAATGAAAATGTAATGCCATCTTAAGAAAGTTATTTAGGGCTCTGGGAATGTGGCTTCATGGTACCGTGATTGCCTAGCATCCATGAAACCCTGGGTTCAATTCCTTAGTAACACACACACACACACACACACACACACACACACACACACACACACACACAAAACCACTGGAAGTGGTGCTGTGCCTCAAATGATAGAGAGATAGCATTGAGCAAGAAAAAAAAAAAACTCAGGAAAATTCCCTACCCCTGAGTTTATGCCCCTCGACTGGCAAAAAGAACAAAAACAAATCAAATCAAAACAAAACAAAAATATTCAGTTAGTAAATGCAAAATAAATAACCCACACTTGGAATATATAATTGCTCCTTCCATACTGACACCTGACAACAGTTCCTAATTCATGTACTTTACTTATATGAGGATACTGTGTTGAAAAAAGTCTCATTCATTAAGTCATAGCAATTAATTCCAGGGTTGTGCTTAGATATCAGGTAAAGTTTAATTCTGGAAATTCAACCATTCCAAGATTTGTGTCCTCACTGCTAATCACAAAGAGAATGGTAGGCTATGTGTGATTTTGAAATCTTTTTGGTCAGTTATGGCACCAAAAATGCAGAGGCTAATTAATAGTTGTGAAAGAAAATAAGGAATAACTCCAGATAGAAGGAATAAATGATAGTAATTAAGGTATACCAGAAACTGTTCTTGAGAACCATTTTTGGTTATTGTAGAACTAGTTGTCAGCTAGGCTTTTCCTCATTGCCTTTAGCATTCTAAATCTCTTAGGCTAGCTCTTAATCTCTGTGTGATAAATGTATCTCCTTCTATGCTATTCTTTCATACCTTATCTCCTTTGCTTTCTAAAAATCTTATTCTTTCTATATTTCTCTATGAACATTTCCTGATACTAAATACACCTATACAGATGGCAGAGGATGCTAATGTAAGGGTCCCATAGCTCATCAGTCATTAATGTAACAAAATGGAAAAGAGGACATATTTATTGCTACTTCAATTTTTCTGAAATGCTGCAATATCATGTGGTTAAAATTTCCATTCTTTGTCTACACAGTGTCATTCAGTGCACATAAATGCAAATATGAGCCAGGTGCTGGTGGTTAACTCCTGTAATCCTAGATACTCAGGACGTTGAGACCAGAGGATTGTGGTTCAAAGCCAGCCTGGTCAGGAAAGTCCATGAGACCCTAAACTTCAATTAACCACCAGAAACCCAGAGGTAGTGCTCTAGCTTAGCACCCAGGATCAGAGTTCAAGCCCCACAACCAACAAAAAAGGTGAAATATGACTTTAAGTTTCCCCAAAAGGAATGACAAGTTCAATAATCTTCCCACACAAAAAAATTCCAAAATGATTCAGTGCACCTACTTTTGCTGAGTTATGTTATGGATTCTTTTCTGGACCTATGTTCTAAAAACAAATCATTTAACTAAGGATACAGGTGGACCCATTTCAACAATGAGATGTACAAGTCGTTATGTCGAAAAACGAACATTACAACTTTGGTGGGGGGGAGGATCGGGTATGGGGAGGGGGGAATATGGGAAGTGATGGGAAGGGGAAACAAAGAGGAGGCAACAATGATTGATAAGAAATGTACTCGTTATCTTGCCCATGTAATTGTAAATCCTCTGTATGGTATGCTCACAATAATAAAGAAAGAAAAAAATTTGTAAAATATTAGCTTTACAATAAACTTCATCTAATATTTCTCGTTTGAAAAGAGAAGTCCATATAGTTGATGTCACTTGGCTTTCTTACTATCTTAGTTTAAAGCCAAACCAGGCAGGAGACTCTGCCAAACTCTTATTTGTAATTGCACAGCAAAAAAGCCAGAAGTGGAGTTTTGGTTCAAGCAGTAGAGTACTAGCTTTGGGGGTAGGTGAGCAGGAAAGAAAACTGTTCAGGGACAGGGTCCAGCCTCTGGGTTCAAGCCCCAGAACCAACACATGCTAAACACAAAAGCAAACAAAAAACCAGATATTTCATTGGGACCCTCCTTAAAGGAGTATTGGTCTGAGAAGTGGCTCCTTTTGCTGATCATACGCACTGGATGTTTTTTGGAATCCTTATTGCTCTGGAGAACTCAGGACCAAACTAAAGTAATTGATAACTGACTCCTGCAACAAAAGAATCATCTCAGGGGTGAAATATCCATCCAAAAAACACTATAAAACATCCATGTCTTTGTTTCTTTGCAGTAGAATATTTTTGGGGTCCAGTCTTGGGCCTGAACTCTGGGCCTGGGCGCTTTATCTCAGCTCTTCAACTCAAGGCTAGCGCTCTACCACTTGAGCCACAGCACCACTTCTGGCTTATTTTTGCTTATGTGGTGCTGAGGAACCTAACCCAGGGCCTCAGGCATGCAAGGCAAGTGCTCTACCACAGAGCCAATTTCCCAGCCCCTGCAGAAGAACATATTTAAAACAACGTTATTTCCTTTTGTTCTATGCTGGCCATCAAATGGCACATTATATCTTTTTGTAATACTCTCAACTAGAAGTTTACAGAAAAATTATATATAAGTAAAAACACACACTAGAAAAAGTCAGGGACAGAGTTTCCTTCAAGCCTTCAGATTCTCTTCTTTTACAGTAAAAAGGAAAGCACAAGTTAAGTTGAACTTTGTCAATCCTCTATGTTCCATTCCTCTACTGAGATCAGTTTCCACATCCAGTAACAGTTACTTCCAGAAACAGTCTATGGTGCTGCTTGAGGTATAATGAATGATTTCTGGCTTCACTGAAATAATACAAGAACACATTTGGAGCTGATGTAACACGTGTTTCAGAGACAACTTAGTAAAGAGAAAATATGAAATTTATATTTCTTATAAATACATTATTCATGAGTATATTGAATTCAAAATTTGTAAATTCTCTGTAAATTAAGGCGAATTTTAAAGAGGAAGAAGGTTCTCAGATCATTTTTTTGTGAGTGTATGTGCTGCACATTATTTCCCAAGTGTACATAAATTTGTTAACTCGTGTTAACTATAGCAATAATAAGAGAAAGAGAAATTTTGTGTTTAAAAATAAGGGTTCAATACACTATAGAAGACTCCACAATTAAGACCACCTTGAAACAATAAAGCCAAGTCCAGTATGTAGATTTATGAGAGTGATATAGAGAAAGCATTATTCCTACGTGGAACAGGAAGTATGAGGCCACTCCCTTCCTAATCACACTTGCTAATGACACAACTTTGTAGAAATTGGAATGGAAGAATAATTCTGTTTCCAATGCAAGTCAGATATAAGAGCATGGATTTAATAAGGAAAAAATTCCATCTTGAGAGAGCAGGGATTATACTAGCCATCAACTGGTGGATAAGATCACATTTTTTTCTTTCCTTTACTTATATATTTTTTGTTGGTGGTGGTCTTGGCACTTGAATTCTGGGCCTGGGCACTGTCCCTCTGCTAGTCCGCTCAAGGTTAATGCTCTACCACTTTAGCCACAGTGCGGCTTCCAGTTTTCTTGCAGTAAATTGGAGAAAAGAGTCTCCTGGACTTTCCTACCTGGGCTGGCATTGAACCCCAATCCTCAGATCTCACCACCACCCAGCTTAGGATCACATTTCTAACAGTGTACATTCAGCATATGTAATGTGTATGTTCATCTATCTTTATATGAATTCTTGAGTTAAAAATCTGGGCTACAGCTTAGATTTTACACTCACAAAAATGTTTGTAGTTTAAAAGATGTTTCGGCTGGATAAATGAAACCTAAGTATGTAAAGGAGTCTGGGAAGTTCAGATTGCATCCAGCCTGGGCAGAACAGTGTTTGAGACACTATTAACCAGCCAAAAGCTAGATTGGAAGATTGGCTCAGGTGATGGAATAACAGGCATGAGCAAGAGTGATGAATAAGAACTTGAGGCTTTTGCATACATGCATATAAACATACACATACACACAGAGGCACTTATATGTGCACACACATATACACAAATGAAGCAACTCTCAGAATATGTAGAAAAGTTAGAAAACAATAGAAAGTATGTCCTGAGTAAGACTAGAATCAAGTGATAATTTTTAATATTAGAAAGACCTCCAGTGAACTTTCTTCAAAAAAGTTTGAGAATATTACATAAGTAGGGACCAGAGATAGTAAGAGAGTCAAGTAATCAATATTAAAGGGATTGGATCCATGGAGGAATGAATCAGAGACCCGGCAGGTGCATTTGAAAATGTTCATACCCTGTGTCAAATGTTAGAACATCTTTGGAAATAGTGCAAGAACAGTCTGAGAAGTCTAGTGGATAATATCACTGGAGAAGTTCAGAATTGATAGTCTGTATCTAGATTAAATAAACCAAGAATGGGCTGGGAAGGTGGCTCAGTGATAGAGCGCTTGCCTTGCACGCATGAAGCCCTGAGTTTGATTCCTCAGCACCACATAACAAAAAGAAAAAAGCCGGAAGTGGCTCTGTGGCTCAAGTGGTAGAGCACTAGCCTTGAGCTGAAGAGCTGAGGGACAGCATCCAGGCCCAAAGTTCAGGCCCCATTACCGGAGCCAAAAATAAATAAATAAACAAACAAACAGATAAATAAATAAACCAAGAAACTATGGTGGGGCAATGTGATACAAGCCTTGAATTCTAGCACTCAAACTGACAGGAGATCAGAGACTGGAATTACTACTGATACCTTCCCTGGACCAGGTAGTATAATTTTGTCTTAATAAAACAAACCAAACAAGAAAGGAATACACAGTTGGAAATTTGGGCTAATTTCTTCATTATGTTTTGAGAAGCCAAGTTTTCTATTGAAATACAACTGGTATATAATCCTCAGTTGTCTTTTATTTTATTTTTTATTTTTTAACTCTTTTTTTAATTTTTTTTTTTTTTGGTTCCAGTTGTGGGGCCTGAACTATGGGCCTGGGCACTGTCGCTCATCTCTTCAGCTCAAGGCTAGCACTCTACCACTTGAGCCACAGTGCCACTTCCAGCTTTTTTTCCTTTTTGCTTATGTTGTGCTGAGGAATTGAACCCAGGGCCTCATTCATTCGAGGCAAGTGCTCTACCACTGAGCCACCTTCCCAGCCCCTGCTCAGTTTTGTTTTAAATGCGCACTTCATTACAGAACATTCCTAGATGCAAAGTGGTTCATGATTCCCAGCCAAAATTTGAAAAAGTAAGTAATCATCATTCTGTTAGATTCCTAGGAAAGGATGAAGGATTACAAAAGCTTAAGCCTGGAGGAATAACAAAGATCACCTAATGTAGGTCTTTATAGATCTTGCTAAATTAGAGTTTAGACTTCAAAAAATATTTTGGTTTCGTTTGTAATTTCATATTCTATAGGATACTACAAAATTATTTTTAGGTAGAGGGTTTAATTGACAAATTCACAGATATTTCTTGCATTCTATTTACCTAGCATATTGTTTCAAGCGAGTTATAATTAGAACTCAGTTAATAGATAATTCTAACTGTTCATGTAGAAAATGATAATGTGAATAATTTAGACTGAGTTGCCAAGAAATTGATGATATTAATTTATAAATTTAGAAAAAGCAGTTTTTGATGATTTAATATAACATGGTATGAAGAGAATAATTGTGTAACATCTTCTTTCTTCTACCTGTATGTAACACAGGAAGCAATTTCCTTAATTACGTGCCTCTGTATACAGTGAGAAAAATGCTAGGATTTGGGTTTGTTTTTAATTTTGTTTTTGTTTTATTGCTTTGTCATAAGGCTTGAACTCTAGACCTGGACACTGTCTCTGAGCCTGTTAAGCTCAAGGCTTGTGCCCTACCACTTCAACCTCAGTACCACTTGTGTCTGGCTTTTGCTGAAAAGTATATTGGAGATAAGAATCTAGGGAACCTTCCTGCCTGGGTGCGCTTTTAACTGTAATCTTCCAATCTTAGCATCCTGAATATCTATGATAGTAAAAAAGTATAAATATAAATAATATTTGCAAGAATACCAGTAAAGGAAAAATGATGCAACCCAGTATATTGTGGTGTTCTTTCCAGAACACGGAAGGCATCACATTAGCAAGGTGTAGTATTTTTCCCAATAGAGATAAGCTATTTGTGATGTGAATTAAGGGAATTTTGAGGTGCACCCTACAAGTTCGAAACTGTTGGTCTAGGATGATTTTATGGCATAAATTTTGGGATTGATGGTCATAGAAATAATAGCTTAATCTGATAAACAATTGCTTACTCTTGAAGAATTAATTATAACAGATGCTTTATTGTTTTATCCTATACCAGAATATGGCTATTTTTCTGTTCACTTCTCAATCTGTAACACCCCATTGGAAAATGAATCTATTGCAGAATTACATAACATGCAAACAGGTACTATTTTGAATCTCTCAGGTATGGAATGTTGAGAATTTGAAAGTGAGTTGTTATTAGTCATAGGAATTTTGAAGAACACACATATTCTGTCCTCTTAACAACTTATTTACTTTTAAAAGTTATGGGTTTCCATAGAATTAAATGGTTTTCGCTTTTAGTATGAGAAAGTACTAATTTATTCTTTTTTGAAAATATTGGCAAGTATATTGTGAAAAAATTATCTAGTTGGATAACATTCAAGTTGATGGCCCTCTGATAAAGAAGGGGTAATTAATTCAAATTATATGACAAATAGTACTGATTTTTTAAAAAGTTACTATATAAAGAATAATATTTACTATATCAATACAGTGAAATTTTATTTCATGCAGCTTATTTTTTAAATTTAATTTTAATGTGAAAGTGATGTGCAGTGGGTTAGCAATTGTAAGGCACTGAATACATAACTTTTCAAACTTGTTATGCCCTCTCTCATTTTTTCTCACATTTTTCCTTCACACCCAAACCCCTCACACGTTGTAATGTACATTTCCAACATATTGTCTTGTGAGTATTGCTATTGCATTGGTTTTCCTTTTGTCCTATGTCTCGCCATTTTGTTGTTCCTCTTCCCTTCCCCAATTAAGGTAAATGTATACACAATACACAGGGTACCAAAATCAAACACAGTAGGAGTTATACCATAGGGGAAAAACCCAAGGAAAATAGAAATCACATAGTACATTAAAAACAACAACTGCAAATAAATATCTCTTTCCATATCTTGGAGTTCATTTTGCTCAGCATCAGCTTATATGTTCATGTATATGCATAACAAAGCCACTGGAAAATAATAGTTTCATGGATACTATATCATGAAAACAACATGTTAACTGTTTTTGATGGTAAAGGTGGAATTAGGATTGGTAAATTTGCGATTCTGATAAAGGAATTTCAAAAGTGTTTTAAAATTATGACAGGTAAATTTTAATTGTTCTAACTTTTAACTTAGCCTATTAAGAAAATTTAAAATTGCCTGGGAAAATAGGCTTTCATGCAAAGAAATCCATGGAGACTTAGCTGAGAGGGAGCAATGTGGGTAAGGTGGCTCATTTTCACAGTAAACAAACAAACCTCACAAACCGTGCTGTAAATCCTGTAGATTCCCATGAGAATTGTCCTTACCTAGGAAATATACTCTTACTGTGTGAAACAAGGTGGTAGGGGAATTTAAATTCAAAGTTTTTTTTTTTAAAAATAAGACATCAAAATTTGTGAATTGACCTTTAATTACTAAACAGTAATTCTCTTAAAAAGATTATTTGGGTCAAAATATTTAGGGAGAAAGTGTCCTCCACAATGAAAGAATGTATTGAGTTTACACTTCTCTGTTTTAATACTTTCCACAATGTCTTTGCACGTGAAGCACTGAAACACAGAAAAAAATCTGATTGAATACTTCAATGATTTCACATTTCTAAGTAGCTCAAAAATATAATATTCTTATTAACATGAGATAGTGAAAACTTCTTTTATTACGTAAGCCAAAAAGTTTGGGGATCAGAAAAGAATTGAGCAAATAGAAAAGGTAAGAAAACACGTTATTAGAAGCCCTCGCTAAGCGTTTTGGTTTCAGCAGTGGAGGGGGCCAAAATATTTTTATATAGTGATATAGATTGTGTTAATGTTTTTGCTACCTAAAGTGATTTTACAGAGCTTATTTGGCTCAGTATAATGCAGAACAAATTGAATGAAGACATGAAAATAAATTCCACCTCCAAATAAAAGTTTTCAAAGATAAACCATGAAGATGTAGCAGTGGGGGACGCTTTATAGTGCTTCAGCTTCACTAGAATTGAAGCCAAGAACCTGTGATTAATTGGAAATCAGGCAAGAGCTAAGAGGAGGACATAGAAGTAGGACATAGAAGTATTGTCCTTTGTAACAGACAATATCATCCAAGGAATTGGTGATTTAACTCTATTCTTCTCCATACATCTTGTTGAGCAAATACAAGACCAAGAGGAAAATAACCTATTGAAATAATTTTGCAAAGAATAACTTCACTGTTCCTGATATGGTATCTAAGGAGAGTCTTAAGAGAGAAGATAAAAGTTTTAAGAGATAAGATAAAAGTGGAGTATTCTTAGGTTTCCTCTCAGCATCTTGTTAGCAAAATATATCTTTGAGGTTAGAAGTGATTGAACCAAAAAGTGGTGGAGTACTTATTTTTGTGGGCACTTTAGACACAAGAAGAATTCAAGGTAAAAGAAAAAAGAAAAAATTATAGCTAAATATTTGTGATTATAGGTTCTTGGACTGGATTTTTGGAGACAAAGTTTTGCATTAGCGTTGGTCCTCATTAATATAGTTGTTGGATTTTCGTGGCAACCAAAAGAAAAGGGGAAGTTTAATGGACTCGCTTGAACAAGTAAACAGCATGATAGAAAATAATGGCAAATAATATTTAATGAATTATTTTGAACAATTACTTTGTGAGAACAAGGAAGGAAAGATATAATTCAAAATCACTTGACGTTATTAAAAGTATGAAAATGGAGTAGTGAGGAGATTGAGAGAAAACAGAGAGGACTGTTTTCTCTCCAGTGGAGTAATAGGTTCTTGATCTTGTTTCTTCCATTCTGTCTTCACAAGCTATCAAGTGTGACTCAGGACTGGAGTATCCAGTTCAGACAAAGCACTCGCAGAAGAAAATATTTGCAGAAGATATAGATGATTTATAACCTTAGACAATCTTTTTAAACCTGGTCAAAATTCTCTCCTACCCCAAACTGCCCTCTTTGAACAGTTTGTTTGCTTTTCCAAAGACTACCTTCATTAACTGCTTAAAATTTTGAGAGGTCATATTCATACTCTCTAGAGATTGCTGTTTGGTTGTCATTTTTGTGTGTTTTTGTTTGTTGTTTCTTTTAATTGAATTTCAAAAGGTTGTGCAAGTGTGTTACAATTAAATATGTCCATCTAATTGTCTAATGCTCCTGGATCAGAGTCACTCCTTCTATCAGTGTCAACCAACTCTTTCTCCAAGATTGAGTTCAGATTTAGCACTTCCTTTATTAAATATGTACATTGAGTATTCTAGCTGTACTTGCCCCTTGTTCCATTTTTCATTCATTCTAATTCTTTACTATTGTTCCTCTCTGGTTTCAATTTCCTGATAGTCATTCTGTTAAACTGCCTGTTAATACTTTGAAAGGTTTATGTACATTCCATGGAGTTTCACTCCCACATATACTTGAACTGATGTCAGCTTATATTTCCATAATTCATTCATCTGCAATAACAATTTGCAAGACTGGAGATGTGAAGCACTTAGACATGATTTTATTCTCGTTCATTTGGAAGATTAATCTTTAGTCAACAAGAAAATTTAAAAATGGCTTAGAATTTATTCCTAACTACCAGTTTTTATAAATGGCTTTGTACAATGGTGTATGATTATTTTATTTTACATAGGATAATTTTTTTTACTACCTATAAGTTTTGGAAAAAGAAGAAAACTAAAATTTACTACTTAGAGGAATATGACAGAAATAAAAGACAGATTTTATTTTTGTCACATCTCTCATCAGTACCCATATTCAAAACTTAAAGTCATATTTCTTACTATGTTAGACAGATAGGGAAAATATAAAACAACACATGATAAGGCATCTATTAGTGACTTTTTAAAATGTACCTTCTTATGTGATGAAATTTACTTTATTAGCTAATATTTGGGTTTGAAATATGGGAGGCTGATCTATTTAACACATTTCTGGAAGGCACCTACTGAACAGCACAAATGGTGGGGAGTACTATTTCTACACATTAATGAATGGTTGAACTTGTTTGCTATTGGTGCTGGGTACGTAAATCAACTCTATTGTAACTAGCTCCCTACACTTGAAAACCTTGTAATGTCACTATCATCTACTTGTCAAGTGTTATTTTGGCAAATGTGATTTTAAATAGTTTGAAAATGAATATACTTTCAGGAGATTAAATATAGGTTATCTTTGGTTTGAGAATGACAACATTTTTTTATACTACAGAACCTAGTTTTACTGAAGTATCAGTGATTTGAAGCACTAAGGATCTTCTCAGTTAATGTTTTTCTAAATTATATTTGATCTTTAAATCAAGTATTCCTAGACTTGGTAGGGCAACTATGGATCTATCATTTCAGAAACTATTTTTAGGCTGCACTGAAATCTTTCATTAATCATTAGGAGAGGGGTATTTAAAATAATCTTGTTCATTTGTAATTTTGTTCACTCATATGGGCTGGTCATCTGTAAATTGAAAGTTTGAATTACAGTACTTTCTCTCAGATTTTGTGATCTCATCTTTCATTTTAACTTGCCTTGCATTTCACAATTGAATTCTGCTAATTCTTGTAAGGAATTGGGGTCCTGAAATATTATAGGAAATGAGAAATTGAGATGTCTTCAATTATTTTCTTTTGGCATGTTGCATGGGCCTATGTGAGAAGTCTTGCCCTTGTTATCTGATGATACAGATAACTGGGAACTTGTATCCTCGGATCCGTGGGTCCTTCAGAAGAATAATAGCTTTTAGACATCATATCAGCAAAATTTGTGTATAATCAGTAAGAATGCTTCAGAAATATGGAGAAAACACTTTGGGACCATCGAGTTAAAACAATAAACAGAGCATCAGAGTAAAATCCCTTATAGATTAGCAGAAAACAAGACTGTTATATTACCATGTGAATTCAGAAGATCACAAACACTTAGAACTTATCACAAGTTTATACCGGAGATATTGCATTGATACTTTTTATATTCTAATATATATCCTAAATCTCATTATTTATATTCCATTCTATTTATCGGAATAAACGTCAATGTATTTGTCAAATTATCAATTCTATTAAGATTCACTCTGTGAAATTTAAAATCAGCACATATTTTATATTTATAAATATAAAATATATAAGTATATATAATATAAAAATTGTTTTGCATTGTTTTGTTGTGGTTAGGGAATCAAAGGCAACTCTGTTTTAAAGTATTATTCCATTATCTCTACCTCAGTGTTTGGTAGAGTTAGACTTAAAGCTTTACCATTTGTAGATTTACAGCCTAGAGGCAAGAGGAAACACTGTGATTAAAACATTACCAATTTAAGGCCTAATATCGAGGAGAAACATGGACTTTTCCAGGAGCTATGGAAATATTTGGTGATAGAGAGTCAGTAGTGTAAGTTCCTGCCTGGTTGGATGCTAGACAGGCCAGGAGAGTAGGTAATCATGCATATGAAAATTTTTTCACCTTTTTGGCTTTAGCTACTTTTGAAATGATAAGTATAATAAACAATTATATTTTAACAAAATACCTTCCATTCTGAACAATTCTGTCTGAACTGTTCATCTCTCTATGATCCCTTGTAACTAAGGTTAGTTTTGTTCCAGAAAGACAATCTATGCTGTCAGGGTAAGATATTTTGGTTGGTCTGTTCCTACAAGGAAGAAGGTTAAAGGTTCAGGTAGACATTTGTCCCAGCAAGACCTCATTTGGGAAATGTTAAGCTGCAGAAGTTTAGAAGTAGCTCTCAAGCAAGACTTACTTTGAATCCATTAGCTCTACAAAGCTAACTCAGTTGATAAATAAGTACTTGAAAAGCCATCACCTTTGGACTTAGCTGTAAAGGCTTCAAAGTATGATCAAATTTGAAATGAAAATGACAAAATAGTCATTGACAAAAAATTGTAAATATGATCAATCGACCAAATGATATAAGCTTTTCCACTATACACAGAATTTTAGAGAAATAAGATCAATCGCATTTTAAGGAACAATAAGGGTTCCTTGTTACAAATAGGCAACCATGGATATATGCCTGTATAAAGATTGCATCATTAAGTACTTAAATTTAGAGGGTACTACATGCTTCAGCAGCAGGTCTACCCAAATTACAATAATACAGAGATTAACATGGCACTTGCACAAGGATGATATGAAAATTTGTGAAGTATTCCATATATTTCATTCTTCTGATGCAAGAAATATAAAAACAGTTATTAAAAAGTTGATTACAAAAATACAAGTGTAACAATACATGTAATTCATAGAATTAAAGGTTAGTTTGACATCAGTGTATTAAATCTTCACCTTAGAAAGGTCTTTACATAGCATAACCTTTACAAAACTTGAAATTAGATAACATTGTCAATTTATCCCAAAGAAATAAAATAATATAAGGACCTAGGAAAAATGGAATCTTAAACTTCTTCTATATTGAATGCAATCTGAAAGGACACAATTATTAATGAAACTATACATTATATAAAAATGTAGAATTCAAAATATTATATCTAGGAGCGAATGAAATAGATTATGGATATTGTACAAACATAGATATATTTTTTCCCAAAAGCACTAGGAACATCTTTAATTTCTATACTATTCATTTCAACAGATAAGTTAAAATTATTTCTGATTAAAAAAATCACAAACTCTGCAGAAATCATTATAGATGTATACAAAAAACTCTTGAATACATTTTGACATCAGAGTCAGGCAAATCACTTGGAAGAATACCATGGAATCCATGAATTTTTAAAGTAAGATATTGCTGTTGCTTTGTATTGTGAAAAAAATTATAGGGACACAAAGGATGGACTGGCATTTTTGAAATTTAAGAAACTTAACCAAACCATTACGACTTAGGAGAACAATTTGTACAGCCTTCCACAACTTCAAAGAGGTAGTGATACATACTTATCCTTTTGGCAATATTAAATGCAGTTTCTTCCAAGCTGTTCTTCAAACCTGGTTTGATATAATGATTCAACAGAGTATCTTTTCTATTTCTATTCCCAGCAGCAACATGCAAGGCTGACAAGAGGCCTTTAGTTTGGGGATTGGTATCTGCCACTCTGGTATTATTCCACATATAAGCACTGTGCAGGGGTGTCAGCCATTCAGAGTTATTGCATGAATATCTGCCTTGAGATACCAACTCATGGACAATGTCTAAATGTCCACTGTAGGCTTCCATATAAAGAGGGGTATACTCATCCTCATCCCTAGTATTCATCTGGGTGGCCTTTTTGGAAAGTAGTCTCCACACCATAGTAAACCGTTTAATTTCGACATCCCAAAGAAGAAATTTGCTTGGATCCTACTCCATTTTTTTCTTGAAATTGATACCATTCCTCACTTTTTCACCTTGTTCCTTGTCTGAACATTAGGACCCTTGCTGTCTTCATGTGCAGCTTATATTAGGAGCGAGAAAATAGGAAACAATGCCTTCTTTGTAAATGATTTGGGAAATACCATGTTATAGTGTAAGAGAACTCACTATTCAACATATGGGCTTTAAGAGCTTTCTAGTAGCTTTCTAATGTTGGTATCCAACATTAGAAAAAAATGTATAATGCAGTAGTAAAAGAAGTCCTTTGTATGACTACCTAAATTCTTGTTTTTTTTTTTAAAGACACTTGTTTTCATCTAAAAATAGGCCTGTCTATTGCCTTCAAGTGATTTTGATGATTGAAGATGCTTAATGAGAAGTCAAAATGTGTTAGTAGTCCTTTACTATCAATTAAATTTCACTTTTTCTTCTTGGAAAATATAATGATCAAAGCAATAGTTCAGAATCAGCAAGCAATAGTTCAGAATCATGCTTCAAGTGCAAGTGAATCACCAGTAAGTAATCCTCGATTCCATTTTCCACAAAGTTTTGTCACAGATACAATGTGCCTGCCTTCTGTAGCTGCTTTCCCAGCCTGGACCTATTCCTTCATTGTATAGGAAAAGTGTGATTCAACTGATTTCAGTCAGATCTGTTAGTAGAATTATCAAGTATTTAGATTCTTTTTAAATTAGTTGTGGGGCCTGAACTCTGGGCCTGGGCACTGTCCTTTAGCTCTTCAAATCAAGGCAAGCGCTCTACAACTTGAGCCACAGAACCATTTCTGGATTTTTCTGTTTATGTGGTGCTATTCTGGGAAATGGCAGAGCAGAAAGTGAAATGATGCAACTAAAAATATAAAAGCAAAATAAATTTGGATAATTATGGAGCAAACATATTGTCTATGGGAACCATGAAAGAGAAAGAGGAAAAGAGATACAGATGTGAAATGGCATAGCTAGCCACAAAATCCATGCTTCTAATCAATTTACAGAGCAAACAATTTTTGTATTTTTTAGAAGAGATGGAAATAGAATTTATGTATTTACTTGAAATTAGTAAATACATTTTTAGTCGCCTGCGTAAAGAGACATAGCTTTGACCAAATTACAGACAAGAATCTTAATCCTTGGGCTGGGAAGGTGGTTCAGTGGTAGAGTGCTTGTCTTGCAGCTTACTACAGTGTGGAGAGTACTTTCCAAAAGGGCCACTTATATGAATACTAGGGATGAGGATGAGTATACCCCTCTTCATCGCGTAGCCTAGTGTGGACACCTAGACATTGACCATGAGTTGGTATCTCAAGGCAGATATTCATGCAATAACTGTGAATGGCTGGACACTGCTGCACAGTGCTTATATGTGGAACATATTGCAACAGCACACACACACACACACACACACACACACACACACACACATACATCATCAGATTTCTTCTTAAGTATTTTTTGTGTATGGTCTTAAGAAGAAATTTACATTACTAACTTGAATTTCTGACAGGAAAATATCATCACTGTACATCTTGATTCTATGCTCTCTGTTTTAAATTACTATCTAAGTATGTGCATTACATATGTACAGGAAAAATTAAGAGCCACAGGGGTGGCTCAGGTCTTTAATCCTACCTAATCAGAAAGATGAAGTCTGATGACTGTGCTTTGAAACCAGACAAAAAAGAACATTAGATTCTGGTTTGAAAGTAACCAGCAAAAGCTAGAAATGGAGCTTTAGTATAAGCAGTAAAATGCTAGCATTGAGAAAACTAAAACAAAAACATAACAAATTCTGTGACAGAGCCAGGCCCTGAGTTCAAGCTCCAGTATTGGCACCAAACTAATGAATGATGAATGAATGAATGAACTAAAAATAAAATAAGTGGTCACATGTGGAGAGACAGGTAAAATGTAACAACCATGGTGATTGGATTACGTATTATTTTGTAATAAGTCAAATTATCATTTTTCCTAATCACTAATATTTTAATTGAACTTTTTTGTACAATAAACCATGAATTTGGCATTCATGTATATGTGTGTGTACATGTGCGCACGTGTGTGTGTGTGTGTGTGTGTGAGGTTGCAATGTTGCTTGCCAATATGGACAGAGTGAGGCTGAAAAGAGCTATGTTACAATATTGTTATTTATCAGTTTTCTGTCCTGTCATTTCAGTGGAACCACCCTTTTGTACATTTTATTTGTCAAATAATAACATCATCATAATCAAAGCATTTACACCATTAAGTTAGATAAAAGAGATCACTTTCAGCTCTTAGTATATGCTAGGAAAGAAGATACACATATAATTAGGTAGTAAGTTATTGCTGTAAGATGACTGTCAGTACAAAATATGTATTTGACCTCTTAAATTGGATATACTTTTAAGATATACTCATAGAGTAATTTTGACCAACTTGACCAAACAGGTATTACTCTCCAGTTATTCCTGTGAAACTCAAGGTGGATAAACTCTTTCCGAATTTCTGTTGAAAATAGCTTTCTTTGTAAGATTGTATCTATTCACACTAAGATAATAAACCCCGTATTTTTTAGGTTTGAATATCCCATCATATTGACTGAAAATAAGTATTGTGGATATGTTTGTTAGATATACATTGCAAAAACAAACAAAAAAGCATGTGTCACCTCCAGATTGTGGATGCATTTGAAGTTGTATTATACATACAAAGGTTTCTTCATTAATAGTACTTTTGTGGGAGTAACTATCACAACGTTAAGAAATAAGGCTTTTTGAATATCTTTTCCAATATAAATAACATCCCAGAGTGAATCTTGCAATTTCTGAAAACCCTTTGAATATTTTAGTGTTATTTCAGTTCATTGACTATACAGCTAAAGACATTTCTGAAATAAGCATTGTTAAAATCTGAAAATGTAAGTGGGTATACAGGCTTTTTATGCATCATTTTATGAAAAGCCAGTTTATGAAAATAAAAGATATAGATTAAAAAATGGAAGTGAATTGGGTGAGCTACTTATTAGCATAAATTTATTTTCTATTAGCAAAGTCCTTTGAATGTATATGATGAAGTTAAATTATGTCCTTCGTGACACTATGCTTCAGTTATTTTTAGAATCTTTGTAGTTATAAGAGTGAATTTGTAGTATAAATAAATATCTTTGAAAATGATTAGGATTAATCTTGTGTTTTGTTTCCTACTCCCAAGAAAATGAGTTATTTTCAAGTGTTAACAGTTTACAATTGAATCTTCAGTATCTTAAGAAATTTTGAACAAATATAGTAGTATTGATGTCTTTTTTTGGGGGGTAGGGGAGTCTGGTAGTGGGGCCTGAACTCTGGGCCTGGGCGCTGTCCCTCAGCTCTTCAGTTCAAGGCTAGCGCTCTTCCACTTGAGCCACAGCACCACTTGCTGTTTTTTTTCTTTTTGCTTATGTGGTGCTGAGGAATCGAACCCAGGGCTTCATGCATGCAAGGCAAGCGCTCTACCACTGAGCCACCTTCCCAGCCCTTAATGTCTTTTTAAACCAATTGTATTCACAAGTTGGAGAGGCTTTAATTCATGCTTAGGCCTTGTTGTCTATGATTTTCTATCCTCTCATTCCTAACATTAATAATAGGTCAGACTGCATTTTTGGGTACATGAAAGGTAAATTATTTATCTGGGGTCAAAGGTGATTTTTATATCAGTCTTGCTTTAATAGCATTTTAAAGTAGTACCTTTGTCTCAAAATGTTGAGTATAAAAAGCAATCAAAATACTTCTAATGGTAAACAACTTAGTTGAGCTACAATGTGGAAATGACTGGTCCATAAGACCTGCAGTCTGTTTCCATCAGGAATTGGGGAGGCCATTCTTTCAGTAAGACAGTGTTAAACAGAGTTAGGGTCCCCAGGCAGTGTAGTGTTGAGTGAAGGGATAGAATATGATTTCTGCTATTTTGACCTAGAAATCAAGAATGTTATACTTTAGCAGTTCCTTTCACCAGGGAGGTATGCATTGATTCTGAACTTCGAGTTTTCATATTACAGTTCCCTATTTTCTAACAAAGATAAACTGAAATATCATGAGTGTACACAATAATTCTGGGAATTTTTCCTAGAATTTTAGTCATAAAATAGAATGAGGTTAATTGATACAGTCGGGGATGGACCTCAGGCTAACACTTACCATGTGTGCAATGTTGTACTAGTAATTACAACTCTGAAGACTTCAATATCATCATCTGAGAATTAAAAATGTAAGTAGTTCCACTTTATGGAATTATTCTGAGGATTAAATTAGATACCATAGGTAGAGTACTTGGAAAAATAATCAATTAGCATTTGGCACATTCTACCTGTTATTTTATCATGTGGTGAATTCTAACATTTTTACTGTGATTTTTATTGTGTCTCTTTCTGATGTGCAATGTGATGTATTGATATTCAATGCATTGATCATTTTTCTGTCACTATGAGGAAAATACCTGCAAAGAAAATTTCTGAGGAGGAAACTATTATATTGACTCATGGTTTAAGAGAACACAGTTTAAGATCAGATGTCTCCATTGTTTTTAATTATATTTTTATTATCTTAACTAGTTGTACAAGGGAATTTCCATTCAATAAATCATGATTTAAGTGTAATGGATCTTTATATAACTTTTCCCTACACTTTTTTTCTTTTTTATTTATTTTTTATTTTATTTTATTTTTTTGTGAACATTTTTTTGTACAGAGGAGTTACAATTATATGGGCAAGATAATGAGTACATTTCTTATCAAGCATTGCAGCCTCCTCCTTTGTTTACCCTTCACATCCGTTCCCAGCCTCCCCCACCCCCTCATCCAATACTCCACCCCACCAAAGTTGATTGAAATTAATAGCAATTATCCATTTTGTTAAAGTAGAGATGGTTTTACTAAACTGATTCTCACAATTCATCTTCCATTCAACAAGTAGTAACGTGTAACAATTCCCTTTGTTTTGCTCCTTATTAAATTTGTTTCCATTTTATTTTATAATGAAGGATGATTTCATAAATCTACTGTAGATGCAAAAATATGTCAATATATTTCTAACTGTATGCATTGATCTATACATACACATATATACACAGGTTACAATGATAATTTATAACTTCTGTAACTATACAAATTACTGAATTATTAAAAACATCGACGGCTCATGCCTGGAATCCTGGTTACTCAGGAGGATGAGATCTGACGATCATGGTTTGAAGCCATCCTGGGCAGGAAAGTCCATGAGCCTCTTATCTCCAAACAACCAACAGAAAATCAGAATTGGAACTGTGGCTCAAAGTATTAGAGTGGTAACCTTGAGAGAAAAAGCTCAAGGACATCACCCAGGCTCTTAGTTCAAGAACTACAATCTACCCAAAAAATCTAATTTACACCTCTGTAAGTAGAGTATTTCCATCACCCAAATGCACATCCATGCTCATTTGCAAGGTAACTCTGTTTTGTCTCAAGTACCACTAAACATTATCACTAAAGTAGCATTGGAAAGTGGGTTCATTCTATCTCTCTAATGGATTTTTCTCCACTCAAATACTCAAGTATTACAATTGTTCTAATTATTTAAATCATAGCTTTTTTTTACCCCTAATACTAGAGTTTGAATTGAATGTTTTGTGCCCCTTAAATGGGTCTTACCACTTTGTCATGCCCCCAGCCCTAAGTTATCCTGATTATTTTTCAGGTAGAAACTGGCTTCCTACTTGTGTATGAACTTGGTCTCAGTGCTCTTTATGTTATTCTTCCTGGAATTTAGAATAACAGGTGCATGGCATTGTGTACAGAACTTTCTGTTCAGTCTGGGCTTTAGCCACTATCCTCCCAACAGTTCACTCCCATGTAGTCACGAATTTCATAAGCTTGTCATTGCTGATTTTTTTTAAATCTTTCATTTCCTGCAGGTTCTTTAGTACTGAATTAATTTTTGTTTTCTTGGGTTGTTTTGTTTCATTTGAATCTATGTGTTGAGTTGTTCCTCACTTTTCCTTTTGTTTCTTTCCCTCAAGTTATTACCTAAAGTGCTAAGAGACCAATTCTTCTTTTTCAAGATAATCAGGGTGAACATTATTTATTCCAAAGCAATTTCAGTATCTATGAATTGTATACACATGCTAAGTGCAGACTTTGGCATACACAGAGAGATCATGAAATATATGAAGAAAATAAAACTACATATGAATGCCAGGAGGAGAATAAGCTATTATTAATTGTTTGACAGAGGTTTCTCTTCTAGTGAAAGAAATTATATTGCTTGATGCAGGATTTCAAAAAATCATATTGCTAAGAGGAACCTAAACAATCATCTAATACTATAGACTTGAGAGTGATGAATTGACTTCCTGAATAATTTATTTTTGGGTCAAATAAAAGCAGGCTTCCAAAAAGAGAGTAGATTTTAGAGAAACATGATGAATTTTATGTAAATAGGTCCTTAGCTGATTTTGTTAATTTGTGAACTAATACAGGGAAATAAAGTACAGCAAGGTAAAAAAAATAAATAACTTCACATTGAAATACTCATTTGTGTTTGTATATGTGTGCATGCATGTATGAATATGCACACGAACATGTGCATATGCTCATGCATGCATTCATCATTGTTGAGGCTTGATAGTCCCTGGGAACTATTCCTCAGCTTCTGTGCCCAAGGATAGTGGTCTACTACTTCAGCCACTGCTACAATTCTGTTGTGTGTTTTTTTTTTGAGATAATCGCTTGCATTTTCATGATTGAACATTGGTCTTCAGATCTCAGACTCTTGAGTAGCTAGCTAAGCTTATTCAGCCTCTGAGTAGCTAGTTAAAATTCTACCTATCCTCTGTGCTTCACTGCTCTTTTATTCTTTTCCTGAGGTATTCACAAGCCTAAGTCATATATATGTCTACTTGCTTTAAAAATATTCTTACTGCTTGGCACCAGGGTATCACATGTGTACTCTTAATTACTTAGGAGGCTTGAGGACAGAACCCAGGCCAAAATTTAGTGGACTTATTTCTCAATCTATAGTGAATTGGATAATTTCCACCATCCTGCACTATCTAGAAACTAAGATTGGAAGGACTGAGGATCCAGGCCAGTCAAGGTAGCAAGCTAGAAAAGTTGGTGAGCAACTCTGATGCCATTGATGATGGGAAGGCTAAAAGGACAGTTAAGGTGCATGTTCTTGTGGAAAGGGAACCACTATCCTAAAATTAACCACAGATATGATGCCGGCCTGCATGAACAATATACCCCAAGTTGAAATCCCCACATTTTCCACAACCAAAATAAGTATATACATTAACATCCAAAAACTTAATAAATCTGTTCTTTGTTCTAATATCAGCTTTGTCTGATTATCATATGATGTGACAGAAAATTTCTTCATTAAACTTATGATAATTTTAAAATACCTAGAAAATACTTTCTCACTTATTTAGTGCAAATGAATGGCAAATTGCCTCATTTCTTACATATTTGACTACCACTATAAATTATTCATATATTTATTATTAATAGTAATATATTCTGATTTATTACTTTACTTTGTAACACTTTTTAAACTTTTTGCTTTTCTGCTGAAGTTGAAGCATTTAAATAGTATCATCAAAGTATATTCCTTGGATATTTAGGGGAGTTTTTTACAATATTTTTAACCAATGGCTTCTAAGAATTCTTAATTGGTATATTATTTGGTTTATTTTTAATTTCAAATTAACTTTATTGTAATGGTAATGTACACAGGGGTTACAGTTACATAAATGAGGTAATGAGTACATTTCTTCTGGAAGGAACATTGTTATATATTCCAACGATATTTTTGTACACTCAAAACAAGAACTGTTGATGCTTTTGCTGTTGCCATTGATCAATGGGTACTTTTGTTTTTTTGTTCAAGCATTTTTTATTATAAAATTGATATACAGAGCGTTTACACTTAATTAAGTCAACTAAAGAGTATACTTCATTTTCTTTTCTTTTTTTGGGGGGGGGTCCGGTTGTGGGGTCTGAAGTCTGGGCCTGAGCCCTGTCCCTCAGCTCTTCAGCTCAAGGCTAGCGCTTGAGCCACTTGAGCCACAGCAACACTTCCGGCTTTTTTCTTTTTGCTTTTGTGGTGCTGAGGAATCGAACCCAGGGCTTCATGCTTACAAGGCAAGTGCTCTACAACTGAGCTACCTTCCCAGCCCCTACTTCATTTTATTTTCTAAATTTCAAATTTTGAGCTTAAATGTTTCCTTTTGTTTCTTTAGAGTAATTCTTTTATCAAAGTTTAGGATCAGTTAATTTAATTTTGCATGATTTTTACACATGTAAATTATTCAGACACATATATTTTGCTTTTATAATATTTAACATGTGGCTATTTAAAAATTAATTTCTTAATTTTATATGGTTAGTGAATCTAAATACATTTATTTTCTTATAGTATAAAAATATTTGTCCAGGTACCAAATACTTACAGTATTTTCAAGAAGCACATACTTTATTAAGAAAGGCTTCATTACTTGGTCACTTTTTGGAAGTACTTTTACTTGAATTAAAAAAAAAAACAACTTTCAGCTCGGCATGGTGATTTGTGAAATCCATTTTCTAGCTATGGTGGGAAGTGTAAATAGAGTTTGTAATTCGGGAGAGACTGGGAAACTATGAGACCTTAGTATAAAACTATTCAGAGTGAAATGATTATGGATATAGCCATCCCTAGCATTATATACAGCACCTCGCTATCATATTCTAAATCTTGAGTTCAAACACCAGTAATATCAATCATTTGTTAAAATAAAAGGACACATGTTTCAAAATGTTTATTATTTAAAACTTATTTGCAAAAGTTCTCGTCTTCTATTAATTTTCAATTTACTTAATCTATTAAAATCCAAGTATATTGTGAGTATTTTATTTCTACTAAACTTTTAAATACTATGAGCAATATTATTATTTCATATATTAACATACTTTTACTGTTTGTGATAATTTCCTCCGTTTAATATGGTAATATCAATATTGCAAATGTGTGTATGTGTGTGTGTGTGTGTGTGTGTTTATGTGGTTTGTGTGTGTGTGTGTGTGTGTGTGTGTGTGTGTGTGTGTGTGTGTGTGCTTTGTAATCCTTGGGAGTTCACACCATTGCTTCACATATGCAAAGCCAATGGTTTACCACTGACCTATACTGTCTAGTTATAATCCAAATAGTGTTTTAAACCATGACTTTCATTCTTAGTATGCTTTTTCAAAATTATATATGATAACATGTGATCCATATTCTATCCACACTAGCAATTTTTATTGTAATTTTTGAATATTTCAACTTCCAAACTCTTGTGTTTGTTATTGATAAAGGTTTTACTTTGCTTCTTTTCTCTCTTCATTCCTTTTCCCTTTAGAGTTCAACTATTCTCTCTCTTATTTCTTTGAAAATTATCATATTCCTATTACAACATGTATATACAACGCTTTAATTTCTATTTTAATTTTTCCCATTTCCACTGATTTTAGTACAAGCTATTAGATGGATTAAAAAGAAACTTGTCTCAGGACACTTTATTTTTCTCCTTCTCTTCTCTGAATTCTTTCTGGTTTTTGAAACACAATAGCAATCACATATAGCTCCTATGTGGTCCATCATTCTTTCTCCTCTCACTTTCCTCTGTTGTACAGCTCAAGTTGTTATCATTCAGCTTTGTTATGCTACAGTGTTATCTAAATCTTAACTAATTCCTGAGTTAATTTTAGTTGTTTCAAGTATTCTCTGAAGACATTTTTCTATATATAATATCTGGGATGTTGTGTGTTTTGAAGGTACAAAATATGAGTGACTATCAAACATCTAGATATCTCTGTAGAATATTGGTCCACCTGCTCAATAAACTCCTATGTAAATTCAAGGAATACAGGTCAGTCAGAACAATCTTGTAAAATGGTGTAGCTTCAACCTTCATACTAGCTTTGAATCTTTTTATCATGATTAGAAGTGAAGACAACATAGTTCTACTACAATAGCAGACACATAGAAGAATGTAACAGATTTGTTGAAAATAAATCCTCAGTTGTATGGTCAATAGATTTTGAAAACTATCCTATGACTTTATGAAATAAAAATAGAATCTTAAATGGGTGTATTGGCACTATTGTCTTTCGGGATTTACAAAATGATCTTAGACTACTACCTCAATCCTTTTTTTTGTTTCTTTTGTTTTGTTTTTTTTGTCACTCATGGGGTTGGAACTCTGGGCTCAGGCGCTGTCCTTGTGCTCTTCAGCTCAATGTGAGCACCCTACCACTTGAGCCACTGCAGCACTTCTGGATTTCTATTGGTTTATTAGAGATAAGAGGCTCATGGACTTTGCTGCCCACGCTGGCTTTAAACCATGATCCTTAGATCTCAGACTCCTGCCTAGCTAGGATTACAGGAGTGACCTACAGGCGCCTGGCCTACCTCAATCCTTACACAAAAATTTAAAATAAAAAAAGATTATCAAACAAAATGTGAGATGTAAAAACCTATAAGAGATAAATGTAAAAATTCATGACATTGTATCAGTAAAGGTTTCTAATGGAAATCATTAGTGGCTAAAGAAAGGCAAGAATATACTGGATTATATCAAGTGATAGCCTTTCATAATTCAAAGGACACTATACTCATAATTCAAAGTACACTATAACCGAAGTGAAACATATCCAACAGATAGAGGGAACATATTTGTTAATGCTACAATGTGAATGCTACAATGATTCTGAATCTTAAGTATTTTTATATCTTCTAATTCCATATAATTTTTCCTGAATAGGATATTTCTTTAAAGAACATGTGTAAATTAATAGTCAATAGGAGGAGCATATGAAATAAGTTACTCTTTAGTATCTAAGAAAATAAACAAAGAAAGCCCACGAGTATGACCCTAACATAAAAAGATGACACAAAATAAAGTAATGCATTTGTGGAGAAATTGATAAACTCCTCATAATGATCGATTTTTATAATACTGCAATCATTTTAGCAAGCAAGTTTTCAAGTCTTAAAGGTCAAAAAGAATTGTATATTCATTACACTTCTATGAATGCATTAAAGAGAAGTAAAAAACGTGTTTCGAAAGGGAATTGTAGTTCATTGACAGTGCACTTGAAAATATGTGTGAGACCCTGGAAAAAATCCCCAAAAATCAAATTTTGAAAAGACACACTATAGAGGATGTACGTTGGACAAATTCCTGTAAGTGAATTTTATATCTATTTTAATGTCTGTTCTAAAATTTATACCATTTCTATTTGAAGAAATGCAAGTTTGTGAAAATTAGGCTTTGAAAACCTATGAAGGTACGATTCACTTCCAAAGCACTAAAAGTATACAATAAAAGGAGATAATATATGGCAAATGAATTACATGTGATCCTAAGTAGGGTGCCAGTGGCTCACACCTGTAATCCTATCTAATCAGGAGGCTGAGATCTGAGGATTGCAGTTCAAATCCAGCATGAGTAGGAAAGTTTCTGAGGCACTTATCTCTAATTAACCACCAGAAAACTGGAAGTGGTGCTGTGGCTCAAGAGGTAGAGCACAAGCTTTGAGCTGAAAAGTAAAGGAACAGTACCCAGGCATGGAGTTCTAGCACCACTACCATCAAAAGAAAAAGAAAAAGAAAGAAAAAAAATATGATCTTAGCCACCAGTTCATTGCTAGAATAATTTCTGCTCTCTCAACATGGCCTTTTTTTTCCCAGTTAAATCCATGGTCTTATATATGACTTGCTTGGAACCAGAATTATTCTTCCATTCTACTTTTTACAAATTTGCATGATTAGCTACCATGATTTAGAGCTAGTAGAAGAAACAGAGTGGCCTCATCCTTCATGTTCCATTTAGGAGTAATGTTTTCTCTATGTCACTCACATAGGTGTAAATACTGGCCTTGGCTTTATTGTTTCAAAGTTGTCTTATTTGCAGAGTCTTCTATAGTTTATTGAACCATTATACTTAAACACAGAACTTCTCTTTCTCCTATTCCTATTGTTTCTCCTTCTGTTAATTTATGTACACTTGGGTAATAATGCACAACACAAACACTGACAAAAAAATGTTTCTGAGAACCTTCTTCCCACTAAAAATTGGTCTTAATTTACAGAGCATTTAGGAAATTTGAACTTAATGTACTGCAGGATAATTTTTTTCATGTTTTTTTAATTGTGAAAATGGTAGACAGAGGTATTAGAGTTACATAAGTAAGTTAGTGAGTACATTATCTAATGAACATTGTTACCTCCTCTTTTGTTTTTCCCTGCAATCCCTTTTCTCCCCACTGCCCCAAATCTCCCCTTTCATCCCCAACTAGTAAAGTTCATTTTCAACATAGTGTCTTGTTCATCTCATTGTAACAATAGGTCATACTGTGTACTTCTTTTAGCATTTTATTTCCCTTCCCCTCCCCACATGAGAAATTTGTATATGCAAGTTGGAGCTCACCGACCTCAAATACAGTGGAAACGGGTTATACCATGGAGGAAGAAAATAGAAGAGAAACAAAAAAATCACATATTATATGGTAGATTGGTAGTTGGGGTGGATTTGCTAGGGCATGTTAGCTTGGTGAGGAGAGGAAGAAGTCTCGAGTCCCACCCAAACAGATAATGAAAAATGAGACAACCAATGGCTGAAGAATTTCAAGAACAAAGGCAGGGACTTATAGGTAACCTCTAGGGGCAGTGAGGGCAGCAAGGCTGGGCCTGTGGTTGTCATGCCTCTCTCGATGCCCTTGGAAGTGAGGGCCAGCTCTGTTGTGGGCTAGGCCTGGCTCTTGCCTTGAAGCAGGCACCAGGCAGGAATTGTCAGCACAGCTTCAGCCTGCCCCAAGGAGGTGGCCTATGTGGGTGCTGTACCCTGGGCAGCTGCTAGGAGGCTATACTCAGCAGGGCAGAGGAAGCATGGCTGGTAGGCTCCGCTCCAGCCCAGCCAAGCTCAGGGCCACTTGGGAAGTTCCAGCTCTGGATCAGGACCAGGAACTGCTCCCCAGACAAGTAGGGCCTCTGGAGACCTGTGCAGTGGCCGCCACGTGTGGGTTGTGAACCTCCTTAGAATGGCCGAGGAGTCTCAATGGAGAGGTGCATGTGCTTCTGTGCCTCTCCCATTTTCTGGATTCCTGCTCTCCTCCTGCCTCCTGCCATGTGCAACTACAGGAGTCAATTTCTCCAATCCACTGAGAGGCCATCCCGGAGATGTTCACAGGGCTTTCCAGGCTGCTTCACCATGCATGCAGGGATCACAGGGTGCCATCCTCCAGGCAAAGTTTACCACCATTTCAGCTTGGCCACCCCTGCCTAGAGGACCACAAACTGCATTCTTACACATAAATCCAAGGGTACAGAAGGCCGTCCTGCATTCTAAGGCATCCTTTCCTTCCTCCTGCTCAGGTGTGGAGCAGCTGTGGAGCCAACTGCAACATCATGATTGATTATCTGAAAAAAAGAGGAAAAAAGCTTCATTGTTCCAGATACAACTGCCCCTGGGGTTCTCTGTGTACACTAGCCTTGTGCTTAGATAAGGATCCCCAAAGACCACCATGGAGCCAGTTCTCACTTGACCACATTAGAGTCATTTATTGCAAGGTCGAGCCTGGACTCACAACTGTCACCATTGCAGTGGATCAGAGTTGAGATCCCCGACCCTTCTGTTAACTGGGTAATCTTATAACAATCTTATTGGCTAGCGAGTGCAGGCTAAGCAATAAGCAATAATTTGTGGAGGAGAAGGGGAAAAAAACAAATCGTTTAAATAGGGATACAGGTGGACTCATTGCAACAATGAGATGTACAAGTTCTTATGGAGAAAAACGAACTTTACAACTTTGGTGAGGGGTAGGGGGGAGGAGGATTCGATGGGGGGGCGGGGGGACAATGGGAAGGGATGGGAGGGGGAAACAAAGGAGGAGGCTACAATGCTTGATAAGAAATGTACTCATTATCTTGCCCATGTAACTGTAACTCCTCTGTACAGTATTTTCACAATAAAAAAGTAAAAAAAAAAATTAAAAAAATTAAAAATAATCTTGCAGAGCTTCTGCAGGGCAAATGACATAGCTAGCAAGATCAATAGAAAGCCCACGGATTGGGAGAAGATCTTTACTAGCCATACAACGGACAAGGGTCTCATATCTAAAATATACTTGGAACTCAAAAAATTAAACCACCCAACAACAAATCCTCAAAGAAACAACTGCCCAATAAGTAAGTGGGCGAAAGACTTAAAGAGAAGCTTCTCTGAAGAAGAAAGAAGGATGGCCAATAGACACATGAAGAAATGTTCAACATCCCTAGCCATAAAAGAAATGCAAATCAAAACAACATTGAGATATCACCTCACTCCAGTTAGAACAGCAAAAATCAAGAACTCTAACAACAACAGATGCTGGAGGGGATGTGGACAGAAAGGAACCTTACTTCATTGTTGGTGGGAATGTAAACTTGTTCAACCACTTTGGAAAGCAGTATGGAGGTTCCTCAAAAGACTCCACATAGAGCTCCCCAATGACCCAGCAATCCCACTTTTGGGCATTTACCCAAATGATCACAAACAAGGCCACACTAAAGCTACCAGCACAATTATGTTTATTGCAGCATTATTTACCATAGCTAAGACATGGAACCAACCCAGATGCCCCTCAGTAGATGAATGGATCAAGAAGATGTGGTATATATACACAATGGAATTCTATGCCTCCATCAGAAAGAATGACATTTCCCCATTTGTTAGGAAATGGAAAGGCTTGGAAAAAATTATATTAAGTGAAGTAAGCCAGGCCCAAAGAAACATAGGTCCCATGGTTTCCCTTATTTGCAATATCTAGTATAGGTATGAGTCAAGCGGAAAAAGTCAGATAATGTGATGTTAGGAAAACGAAACCTCAAATATGTATTTTAATGTTTTTGTTTCTTTCATGCATGTGTTTCTAACGCATTTATAATATTATTTCTTTGTTGCTTTGTATGTCCCTCCCCCACAGTGTAACCCCCGCTTTCACTATATTTGATGTCAGTATAACATGTGGAGGATACGGGGACAAACAAGTCATTTAAGGATTCAGATGGACCTGTTGCAACAATGAGAAGTACAAAATGTCATGTCAAAACCAGCTTTACAATGTCGGTGGGGGGGAGGGGGGGTATGATTGGGTGGGGGGGAGGGGGAAGGCTGGGAAGGGAGGTGAAGGGTAAACAAAGGAGGAGGCTGCAATGCTTGGTAAGAAATGTATGCATTTTCTTGCCCATGTAATTGTAACCCCTCTGTACAGTATGTTCTCAAATAAAATAAAATTAAATTAAAAAAAAATAATCTGTAGCTTTAGTTACTTCCTGTCATCCGCTGATGGCTATTGCTAGGGGAGTTATGGGCAGAACTTTATTGTGACATTTCACGGTTTTTCCAGGAACCTGAGTTCTAACTTTCAGTAAAAGTCTACTTACAATGGGTACTTTCAGTAAAGGCCTTCACAATGGATAGTTTTGGAGTATTCGGTGTCTAAGTCCAGAATGCCTGTGCTTTGGCAAAGATCTCTCACTAGGGGTGTGTGTGTGTGTGTGTGTGTGTGTGTGTGTGTATGTGTGTGTGTGTCTGTGTGTGTCTGTGTGTGTTGTGTGAGAGAGTCAGACACAGCTGAGGTTTGGGGTAAAATTCTCCTTCCCTTCAGCATTGAGTTTTGGTATCTATTGTTTGTCCCACCTCCCCAATTTTGAGTTCTAAAGTTGTCCTTCGAAATACTTTTATCTTTTGATCTTCTTGATATTCAGATTCCTAAGGTCTGCTTGTGAACTTCAACATTTGCTTCATGAAGGTGATGCCTTTCTTCCATCTGTTATAAAGCCCTTTGCTCTCTTTAAATGCAGTTTATACTGTGTTAGTAGTTTTACTTAGCCCAGACTGTGGTGGCCCAGGCTCTGACTGTTAATTCTGAGATTAGTTTAGGTGAATATGAGATACTATACTTTCAGTATATCAATGAAAGAAGTTCAGCATCTTTATTGAAACAATTTCCTGGCTGTAAATACAAACAAAAACATCCAGTGATATAAATGTACAATCTGTTGTTTTTAGTTAATTGTGCACCACTGTAATGAAAAAAAAATCTTTTTACTAACTGAAATGAGTATTTGTAATGGGAAAAAAAATCAAATGTTATAAATCTTAAAAATTGATCAAGTACCAGAGAAAAAGAAAGACACTAATCAGGAATGAAGTACAAATGTAAGTGTTTAATAAATAAATGAAATTTTTGAGATTCATATCCACATAGCAAATATGAAGGAAAATAAAGAGGAAAGTCACTGGGATCCTGTCTTACACACCAGAATAGCTATCACCACTCAAATAAATAAACTGCTGGAGAGGTAAATAAATCAGGAACTATATTTGGTTTTGTGGCATTGTAAACTAGTGCAACCCATAGGGATATCTTAATGGAAGTTTACACAATACCAAAAAGACATATATGTTGATAACCTTTACTGCAATTGGATACATATTGAAGGAATATAAATCAACATGAATATACATGTTCATGGCAGCAATATTCTATAGCAACCAAGCTGTGTAATCAACCTAGATACACCAGAAAGAGGGAATGAAGAAAATGTGCTATTCATAGCTATAAACATGTTCTGTTATATGAGAAGTGAATGTTTCTAATGTATCATTGCTAAATATTTTGAATATATACCTAATCCTAATTTCACTAAGTTTTGTGGCATTGTGTTTTTGCTTTAATGAGGAACATCCATATTGATTTTCAGACCAATTACAATAGGTTGAAGATTTCCTATAATATGTAGATATTAGATCAAAATTTAAATATATCAATGAACACATAGAGGACCATTATAAATAGTTTATAATTTGAAGCAATTTTAGGAAGGCAACAGTTGGGGGAAAAGACGATGTTAGAAGCTTAAAAAATACACAGACATGGAAAAATACCAAAACAAATGTGCAGCTAATTACTGCTAATAGTAAAATATTTTTCTCAAGTATTAACAATGAAACTATTAAAATAATACTTAATAACATCAAATAAATATGCCATAGAAGAAAATGTACCATAGATATATGTTTCCCCATAATTTGTTTTACTTTAAAACAAATGGATTAGAAGATGCTAACACTTTCAAGTGTCATTGATTGAATGCAGCCAAGGAAAGTAACAGAGTAGCAGAGAGTAAGAACAACCTGGGGTATGGATAAAGCTACTCAGTAGAACTTTGTAAGGAAAGAATGTGCTCCGTTTTCCTGATCAAAATAGAGCTAGGATAGCTAACTTTTGACAAAACACTTGTAATGTAGACTAGTGGAGTTAGTAATTTAGGTAGTAATTTCTTACTTTTATTCCCTAATCTTATGATGTGATTCCCTAATGATGTGAGTGATCCTAGATTTTCTTCTTTTTTTTGGGGGGGGGGGGGGTTGTCCGGTCGTGGGGCCTGAACTCTGGCCTGGGCACTGTCCCTCAGCTCTTCAGCTCAAAGCTAGCGCTCTACCACTTGAGCCACAGCGCCACTTCCAGCTTTTTTCTTTCTGCTTATGTGGAGCTGAGGAATCGAACCCAGGGTCTCAAGCATGCAAGGCAAGCACTCTACCACTGAGCAACCTTCCCAGCACCCTGATTCTAGATTTTCTGAGCCCTTTTTTCACCCAAAATCTCTAAATTCCTCACCCTGCCAATGGTTCTTCTCCTTCTCTCATTTCTCCTTGTTTCTGAACTAAACTCCTGTAACCTTTTGGTTCATGAGAAAGAGCTGGAGAAATATGAGGATGGCTTGGAGTCTGAGCTAACATCCACTCCAGCTTGGAGGATCTGGTAAAGGACTTTCACCTGGGTCTCAGAATCAGATATTAATTGACCTCTTTGGAAATGGAGAAACTCACTCACTCAGGAAGAATCTGTCATTCCTTGATTTCTCTGAAGAGATTCTATACTAGGGCACAATTCAGAGAATGAGCTTTCCCATTGTCAGAAGGAACTGGTTGAAAACTAAAAGTGGCCTCAGGTCCCAAAGGGCCAGTCAGAAGCCAAGAGATCACACTTTCTTCCTCATCAGGGACCTTCTGGTAGGAATAGAGTCTGAGCAAAGTCTGACAGAAACTTAGACTGGGCCTAAGGTGGAAACAAAAGAATGACCCTCTCTTTGATTACAAGGGAGTTATGTAGTGAGACATGACAACTTCCTTCATATAAGAAAATTAAAGTTATCTCACTGCCACTTTGCAGGAGGTCAGTTTCCCCAAAGGAGAAGTTGTTAAATGTTGTGACTGCCAGTTTGCTCTGTAATCTGTTGTCTCTCTCACCCTTTCTCATGTCAGGAATGCATTGCTTCTTTCAGGCACTCAACTACCTGTACTGACTCCTAGGCAGGATTACTGTAGGCTGTTCTTTGGCTAACCTCTTGCATTTAAAGTAGATTAGGCCCAGGCTCTGCTCATGCCAAGAGGTAGATGCAAGAGGTGAATATAAGCTCCGATTTGTACAGAACCACGATCATATTGAAAAAAAATAAATTAAATTAATAGTTGAGTAATTTAGGGTTTATAGCCACAAAATTTAGGTAATTATTAGTAATACATCTAGAATCATGGATTAGGAAGAGAACTGTGAAGTAGGTTCAGGATACAATGGAAAAGACACACAATAGCCATAACAGGAGATGAGAGTATAAAGGAACTATTGGCATAGGTCCATTTATTATCTTAGGAGTGACCTTGGATAGGAGGTTTTAGAATAATATCTAAAAGAGAGGGACTTGCTGGGCACTGGTGGCTCACACCTGTAATCCTAGCTACCCGGGAGGCTGAGTTCTGAGTATTATGATTCAAAGCAATCCCAGGCAGAAAAAGCCAGAAGTGGTGCTGTGGTTCAAGTGGTCGAGCATGAGCCTTGAGCTCAGGGACAATGCCTAGGGTTTGATACTTCAGTGCCACATAAGCAAAAAAAAAAAAAATGCCAGAAGTGCTGTTATGGATCGAGTGGTAGGGAACTAGCCTTGAATTGAAGAGGTGAGGGACAGTCCTCAGGTCCAGAGTTCAGGCTCCTTGTCCGGCCTAAATAAAAACAAAAAAATAAAACAAAAAACTTCCAAACTTATCTTTTCTCATAATTGAAGAGAGGCTCCTTTTACAGAAATTCTCCTTATCTAGCTCAAGGTCATCAAAACTTCAGTAGACTTTTCCTGTTGATTTGTAATGCACCTAACTCTACTGAACCTAATCATGGCTAGGAAAGTATGGACATAGATACGTTTGTTGTATTTTTGCTTATGAATATATAATACTGTCAGTTATTATATATAATATATATTATAATATAGAATATATTATACATTGTATAAATATATTAAATAGATTATAACATGTATTATGTATTAACAGACTTCCTCATTTTAGATGTAGGAACAGACAACATATTGAAAGAAAAATGTTTGAATCTCTGAGTTATTTCTCTACCACAGGACAATACCAGGTTTCATTCGTATTACCCAAAGAGCAACATAGGAATGCGATGCCCATGGATGTGGTTCTCTGGATTTTGGAAATTGTGATCATATATATATATATATATATATATATATAATGAATTATATTGAACATGTAAAACGATAACAACAGATAAATAAGTGAATACCTATGTGCACACACTCCCAGTCACTTTCTTATATAAGACTTTCTTTTCTATGCTCCTATTCACCTACAAAGAGAATACATGAGTTGCCCTTGAATTGTCCTGGAAGTTCTTTATTGGGATACTGTAACTTCACATCCTTTGTTCCCTAAGTAGCCAGATGCTATGTATTCAATAACAAAACTGTTACAAGCAAAAGTATCCACCCTGACGCACAGAGGAACTTGGATTTCAGAAATGCCACAAATAAGTGGGAGGTACAGCAGTACTTTTCAAAATTGAATAGACTACATATTTATTAGAAAGCTTGTAAGAAAAAAACTTCAGCGCAGGATTATACATTTGAAGAAAACTACAGTTTAAATTACATATAGCCGGCAGCTGCAATAGACAATAAATAAGAATTAAAAAAAAATAAATTACATATGACATCAAATTACAAAGTTCCAGGGCATTTCCCTACTCTTGAAAACTAGAGTAATACATATTAAAAATAAATAAATGAAAAGACAAATGTTTTATACCAAATTTCAAAACATACTATATGTTATACAAAGGAAATGCGATAAGAATGCATTTTACAGTCTAGTAAAATCATATGGCATGAAGAATCTGATTAACTGATTCATAAAAGTCAATACAATGCAGTTAAAACATCCGATATCTCAAGTGTTAACTTAGCAGAATACTTTCAATATATAGTGTCTATTTTGCATATTATCCAGCCCTATCCATCCCACAATGGCAGAAGGCTTTTCCTGAGAAAGTCCAGAGACCCGTCTACTGTGAGTGCTCAATGTAAACCTGTTC
The DNA here is from genome assembly GCF_019054845.1 of Dipodomys spectabilis. Classification (NCBI taxonomy): domain Eukaryota; kingdom Metazoa; phylum Chordata; class Mammalia; order Rodentia; family Heteromyidae; genus Dipodomys; species Dipodomys spectabilis. The sequence goes on from NW_024871363.1 coordinate 495,962, forward strand.
CAATTCTCTTTTATTTGGGCATGTGATAGACTATCTGTTAACTTGCCAAAGGCACAATTTGGACAGGCTTCCAGTAGTGAAATTTTAGCTCTCAGAAAAAAAGGGAACTTGAAGACAGAGGGAAAATCTACCAGATCCCTGAAAGATTTCTATCATTGTGCTAAACCTGTAGCTTTCTACTGACAGTTGAACAAACTGCAGTAATTGCCACTCCAACCACATGTCCAAAAAGTGGCTTTCCAAATATTGGCCTATTTTCACTTTGGTAAATCAAGACACATTATTGTGGCCCCGTTTTACTTAAACTATCAGCTATGGTTGGCCCAAAGGATAGTTGAACTTACCAATTTCTTAAATTTTAGGTCATCACACAATCACTTCATAGCTCTTAAACATTAAAAATACCTACCCATATAAGTCTGCATTACATACTTATTACTGTTTTTCTTCATTTGTCATGTTTTACATATTTGTTTATCCCGGGGCTTAGCTCTGTAATATTTCTTCTCATGTTTTTTACCACTGAGTACAGTAATTATTTCTGCATTTTCTGTTTACTTTAATGAAGTCCTTAATAGCATCCTGTCTACTGACAACTCCTAACTACTGATTTTAGCAAACTCAAAATATCCAAAAGTGAGCTTTGATCTCTATCTACAAACCAATCCCTCATTACTATTTGATTAAATGATAACTCTTCCAGCTGCCTTCTCAAAATACCTTGGAGTCATTTCAGACTTACATAACTTTTCACACCTCATATTTAATCTATGACCAGGTTTCGACAAATTAACTTACTGTATATTTTAGGAAGCATATATATGTGTATATACATACACACACACACACACACACACACACACACACACACACACACACACACACACACACACACATATATATGGTATGTGAGTGCTAGTACTATGACTAAAATTTGGAACCTAGGTTCTTTTATTTTTTTGGGGGGGGGGGTTCTGGTCGTGGGGCCTGTACTCTGGGCATGGGTGCTGTCCCTCAGCTCTTCAGCTCAAGGATAGTGCTCTACCACTTGAGCCACAGCACCACTTTCAACTTTTTTCTTTTTGCTTATGTGGTGCTGAGGAATTGAACCCAGGACCTCATGCATTCAAGGCAAGTGCTCTATCACTGAGCCACCTTCGCAGCCCCTTACTTTTCTTTTTGGCTCAATCTTTATTTGGTATAAAGATCACCTACAATGTCATTTCCCACACCCTTTTAATTTAAAAATATGTATATTCTGTAGCAATGTTATTGCCATTATAACCATAATTAGGAAGATAATGTGGGTTCATCTGCTCCATACATCTTGAAAGGTAATGAATGTGAAACTTACAGAATATCCTCAGATATGCCTGGTGGAAACCTGGATTTGAATTATGGTTCTACAGCTGATCCGTATTGGGTACTTGGGAAATTTGTTTGGCCTTGTTGCCTACTTCTGTTTTTAATAAAATACTTAATTCATTTCCTAACTGGAAGAACTATCATGAGCACTAAAATTACCCTAATGCAGGTGCAGTGCTTGGAATGATGTCTGCACATTGTGTAGTAGGTCGCAAAGAAGTCAGCTTCCATCAACATTGTCAGAGCATCCTTCCTGAAGGCCTTAAGAAATATACACCCAACTGATGTTAATATCTGTGAAAACTTATCTTTACAAAAAAAGGTCTTGTCTTCATATGAAACAATTAAAGTAATGTTGGGGTTGTTCTGTGGCTTTTAGTCTGAAGGAGTTTTGCCTAAATTTTATTCTTACTCTATTAGTAGTAGCAGTAGCATTCTTTAGTGCTACCCTTCATTTTTCTAGTTCTGTGTTCCATTTGGAATACTATTGTAACTTAGTTTATAATCTTTGTTATTAGAACAAATAAACTACAACTGCTGAAGTTTTAAATAAAGAGACAATTTTAGGTGTGTATTACATTTTATGTGCTTAATACTTTCCTGAAATTATTCCTTTTAGGTTATATATCCCTAACAAACTATTTTTTAAGATTTCTTATATAATTTATAGATTTATTTTATGATTCTTATATGATTTCTTAGAGATCCATAAATAAAACATCTCAGAACAGGAAAAAATAGGTAAGAAGTTATAAAAATACTATTCTGGTGTCTTAATTTGTAAGTGTAAAGAACATGTAACAAAACAGTTGGAAGATTCATTTGCTCTTTTTTCTATTCTCTCACCCTTCATTGTAGAAACTTTCTCACTTTGAAGTGCCAAGTCATCTGGACATTTCAAGCCTCCTCTCAGTGACAGAAGTGATGGGATTAGGACGTGTGCTCCTATGACTGGCTTTTAGGAAGTTCACAATAAAGCAATACCAGTACATATAAAGAAACTTTTGTGAGTGATGTGCATTGAATTCCTCAATTACCAAAATTAAATTCATATGTCAAAACATCAAATTACTTACATTATAATATATGCAGTTCAACTGCCATTACTAACACTTCCATAAATCAAATGCAAACTAAAACCTCTATATCAAAAACCAACATCTAAGGCAGTGTTGGAAATACAAGAAGAAACACAATAAATCTAATAGAGTGAGATCTTTAACACTGGCAATGAGCAATGATAGGTGAATTTTTAACCAAGCTTGGAAAGTTCAGGTGTCCACTAATGATGTGATTAGAGTTCCGGAGTTGACCTTGGTATGAAGATTAGAGGTAAAATTCAAAGACAGCTAAGGTTGCTGCAGTATTGTAGCTCTATACAGTGCGACCCTCCCTGATAATGGTAAAGCACAGAGTAGAAGCTAAGTCAGTAAAATGTATAGGAAGGATTTTCCACTGAGAATAATTGCAGGGGGTGATCATCATTCTTGCATTGAAAATGTACAGCCCATCATTCTACTTTAAACTCTAGAATATTTCTGATCTGAAGACAATTATAACACACCAATGTGCTGTGACTGCTGAGCAGTTTAGGTGTGTATTACTGTAATATATGTAAAATCTTTAGAGGTATGGAGTGGCCTGACCTTCAAACTTCATTCTGTGTTGTTAAGTTTCATGGAGAAATGTTCACAATTATGCAATTCACACTCATCTAAGTCTGAATCAGGCAACTGAGATAAGACATTTGGGTCATCGCTCCAGTGACAAGGTTTGTGACCTATGAAATAAATAACATTATTTCACAATGTATATGTGTTTCTGAAAATTTATGCAATATCAAATACCAAATGTACAAAAGGGAAAATTGTCCATCTCTTATATATATCAGAAGTAAAGATACACCTGAATTATACTTTCTTGTTAGAGGATCACAGAATGACTGCTTATGTTTGGTTTCTTTCCAGGTGCTCCTATACATTTGTGAATTTTCTCTGAGGAAGTGTTTTACATAGTTTGTTTTGAGGTGTTCAGAATATCAGTACTGTCACTAACCACAACCATGGAACAGCAAAGATGATGGGATACCTGGCCAAAGAACTGAGAAATCACAGGAAGTGATAGGAAAGAAGACCCCAGAGGACCCAAAGCCTCATTGCCAGCTTCTGGATCCCCAAATTCTGTTTAAAATGCTTTATATTCATTCTACTACAGGAGTGGGGTAATGAGTGGCTACAGGTATGTTCACAAACTGAGGCATCAATCTAGTTTGTGGTTACAATTATTAACTGAGGTATTGTTTGTATACATAGTGATAATTGAATCCCTTATTTTTAAGGAGCAGAAGGGAGCAATAATCATTACAACCATAGCACAGACATCCATCTTGTTTCCAAAGTCTTAAACTTTGAGTGTCCAACAGCTCTAACTTAAATACTTTTGAGGTAATAACCCATACCTCTGTCTTCCCTTAACTGTTTGACCTTTCCAGAGCACAGCTCTCAGCCTTTTGATTGCTGTTTGAGATGGCTTCCCAATATATCCGTTTCCAGCTATAACAGGTTGACTCTAGAATCCCTCACAAGTACTATTACAGATGGGTTATTTTGAAAGGGATATTTTTTTCTAGGGTAGGTTCACTTTTTTAAATTTTATTTTATTTAAAGGGACTGTACAGAGTGGTTACAGTTACATGAGTAAGGTACATTCCTTGATGAATATTGTTACCCACTCCATTGTTGTTCTCCTATCCTTTCCCACCCCCAACCATACCCCCCCACCCCAAAGTTGTAAAGTTCATTGCCGGTATATTGTCTTGTGAATATCATTGTTGCAATGGGTCACTTCTTTCATCATTATGTTATTTCCCTTTCCTTCTCCAAATCAGATAATGTATATACAAGATGGAAGGTACCAGAATCAAGACAGAGATGTCCAGAGATAAATCAAAGGCAAATGAAATAAAATAAGATCTAGTTACACTTCTTTAACGAAATCAAGGTTGATATCTGAAAAAAAAAAATGTAATTGTTGTTTCCATGTCTTGGAGTCCATTTCAATTAGCATCATTTTGTATGGTCAAATGTACATAGCTCTGGAGCCAGCAATCCCATTCATGGGCATTTGTCGAAATTATCTATAGATAGTTAATGGATGAAAAATGGAATTGAAAATAGCAAAGGAAAACAAATCAACATCCAGGTATTATGATTTTATAATTCTAATATGAAAGAACTGAAGCTTTTGTTTAATGAAGAAGAAAGTTTAGCCTGTAATTTCAATGCAAGGCATCAGTTGTAATGAGTCTAAAGTCTTTTCCTCAAAGATATCCAAAAGTAATATACTCATCCTCTGAAGAGTAAATAAGTAATTATTTTAATTAGCTTTGCTTAATATTAATTTACGTGTAGAAAATAAGTTAAAATATCTTCTCTCGGGCTGGGAAGGTGGCTCAGTGGTAGTGTTTGCATGCAAGAGTCCCTGGGTTCAATTCTTCAGTACCACATAAGCAAAAAGAAAAAACCCAGAAGTGGCGCTGTGGCTCAAGTGGTAGAGAGCTAAACTTGAGCTGAAGAGCTGAAGGACAGTGTCCATGTCCATAGTTCAAGCCCCACAACCAGACTCCAAAAAATAAAACACTAAAACTACCAGCACAAGTATGTTTTTGGCAGCATTAATACCATATCTAAGATATGGAACCAGTCCAGATGCCCCTCAGTAGATGAATGGATCAGGAAAATGTGGTATATATACACAATGGAATTTCATGCTTCTATGAGAAAGAATGACATAGCCCCTTTCTTAAGAAAATGGAAAGACTTGGAAAAAAAATCATTATGTGAAGGAAGCCAGACCCAAAGAAACATAGGCTCTATGGTTTCCCTCATTTTTATTAATTAATATATGCTTAGGATAGTCCTGGCAGATAGGTTCATTTTTTACACTCTTAATATTCGCTGTGTGTGTTTGTGTGTGTGTGTGTGTGTGTGCGCGCGAGCGCGTGAAGTAATGAAACTGACTCAGAGCCTCAAAATCTTGCTTGTTTTTTTTCACTCATGACTGACTGAATCTGTACTATTTTAACCAAGGTTTCACTATGTGTTTGATTGAACAATTGAACATAAATGTCTCGTGAATTGCTACCCCAGCCATCTGTGAACCATGGTCTTACAATCTCAGCCTCATGAGATGAGATACTGGCATCTAGCTCTATTGCCAAGTGTCATTTCTTCGTTTTGTTTTGTTTTGTTTTTGTTGTTTTTGTGCATCCAAAATCCGTATGGAAAACAAATCATTTATAATCAGGACTATTCACATAAAATGTGTGTTGTTTAAAGATTACCCTAATAATGTAATCCTTTTGCATCCACATTATGTGATTTGATTTTTGAACTCTATTGTTGCAGTCAAGTCACTTATATATAATTTGAATCTTCTTGTCTTGGTTTTATAGTGTGTTAGGTGTTTAAAAACAGAATTTATCAAGGTTTAACTCTATACTACTGAAGCAGGACCTTTATTATTACTCAATGTCCTGTAAATCATAAGTTTATAACTACTTGAGGCACCATATGAGCACAAATAGTTTCCTATAATACCTACACATATTTTAGACCTCAATGCCATGCAATGCACACTTCTGCCAAATATGCAAGGGCATTCTTTGTGATTCTCCATGGATTTTCACTGCTCTTTTCTCTATTCTCCAGTGCTAAGTCCTGTGATGGTCATGTTGATTTTCTCCCCCTCTTATATTCATCATTGCATCTTGGGATTTACTGGTATGCATTACTGTACTTCTGTCCATTCTCCTTGTGCTTCGGCTTGTACCCTTCTGACCTCGAAGGGCTATGAATTGGGGATATTTGCTTTACTCTTTATCTCAGACATCTATCTCTACTTTCTAGAAATTTATTTATTGAATTCCTTCTGTAAAGTCTAATGTCTTGAAAATTATTACTGCATTTTCATGGCTTTGTTATTTGGCATTAGGGAATAACATAGATCAGTACTGAAACTTAGGTAAAAGATTATTGCAATCATGCTTCAATAGATATTCTTCATTGGATAATGTGTATTTCAAAGTCTGCCTGCCTGCTTCCTTTTCCCTGTTTTGTTTATTTTTCAATGTAGTCTTTTCTTCTGGAAAAATTTATGTGCCTAGTGAAGATCAATTCTTACTGTAACTATTCATTAATTTTATTCCAACCTCATTTCACATATCCCTCTGAGTTTCTTCAGGGTCTGTATAGTGCGTCACATTTTTAAATATGTTTAAACATCGATGCATCCAATAATGAAGACACTTTCCTTAAGTCACCATTTTGATGACTGAAAAGAAACCATGCTGCAATCTCACTATATGGCAATTTTCTGGTTTTAAATTCTTTTAGATTAAAATTGATGCTGGACAACAAATATTCTGTGTACATTTTTATATTTTCCTAATTATTTTAGTATACTTCACATATTATATAAAGTTAAAACATTATCACTTACTTAGTTTTAGGATTTCTAAAACGGTCAGACTAAAAGTTCTATTCATTCACAATTTTAAGATAATAGAGTGTCCATTATGACCAAGTGAGATATTTTAAATTTTTTTTTGTAGTCCTTAAAGGTTGTGCTGGGGAATCCAGTCCAGTGCTTCATATTTCTTAGTCTACTGTGGGCCTCTGAGCCTGATGTGACCTGTGGTTTTATTTTCACTCAACAGGAATTTAAAAAAAATTCAATAGGAAGGAATTATTACTTGCTTACTTTCTCCAATATCTCTCGCATACATAAAAGTAATATAATTCTACACTGACTGAAAATGGTGTTCCTATTAGAGTAATTGTTTATTTTTTGTAGCCCCACGCTTTACTAAGTCTTGTCCCTTTCCTATCTCCCCTTCCCATAAAACTTGACTGGATCCACTGAAAACACACTTCCAGTCAGCCTGGTCCTTAGAAAGCCCAACCTTAAATAACCTACCCCCTGGTAGTCCTGCTATAAACTTTCAAAGGCCTGACTGCAACCAAAATCCTTCCTGAAAGTCCTCCTCTGCTACAGGGAAATCCTTCTTCCACTCCACCCTTTCCTGGAATCCCTGCTCTGCACCACCAGAAACCAAGCCACATCCATATCACCTCCTAAGATCCACCTTGCTGCACCAAGAACCCCGCCTACATTGGGCTCCTCCCTCTAATCCTAACTTCATCCACCAGATACCCTGTCCCTAACTACTCTATTCCCTCAGAGTCCCATTGCTCCCATATTCTATTACTTCCAAGCTCCTCCCATTCCTTTCATACCCCACTCCCAACCAATCTTCTCCCTCGACCCCTCCTAGTTTCATCAGAAACTCGATCCATAACTAGTCTAAGTATCCGAACTTTTCAAGCCCAGCCCTGAACCTACCTCTTCCCACAATTCCCTTCATGCTACAGCAAAAACCCTCCACCTCTCTATAACTTCCCTTGTAGCCACGCCTTAGTTGACCAGAAGCTTCTCACACAGCCCATCTCCTGCTTGGAAAGCCAGCCCTGCTCCACCACATGCCTCTCTACCTCCCATATCTACTCTCTCAATGGCTTCATTGTTCCCGTGATGAATCCCCCCTTATTGGCTCCTCCCACAGATCCACACCCTACTCAACCCTGCCCATAATTACTCTACATCTTTGTAGACCTTCCACTCCTTCTCAAAGTCCCTCTTCCAATTAACCCCATGGCTCCAAGCCCTGACCTGCTCTAGAAAACCCCCACCACACTATCCCATCTCTCGACACCCACATTGCTCCACTGCAAACTACTGCATCTGTTGGCCTCCCTCTGGAAGCCTCACCAGGCTCAACTGGAAATCCCTGTCCCTTCATAATCCCTTTTTGAAGGTTGCCTTGCCCCACTGGAAACCCTGTCCAAGTCTAATGTCCTGCCTTGCAACACTGTAATCCCCACCCAACTTACTACTCTTTTCGAAGTGGTAACTGGCTACACCAGAAACCCTGTCCTAATGAGTCTAGTCCACTGGATCCTATCTCTGATCTCACAAAGCTCTGGTCCTGAAAAATTCCTCCATACATTGTTACTACATCCTGCTCTGCCAGAAACCCCACCTCCACCCTAACAAACTTCCCAAAGGCCCTCCCCTTACTAGCCCACTTCTTTCTAGCACCACTCTGCCCTCTCACAGATCTTGAAAAGCCTCTCCCTCATAGCTCTGCATTCCTGCACCAGAATCCCCACCTTTTGTCAGCCTCTTGCCTTCATTATCTTCCCTGCCTTATGGGAAACCTCACCCTACATATCCCACCAGGGCTCATAGTGCTACACCACAACCTCTCCTCTAAGTAACCTCTTCCTCTGTAGCCTTGTTCTTCCTTTTCAAAGCTCTGCCCCAAACAGCCTCTTCCCCAGTGACTTTGCCTTCTTCCACTGAAAACCCATCCACCTGCCAGTCTCCATCCTAAAGTCCCACCTACTCCACAAGAGACCCTGCTGCTAACAAGTCTAGTCTTTCCTGTCCCCTCCCTTCTGTCTCAAAGCCCTACACAGACTGGCTTTCACCCTCAAAGCCCCGCCCTGCTTTACCCCAGAGTCTGTGCCAATACCAACTCCTCCCTTGAACCAGACAGGCCCACACCACCTCATCCTTGAAGTTCCCACCTAGGAACATTTATTACAAATGTGATTATATAATGGTCACAGAATTCATACTAGTCAATATGATAAGAAAGCAGTATTGACAAAAGACAACAAAAATTAGATAGCTATTAGATGCCTTAGTCTAGTTTGGGGTTCTGTTAACAGGCAGATTCACATTGTGTGAAAATGTGTGAAGATGATTCCTCTAAGTGGAAACCATTCTTTGAAGTATCAGTAAGGTTTCATGAGTGATCATTTTATTTCTAGAATTTTCATCCACATTTGTGTCTATTAACTTAAAAATATAAGTTATTTTAAATCCTCTGGTTTGCTTGAGGAAAGAGTATTAAGATGTAAAAAGATGACTTTCAAATCATCTCTCTAATGAGTAATTTTGGACTTACTTTACTATGTACCAGAATTTTTAGTAACAGAAATTCTCTACCAGAATCCCCTTTGAATTTCCTCCTTCCACTAAAGTGCCCTTTGAAAAAGATTGAAGTGAGATTATACAGGTAGAATGCCAGAAATAAAAACGTATTTGAGATCATAACAAAATCATGATAAAGAGCCTACCCAATGTGGTTTAAATTTTCTAATGAAAGGAACTTAAGCATATTTAACTGCAGACTTTCTGAAGACTAGAAGACAAAAATATAAGAAATGCCCTCCTATACCACGGTTCTGAAAACAAAACAAAACCAAGGAAAGACAACATAATGAGACAGAAGGGAATGAGAAACTTGTACATGTGATATAGAATGTAAAGATACACTGAATCAGGTAAAACTTGTTTTGGACACAATGCCTGGTTGTTCAATATATTTCATTGTATATATTGTTACTTTTTAACCTGTGACTTAATATAGGTCTCAGCAGGGATCTGCCAAGGTAATTGTGTAGTTAGTCAATTTCATCATTGCAAGATCATCAGGATGATAAACTCCCACACACCTTAACATACCTGCAACAGCACTAGACATATATTCCTATTGATCCAACAGTGTAGGGCAGACCTGTATTTAACCCAAGCTTTGTATGTGGTATGCTATGGTTTTTATCAGGCTTGATACAAAATGTCTCTGCCCAGAATTAAATGAAGGCATTTATAGCTAAAATGATTTAGGGTCATTGTTAACATCTAAAGCATGCTGAGGTTTTTCTTTATACCTCTCCTTTTCCCTTTCTTTCTTCCTCCCTTTCTTTCTTCCTCCCTTTCTTTCTTCCTCCCTATCTTTCTTTTCTTTTCTTTCTTTCTTTCTTTCTTCCCTTTTCTTTCCTCTTTTAGGAAATGAGTATGAATTTAAATATTTTGTTTGCTGAACAAGTACTCTATCATTAGAATAATCCTTTTTCGATTTATTTACTTTGTTGATAGGTTATCCATTTGCTGAGGGCTGAACACAGTCTAAGTTCCTCACCTCTGTCTGCCAAGTAGCGGGGATCACAAATGCATTCCAACATGCGAACCTTTAGGATGATATGAGAATCTTATTACTTTCCTTGCACACTGGTTCTGATCTGTGATCTTCTCAAATTCTACCTCTTCAATTAGTGATGTGAGTTCCAGTAGCCTGCCCTCAGTTTAGATCATCTAAATGAATTATTGAAGGCAATTTCACTTTAATCTCTTTTTGGCAGTCCAGGGACTGTTATAGTTTTATTTCTAGACTAATTTTGTGTATATATGCACATTAGCGTTAAAATATTACTTTTTCCCCCTTTTTTCCTTTTTAATTTTCTTGGTCAAGGGGCTTGAATTCTGGGTCTGGGCGCTGTCCCTGGCTCTTCAGATCAAGGCTAGCACGTTACCACTTGAGCCACAGTGCTACTTCTGGTTTTCTGGTGGTTAATTTGAAGTAAGAGTGTCATGGATTTCCTGCCAGGGCTAGCTTTGAACTACTATCCTCAGATCTCAGCTCCTGAGTAGCTAGGATTCCAGGCATGAGCCACTGGCACCCAGCTAAAAATGTTACTTATTTTAAGTTCCACAGTGTAACTCTATGCCAACATTAGAAGATGTAGAATTTAAGTCATTTTGAGACAAACAGTGATATTTGAATTGAAAGGCTTCTTAGAGACATTTTCTTGGAGCTCATTAGTTCTTCTAAGGTCAGAATAAAAGCATTTGTTCCCAACATTTAAAATAAAAAGGATCTGTTGAATTAATGGATCTAGAATTTTATGGCTTCACATTCATATCTCAAAATTTCATCAATATGAATTACATCTCTACCAGTTCACCAAAACACTGTTCTTATTGAACTTGTCTATGTCCTTTTAGATTTCAAATCCAAATAGCATATTTCCTTCAATGTCTCTGTAACAGTTTTGACCTTTTCTTCCTGCAAATTCTTTCTTTTCTTTTCTTCTCTAAATCTGTTTCTATTACTTTTTTGTTTCCTTATCTCTTTCTTCCAATCTTGTCCACACTGGTGCTCCCATTGCTACACTTATGTCAAAACTTTTCTTTTCTTCTTCCCGTTAATAATGTCCCCAATTTTATCATTCTTTTTCATATTCATGGTCATGGATATTTTGATGATATCTAAACAGATCAATCTTTGCATCTGCTTAATATAAACGTTAGAACTATCAGAGAGTTTTTTCCCCTAAATCGATCATTTTCACCTGTAATCCTTATCACCAAGAACATGACTAACACATTTGCCTGGCCATAGATGTAGAACCCTTTAGATTTCTTGTTACCCTTCTTCTCCCACCCATTATATAAGATGAACGATCCAGGTTTTCTCATTTTCTATTACTAATTTGATTTCTTTTTTTGTTTTTGTTTTTGTTGGTCATGGGGTTGGAACTCTGGGCCTGTGTGCTGTCCCTGTGCTCTTCAGCTCAAGGCAAGCACTCTACCTCTTGAGCTGCAGCACCACTTTCGGGTTTTCTAGTGGTTTTCTTTTTACTTTCCTAGCGAGTCCATTAAACTTCCCTCTTGAATTTGGTTGTCATGAATACCCAATTTCTATGTTAATGAGGACAAATTCTAATGTAAAACTTTGTCTCCAAAAACCAGTCCAAGAAGCTGTGATCACAAATATTTAGCTATACTTTTTTCTTTTTTTTTTTAACCTTGAAAGTTTTCTTGTGTCTAAATTGCCAACAAAAATAAGTATTCCACCACTATTGGGTTCAATCGTTTCTAACCTCAAAGATATATTTTGGTAACAAGATGCTTAGAGGAAACCAAAGTATACTCCACTTTTTATCTTTTCTCTTAAGTCTCTCCTTATATATAATATCAGGAAAAGTGAAGTTATTCTTTGTAAAATTATTTCAATTGATTATTTTTCTCTTGGTCTTGAATTTGTTCAACAAGATGTATCGAAGAGAATAGAGTTAAATCATCCATACCTTGGATGACAGTGTCTGTTACAAAGGACAATGCTTCTATGTCCTACTTCTATGTCCTCCTCTTAGCTCTTCCTGATTTCCAATGAATCACAGCTTCTTGGCTTCAAGTTTAGTGAAGCTGAAGGACTATACGGCCTCCCCCATTCCTCCATCTTCATTGTTTCTCATTTAAAACTCTTTTAAGTTGCCTGATTCGGATGTGTAATTTATTTTCATGCCTTCATTCAATCTGTTCTTCATCATAGTGAGGCAAATAGGCTCTGTAAAATCACTTTAGCTAAAATATTAAGAGAATCTATATCAAAAAGTTTTGGATTCTCTCCACTGTTGAAGCAAATATGCTTAGCTCGGGTTCTAAAAAGAGTTTCCTTACATTTTTCATTTCGTCAATTGTTTTCTGATCCCAAAATTTTTTGGCTTATGTAATAAGAGAAGTGTTCACTATCTCATCTTAATAAGGATATTATTTTTTGTGAGCCACTTAGAAATGTGAAATCATTGGTTTGAATTATCCTATCAGATTTTATTTTCTGTGTTTCAGTGCTTCATGTACAAAAACATTGTGGAAAGAATTACAAACAGAAAAATATAAACCCAATACATTCTTTCATTGTGCAGGGCACTTTCTCTCTAAATATTTTGACTCAAAATATATTTTTCAGAGAATTACAGTTTGGTAATTAAAGGTCAAATCACAAATTTTGATGTCTGTTTTTTTTTTTTTTTTTTTTTAAAGAACTTTGAATTTAAATTCCACTACAACCTTGTTTCACAAACTGAAAATATATTTCCTGGGTAAGGACATTTTCAAGGGAACCTACAGGATTTCCAGCAAGTTTTCTGAGGTTTATTGGTTTGTTGGTTTGTTTGTTTAATGAGCCATCTTCACCCACATTGCTCTCTCTGCACTAAGTTTCCATGGATTTCTTTGCATGAAAGCCTCTTTTCCCAGGCAATTTTAAATTTTCTTAATAGGCAAAGTTGTTAAAAATGCTGAAGAATTAAAATTTACCTGTCATAATTGTAAAACTCTTTTGAAATTCCTTTATCAGAATCGTGAATTCACCAATCCTAATTCCACCTTTACCATCAGAAACAGTTAACGTTGTTTTCATGATATGGTGTCCATGCAACGATACTTTTCCAGTGGCTTTGTTATGCATATATATTACCATATAAGCTGATGCAGAGCAAAATGAACTCCAAGATATGAAAACAGAGGCTTTTTTTCTTTTTGCGGTTGCTGTTTTTAATGTAGTATATGATTTATATTTTGTTTTGGGTTTTCTCCCTATGGTTTATCCCCCTGATTTTGGTACCCTGTATTTTGTGTATACATTTACCTTAATTATGGAATGGAAGAGGAAAAACAAAATGGTGAGAAAAAAGACAAAGGGCAAACCAATGGAACAGCAATGCTCACAAGACAATATATGGGAAATGTACATATCAACTTGTGAGAGGTAGTGAGGAGAAGGAAAACTGTGAGAAAAATGAAGGAGGAGGTAATAAGTATGAAAAGTTATGTATTAAGTACTTTACAATTACTGACGGGATCATTGCAAGATAATGTTAAAGCATGCATAGATGCCTCACCAGCAGTCACTCAAGGAATGGCATATGCTGCAGCAATGAAAGGAGAACCATTCAGTGCTTATGAACAAAAATTACATAAGACACGACCTCAGGCCAGAAATGGGGTCTGTTTCTCATGTGGCCAGTCAGAACACATGAGTAAAGATTTTCAACAAAAGCAAAATAAACCTAGTAACAATAAAAAGGGTAAAGCGCCTGGACTTTGTCCACGATGAAAGAAAGGCAATCATTGGAAAAATGAGTGTAGATCAAAATATCATAAGGATAGAATTCTCCTAACAGCAGAAGAAAAGGAAACAAAGAACAAGAAGAGGGGTGCTCCCTCAGCCCCGAAAACGAAAGAGGGGAAACACCTACTGTTACACAAAAATCCCCTAAGGGCTCAGTTCCATTAAATCCCAGGTCTCCTCTATTTACAGTATGGGATTTGCCAAGAGCTACTCCAGGAAGTGCAGGGTTTGATCTGGCAGCAAAAAAAGATTACATCATCTCTATTATGTATGCTGTTCAGCTAATAGAAACTCAAGTTTATGGTTCTGTAATTGAAGGAACTGTGGGCTTGATAATTGGTAGAAGCTCAAATTATAACAAAACTTTGAGGTATTACCCGGAGTAGTTGATGCAGATTACCAAGGGGAAATTAACGTAAAAGTAAGGTCTTTAAAAAAATATGCAAATACCAGGGCTGGGAAGGTGGCTTAGTGGTAGAGCGCTTGCATCGCATGCATGAGGCCCTGGGTTCGATTCCTCAGCACTACATAAGCAGAAAAAAGCCGGAGGTGGCGCTTTGGCTCAAGTGGTAGAGTACTAACCTTGAGCTGAAGAGCTGAGGGACAGCACCCAGGCCTAGAGTTCAGGCCCCACAAAAAAAAAGTGAAGATTTTAGCTGGGTGCTGGTGGCTCACGCCTGTAATCCTAGCTACTCAGGAGGCTGAGATCTGAGGGTCATGGTTCAAAGCCAGCCCGGGAAGGAGAGACTGTGAGACTCCTATCTCCAATAAACCATCAGAAAACTGGAAGTGGCACTGTGGCTCAAGTGGTAGAGTGCTTGCCTTGAGCTGAAGAGCTGAGGGACAGCGCCCAGGCCCAGAGTTCAAGCCCCACCAGCGACAAAAAAAAAAAAATGCAAATACATATGGATCAAAGATTAGCTCAAATCTTAATTTTAAATTATGTCCATCTTCCAAATCAAATCCTAAAACAAGATCGAGGTACAGGAGGTTTCAGTTCCACAGAAACTGTGGCCTGGGTACAATCTATTTCTAAGAATCGACCCATGAAATCTATAAAAGTGGATAGAAAGCCTATTAGAGGTCTCTTGGACACAGGGGCAGACCCAACATGTATTTCAGGAAAAGACTGGCCCTCATCCTGGCCAATTATGAAGACAGAATCTACATTAATGGGATTGGGTACGGCTAACAATGTTGCTCAAAGTTAAAAAATTTTAAAGTGGGAGTGTGAAAATAGATTTGGAAACTTTCAACCTTATATTATATCTTCTTTGCCCTTACATTATGGGGCAGAGACATTTTGCAAAACATTGAACTAAAATTCGTTACTGCAGATTCCATTACTGTACAAAATTTTTCATAGGGGCCGCTGATGAGAAGTTTGCTGATGCAATATCATGGAAAAATGATCAACTTGTGTTGGTTGATCAGTGTCACTAACTCAAGAGAAGATACAGGCTGTAGGACAATTGGTAAATGAGCAAATACAGAAAGGATATTTAGAGGAATCCAATAGCCCTTGGAATACTCCAATTTTTGTAATTAAAAAGAAATCTGGGTAATGGAGGTTGTTACAAGACCTCAGAGCCATTAATAAAACCATGTATGACATGGGGGCTCTTCAGCCAAGACTTTCATTTCCTGTGGCTGTTCCTAAAGGACATTATATAATAATCATTTATTTTTAGGATTTTTTAACAATAAAATTGGATCCTAATGATTTACAAGATTTGCATTTCATGTGCCCTCATGTAATTTGAAAAGGCCCTGGAAGAGATATCAGTGGAAGTTCTTGCCACAAGGCATGAAAAATTCTCCTACATTGTGTCAAAAATTTGTGGATAAAGCTTTACAAAAAACTAGGGAAGAGTTTTCTAATGCTTATATTATTCATTATATGGACGATATTTTAATAGCTGCTGAAAGTAAACATTTAACAGAACAAATTTTAACAATTAACCATTGAGCAATTAACCAACTTTGGTTTGCTTATTTTCCAGATAAAATTCAACATAATTAACCTTTAAATTATTTAGGAAAAATAAGACATCATGTCACAAAAATGAGTATCAGGCTAGATAAATTAAAAACATTAAATGATTTTCAAAAATTACTAGGAAACATAAATTGGGTTAGACCCTACTTGAAAATTACCACAGGAGAATTACACCCATTGTTTGAAGCCTTTAAAGGGGATTCTAATCCTAAATCTAAGAGACAATTCACTCCAATAATGTTAGAAAAATTTCATTGGTGGAAGAAAAGTTACAAGCAAAAGTCCAATTGGACTATAATAAAGACTGGGATTTTATAATATTAATGACATCTTATACAAGATGTTTGTGGCAAGATGGAGTCCTGGAATGGCTTCACTTGCCTCACAGTCAGATAAGAATGATAGCTTCTTATGTATATTTGTGCAGCCAACTCATTGTCAAGGCAAGGAGTAGGTACTGAGAGTTACTTGAGAAAGAAATGTATAATATAATTATAATTTATAATAAAAAACAATTAAAGTATTATTACAGAATGATGAGAATTGGGAATTAGCATTATTAAATTATAAAGGACAAATAAAATTTCGTGTTCCTCAACATCCTTCATTAAAATTTGTTGAAGAGGTAAAAACCATTTTTCCATTAGTGGTAAAAACACTTTTCGAAGGAGCTCTAACAGTTTTTACTGATGGGTTCTCAAATGGAACTTTGGTGGTATACATTCCAGACCACTTCCCTATTATTAAAAGGGATCTGACATTTCAGAGCAACAGGCGGAAATTATTGCTGTAATTTTAGCTTTAACCATATGTCCCCAGCAGCATAACATTTACACAGACTCTAAGCATGTGGTTAACTTATTTCCTGCCATAGAGACAGCTCTTTTATCAGGACAATCAAAAATTATAGACTTGTTACAACAGTTACAAAAATTAATTCAACTTAGAAAAGAAAAATTATTTATTGAACACATAAGAGACATACAAATTTACCAGGTCCTCTTTCATTTGGAAATATGATGGCTGACTTATTAACTAGAGAACCCATCATGCTTTATTTGTAATTAATCACCTTAATACTAATCAACAAAATCTTACACTTATGCAAAAACATTGGAGCGAAATTGGATTTAAAGTTCATCCAAAAGTTAAAAGGAAAGATTTGATCACAGGCACCTGGAAAGGGCCTGATGTATTAATCACCTCGGGAAGAGGGTATACATGTGTGTTTCCACAGGAGCCGAGTCACCCATCTGGAATCGCAACCGACTTGTGTGCCCTACAAAAATAAGAGAAACCCAGGGAAAAAAAACAAAACAGAAGATGCAAATGAAGAAAGCGATGCCAAAGCTCAAAAGTCTTCACCTTTCTCCTCAACAGGCGAAGACAACAAAAGAAGCCCAACCACCAACCTGGGAATAAATTAAGAAGCTCACCCATTCTGTGGAGGAGATTGTTGTTTCTACAGGAAAGACTATCACTGTTGAAAATACGTTTCTTGCTATGCTTGCCATTATTGCTGTGCAGGCAGTGTCTGTTTCAGGAGAACAATACTGGACATATGTTCCTAATCCTCCTCTTCTACATCCTGTGGGATGGGGGGATGAGGATGTAATAAAAGTAATGAAAAATAATAGTGACCTGCTAGGGGGGTTGGAGGACTATTCTAATTCTCATATGACTTCTCAAACAATTAATTATGAAGGAATGACAGATACCACTCCAATTTGCATAAGGCTATCAGGAGAAAAATTCCAGGGGTGTTTGCCTATAAACTATAGAAATTTTTTGACTGATACCCTTGATCAATCCAATGATAAAAAGTTCAAAAAACTATTGATGTGGGAAATTGGCATGATGACATTAGGCTTTCATACTTATACTGAATCCTTTTTCATTCCCAAGAGGAATATACATTTAGGTAACTGCCTACAAAAATATCATGACAAAGATCAGTTTGGGGATGTATTAATTACCTCACTGAAATGGTGAGAATGTGGATTTCAAAAGGCCTCTTTTTACAACCCTATGGGGCACCAGATAGTATTTTTGATTTTTCCATTGCTAACCCCGATTATGATTATGCCACCTACTTAAAACATAATTCAGGAAAGTTTAATGGCTATGCTCCTGATACGCACGGGGAACCCCTGAAAAGATGGCTCAGTCCAGCGTGGGTGGCTTCCGTTTTGGTGAGTCACTCTCCATTTCACAATAAAATGGGCATTCATCTGTATTTGTTTAGACTTTTTGCAGCAACAAACATGATTTTACTGAAAAAGCCCAAAGAAACTAAGAGTACTGCAATTGGGGTAAGAGCATGTGTGGGTTATCCTATGGGAATTTTAGCTAGAAAACTAGATAATTTAATCATTATTAATCAAGGAAAATCTTATTATATTAGCTGTAAGGATTATATTTTTACTAATTGTCTTCTTCTCTGGATAAAACATATTCTGTAATTTTTATTTTAAAGACCTTCATATGTAACGTTACGTGTAGATCTATAAAATGACCCTTGGTTTAAAAATTCTGCTTTACAAATGCTGAAAATTCTGGATATTATGTTGGAGCCAAAACGCTTTGTTGTGGCCTTGATTTTAGGAATAAGTGCTTTATTAACAATAATTAGCTCTTTAGCGATTTCTACAGCAGCCTTAGTAGATGAAGTAAACACTGCTCATTTTGTTACTGATTTAAACAAATATGTTTTATTAGCCCTAGCAGAAAAACAAATTATAGATAAAAAGTTAGAAATGAAAATAAATGCTCTGGAGGAAGTGGTTCTGGCTATAGGTCAGGAAGTTAAAAATTTAAAAACACAACTCTCAGTTAAATGTCATGTTAGTTTTAAATATATCTGTGTTACTGTTCTAAAACGTAAGTTTTTTTTTTTTAATTGGAATGCCACCAAAAATCATTTGTTAGGAGACTGGAGAGATAAAGATATCTCTCATGTTATGGAGGCTTTACAGGATAAAATTACAGCAGTTAGTAAAGCTCATTTAGATGTAATAAATTCACAATCTTTGGCAGTATTATTTAAGCATAACTTGGAGGCCCTCAATCCTCTGGATTGGATTAATGTAATAATTATAATTACCATTGTCAGATCAATTCTCCCAATTCTTATTCTTATATTTCCAGTCATTTTCTGGATGATCTTTAGATTTATCTCTTCTGTGCACCAAGACATTCATGAGCTTCAATTAAAAAATAAAAAAGAAGAAATGCCATGACACCTCCTGCTGAATCTGCGTGAGAGATCACGCCAGACAAAGCATAAGCTTCATGGAAGCATGCTTGCAGGACGGGGGTGTTGGTTCAAGGCTTCCTATACACTTGGCTGCACCTTTATTGCCTCTACCTTTATTCTAACTATATTCTTCTTGGCTGTACATTTGTTTCCTTTATTCTCGTTTTGGCTATTTTTCTATTGATCCACGAACAGAGCATGTGAAGCCACTTCCCCTCGTGCCTAGCCTCGCTCTTCTCTGCTCTCTCTCTCTACTTCCACTCCTCTTGCAGGCCCCTTCACATCCTCTGCGCATGTACACCTGCCCCTGGGAGACCCTGGTCACTGCTGACTCCACAGTGAGGCCTCAGGACCCTGCCTCCTCCTCCCTTCTGCCCAGTCCCCTCTTCCCCTTGGCTCCGCCCCCTACCCTTGCCCAAAAGATCAGCCCTGACTGGGCCCTAAGGCTTCCAGGCCATGGGAATTACAGCCTCACCTCAGCTCTGCACTCCCCGCCAACCCTAGCACTTGCTCAGGGGATCGAATCTCCCCTCAGCCCCACCACTAGAGGAGACTCTCCTCCAAGCCTCTCCACTCCACATATCAAGAACGTGCACAGTGACCCAGTGAGAGAGAGAGACAGAGAGAGACACTGAGAGACTGAGACTGAGAGAGATTGTTGGGGAAAACTACCTCTCAAGGACTCAGAACATAGCACCCTTAGGGATGACTTAACACATAGCATACTTCAAAAAACAGCACAAAGCACACTAAGTAAAAGACTCAGCACAATGTGTCCTTTGAAGGACTTAGTATATAGTAGCCTTTGGGATGGCTGAGCACACAGCACCCTTTGAAGGAGGGAGTCCATAGCACGCAGTGTATAGGACTCAGTGCATGGCATGCTTTGAAAAACTCACCACGTAGCACACTTTCCCAGGACTCAGCATATAGCACCCTGTGTTAAGAATATTTAAATACTTATACTTCAGCAGAAAAGCAACATGTTTAACAACTGTTACAAATAAAGTAATAAATCAGAATATATTACTATACTAATCATTGAATGGATTTTTAGTGGCAGTCAAATATGTAAGAAATGAGGTAATATGCCATTTGTTTGCACTTAATAACTGAGAAAGAATTTTCTAGGTCTTTTAAAATATATAATAAGTTTAATGAAGAAACTATTCTGTCATGTCATATGATAATCAGATAAAGATGATATTAGAGCAAAGAAAAGATTGACTAAGGTTTGGGATGTTAATGTATGTACTTATTTTGGTTTTGGAAAATTGTGAAGATTTCAAATTGGGGTATTGTTCTTGCTAGGCTGGCATTATGTCAGTGGTTAATTTTAGGATAAGGGTTCCCTTTCCACAAGAACATGCACCTGATCTGTCCTATTATGTTTCCCATCATCAATGGCATCAGAGTTGCACACCAACTTGTCTAGCTTCCTGGATCCTGCAGTCCTTCCAATCTTAGTCTCTAGATAGTGCAGGATGGTGGAAATGATCCAATGAACCCAGCTATAGAGTGAGAAGGAACTCCCCTAAAATTTGGCCTGGTTTCTGTTCTCAAGCCTCCTAAGTAGTTAAGAGTACAGATTGGGGCCCCTGGTGCCAAACAGGAACAGTATTTTTAAAGCAATTAGACATTTATATGACAGGTTTGTGATTACCTCAGGAAAAG
The DNA here is from genome assembly GCF_019054845.1 of Dipodomys spectabilis. Lineage (NCBI taxonomy): Eukaryota > Metazoa > Chordata > Mammalia > Rodentia > Heteromyidae > Dipodomys > Dipodomys spectabilis. The sequence goes on from NW_024871363.1 coordinate 517,079, forward strand.
AATAAAAGAGCAGTGAAGCATAGAGGACAAACAGAATTTTAGCTAGCTACTCAGAATGTGAATCAGCTTAGCTAGCTACTCGGGAGGCCGAGATCTGAAAACCACTTTTCAAAGCCAGTACAATCATGAAAAAACATGTGATTATCTCCAAAAAACCAGAAGTGCAGCAGTGGCTCAAATGGTAGACCACTACCTTGGGCACAGATGCTTACAGCAGGAATGATGAATGCATGCATGAACACATGAACATGCACATGTGTGTACAGGCACGTGTGTGCACACACACACAAATGAGTATTTCAATGCAGAGTTCTTTATTTTTTTTTACCTTGCTGTACTTTATTTCCCTGTATTAGTTCACAAATTAATAAAAATCAGCTAAGCACCTATTTACATACAACTCATCATGTTTCTCTAAAGTCTACTCTCTTTTTGGCAGCCTGCTCTTATTTGACCAAAAAGTAAATTATTCAAGAGATCAATTCATCTCCCTCATCTCTGTAATGTTAGATGATTGTTTAAGTTCTTCCTAGCAATATAATTTTGTGAAATCCTGCATCAAGCAGCATATTTTTTTCATGAAATGGGAAGCCTCTGGAAAAAAATAAACTATAGGTTTTACTCCTCCTGGCAAGCATCTGGAAATTTATGATCTTCATACAATCCATGATATGTCTGTGTATGCCAAAGACAGCTGTGAAAATAAAAAGACCCTTCTAAGCACATAGAATTCGTATACCATTAATAGGTATTAAGGGTTTTTTTTATTATTCTGAAAATGCCATACAGAGGAGTTTCAATTAAATGGGCAAGATAATGAGTACATTTCTTATCAAGCATTGTTGCCTCCTCCTTTGTTTCCACTTCCTATCCCTTTCCATCTCATCCCTCCTGCCCCTCCCTCCCATTATGCCCCGCCTTGCAAAAATTTTAAAGTTCATTTTTCGACATAACATCTTGTACATCTCATTGTTAAATGGGTCCAAATCTATCCTTTTTTAAAAGATTTGTTTTTTCCCTTCCCCTCCACAAATTATACCAACATAAAATACAGTGAAAACAGGAGCTATATTGTGGGGAAGGGACATACAAAGCAACAAAAATTCATCTTATAAATATGTTAGAAACAATCGCACGAAAGAAAAAATATTTGAATGCTTATCTTGGGGTACATTTCACCTAACATCTACGAATCTTACCTTTTCTGCTTGTCTCAGACATATCCTATTTATTACCAATAAGGGAAACCATGGGGCCTATGTGTACTTGGGCCTGGCTTACTTCACTTAATATAATTTTTTCCAAGACTTTCATTTTCCTAAAAAAGGGGCAATGACATTCTTTCTGATGGAGGCAAAAAATTCCATTGTGTATATATACCACAATTTATTGATCCATTCATCTACTGAGGGGCATCTGGGTTGGTTCCAAGCTTAGCTATGGTAAATAATGTTGCCATAAACATAGTTGTGCTGGGAGCTTTAGTGTCGTCTTCTTTGTGATCATTTGCGTAAATGCCCAAAAGTGTGATTGCTGGGTCATAGGGGAGCTCCATATTAAGTATTTTGAGGAACCTCCATACCATTTTCGAAAGTGGTTGAACAAGTTTACACTACCACCAACAATGCAGTAGGGTTCCCTTATCCACATCTCCTCCTGCATCTGTTGTTATTAGAGTTCTTGATTATAGCCATTCTTACTGGGGTGAGATGGTATCTCAATGTTGTTTTAATTTGCATTTTTTATAGCTAGGGAAGTTGAGCATTTTTCATGTGTCTATTGGCCATCTTTCCTTCCTCTTCAGAGTAGTTTCTCTTTAAGCCTTTAGCCCTCTTATTTATTGGGCTGTTGATTCTTTTAGGATTTGTTTTTGGGGGATTTAATTTTTTGGAGTTCCAGATATATTTTAGATATGAGACCCTTGTCCATTGTATGGCTAGTGAAGATCTTCTCCCAATTTGTGGACTTTCTATGGATCTTGATAGCTATTTCCTTTGCCATATAGAAGCTCTGCAATTTCATGCAGTTCCATTTGTCAACCTTTCTATGATTTGTTGTGGTTCTGGGTCTCTATTAAGCAATTTTCGGCCTGTACCAAGGAGATCTAGGGTTTCTCCTATTCCATCCTGTAATGTTTTCAGAGTGTCTTCATATTGTGAGGTCTTTGATCCATTTGGAGTTGATTCTGCTACAGGGTGATATATAAGGATCTAGATTTATTTTTCTACAAGTAGTTAACCAATTTTGAGAGCACCATTTACTGAAGAGGCTGTCTTTCTTCCATTCTATTTTTTTCAGCTCCCTTATCAAAGATTAGATGGCTGTAGGTCTTTAGGTTCATTTCAATTCTATTCCATTTCTCCTGAGGTCTGTTCTTGTGCCAGTACCAAGCTGTTTTGCTTACTATGGCTTTGTAGAAGAGTTTGAAATTTGGTACTGATTTTCCTCCAACACTGTTCTTTCTGTTAAGGATCGTTTTTGCTATTCAGGGTCTTTTATTGTTCCATATGAATTTTTGGATTGCCTTCCCTATGTCCTTGAAGAATGAGGTTGGAATATTGATAGGTATCACATTCAATTTGTAGATATCATTGGGAAGTTTTGCCATTATCACGATTTGATCTTTCCAATCTAGGAACATGGGAGTTTTTCCACTTTCTAAGTTTGTTTTGATTTCCTTTTTCAGGTATTTCAAGTTTTCATCATAGAGGTCTTTCACTCCTTTGATTAAGTTAATTCGTGGGTATTTTATTTTTTGTGGGGCTATTACGAATGGAGTTGCTTTCCTAATTTCAGCCACAATTTTCTCATTGTTGGCATATAGAAAAGCCATTGATTTTTGAGGGTTAATTTCATACCCTTCTAGTTTGCCCAAGTTTTGAGTCACCTTGAGTAACTTGGGAGCAGGGTCTTTAAATACAAGATCATGTCATCTGCAAAGAGGGAAAGTTATACTTCTTCTTTCCTTATTGGGTTCCTCTATATGTTTGCATCTTGTCTTATTGCTGTACATAGGCATTCTAATACTAGATTGAAGAGCAGTGGAGAGAGTGGCCCTCCTTGTCTCGTTCCAGAGTTTAGAGGGAATAGCTTTAGATTTTCATCATTGAGTGTATAATGCTTTCTGTAGTTTTGTCATACACATCCTTTATTGTATTGAGGAATGTTCCATAGATTCCTAATTTTTCCAGGACCTTCACCATAAAGGGGTGTTGGATCTTGTCAAAGGCTTTTTCTGCAACTATTGAGATAACCATGTGGTTCTTATCCTTGCTCTTGTTGATGTGATGAATTATGTTAATTGATTTTTGCATATTGAAGCAGCTTTGCATCCCTGAAATGAATCCGGTCTGCTCATGGTGTATGATTTTTTGGATGAATTGTTGAAGTTGATTAGCCAAAATTTTGGTGAGAGGCTTTGCATCAGTGTTCATCAAAGAAATGGGTCTATAGTGCTCTTTCTTTAATGAGGGTTTGGGGATGAAGGTTATGATGGTATCAAAGAAAGAGTTCGGTAGTGAACTTTCTCTTTCAATTTCATTGAAGAGTTTGAGGTGTATTGGTATGAGCTCTGCTTTGAAGGCCTTGTAGAATTCTGCTTTATAACCATCTATTCCTGGGTTTTTCTTAGATGGGAGTTCTCTTATTGCTCTTTCTATTTCAATGCTTGATATGGGCCTGTTAAGGTGGTTTAACTCATCTTAGTTTCTGCATGTCAATATTTGCCAGGAAAATGTCCATTTCTGCCAAGTTCTCAAACATATTAGCATAAAGTTTTGAGCAGTATTCCTTTATAATGTTCTGAATCTTGGTTGTTTTTGTAGTGATGTTTCCATTCTCATCTCTGAGTTTATTAATTTGGGTGTGTTCTCTTCTTTTTCTGATAAATTTTTTAAGGGTCTGTCAATTTTGTTAATTTTTTTGAAGAACCTTTTCATTTTGTTGATTCTTCATATGGTTTTTTTTTGGATTCTAATTCATTTAATTCTGATTGAATTTTAATTATTTCTTTCCATCAACTGGATTGGGGTTTATCTTGATTCTCTTTTTCAAGGAGTGTCAGATCTCATTAAATTGTTGGTTCCAGGTCTCTCCAATTTGTTAATATAGGAACTCAGAGCTATAAACTTGCCTCTGAATCGTGCCTTTTCTGTGTCCCAGAGGAGCAGAAAATCTCTGTGCTTGTTTTTGTTGAATAATATGAACATTTGAACTTCGACTCTAAGCTCTTCCATGACCCACTGGTGTTTGAACAGTGTGTTTTTCAGCCTCCATGTGTTACAGGATTTTCTTTGGTGGCTTTTTGTGTTGAGTTCTAATTTTATTCCCTTTTGGTCTGATAGAATGCAAGATATGAATTCAATGTTTCTGAATTTTGACAAGTTGATTTGGAGAATGTTCCATGTGCTGCTGAGTAAAAAGTGTACTCTGATGCTGCTGGATGAATATTTACTAGATGTCTGCTAAATCAGTTGATGTATGCACTTGTTTAGATCTGCAGTTTCTCTGTTGAGTTTTTGCCGAGTTGATCTATTTAGTGGTGATAGTGGTTTGTTAAAGTCCCCAACAATTAATGTCGTTGGATCTATGTGAGATTTAAAGTAGTATTTCTTGGATAAATTTGGGTGCACTATTGTTTGGCAAATATTTAGAATGTTAACATCTTCCTGAAAGAGATATCCCTTAATTAGTATGTAGTAACCTTCTTTATCTCTTCTCAATAATGTTAATTTGAAGTCTATTTTATCTGATATTAGGATTGCAACTCCTGCCTGTTTATGGGGGCCGTTTGCTTGGTAGATTTTGTTCCAGCCTTTCACTTTCAAAATGTGTTTGATTTTAATGGGCAAATTGTGATTCCTGAAGGTAGAAGATAGAAGAATCTTGCATTTTAAACCAACTAGACTGTCTATGTCACTTAATTGGAAAGTTACATCCCCTAATATTGAGAGAGAGGACTGAGAGGTATTTGGGTGCTCCTGCCATTTTATCCACCTTCTTGGATGCTGCGCCTACTGGATTCTTTCTATGGTTCTTGGATTCTGTTTGTATGTGGTTTCTTGGCCTTTATTGTGGTCTTGTTGGTTTTCTATGTTTAGGACATCTTTAAGTATCTTTTGTAGAGCTGATTTGGTGGAGATACATTGTTTGTTTTTCTTTGCTATGGAAGATTTTTATTAGACCTTCAATTATGAAGGAGAGTTTAGCTGGGTACACTATTCTTGGTTGATAGTTGTTTGTCTTTAGAGCATGGCATACACCATTCCAGGCTCTTCTTGCTTTAATTGTCTCTGTTGAGAAATCTGAGGTGATTCTAATTGGTTTTCCTTTATAGATGACTGATCTTTTCTCCTTGACAGCTTTAAGGATCTTTTCCTTGGTCTGAATTGATCCTGTGTGGCTTATATTTAATTGGGCGATGGGATTTCCTGTTCTTGTCTGATCTATTTGGGGTTCTAAAAGCTTCTTGTATCTGAATATGCCTATCTTTTTGCGTGTTGGGAAGTTCTCTGCTAGGATCCTGTTGAACAAATTTTCTAGACCATTACCTTCTGTCTCTATGTGCTCCTCTACACCCATTTCCGTCAGATAAGGCCTTCTGAGGGTGTCTTCCAAGTGCTGAATAGATCTATCATATTTCTTGAATTTGTCTTGGATAGTTGTATGTTCTTTCTCTATAATACCTAGGCTGTCTTCAATGCCGGAGATTCAATCTTCTGCATAGTCTAACCTACTGTCAAGACTTTCTACTTTATTTTTCATTTCTTTTCCTTTTAATTGGTCGGCTGTTATGGCTTCACATTCTTTGTTGGAGCTTTGTTTTAGATCTTGTATGAAATTCTTTACTTCCTTACTTTGGTGTTCAGTGTTTACTCACAAATCACTTAGTTGATTGGGTATGGTTTCCTTGGACTCCTATTCCTTCTGTCGGGCTCCATTCAACATTCCCTTTGTGGTCTCCCTGACTCCTTTCAGGTGACTGTTTATGGATTCCATGAATGGCTCTATTGATCTTTGTCTATGCTCTTCCCGCTCTTGCAATTCTTGTATTACTCTTTGATTAGATTTCTCACGTTCATGTAACTTCTGTAGTTCTCTTTGACTGATCTCAGCCTGCTCACACAATTCCTTTATTTCTCTTTGAGTATTCTCAACCTGCTCATGCAATTCCAGTATCAATCTTTGAGTAGCTTTCTCAAGCCCATGAGCTTCCTGCTTTGAGCTTTGGTTTGCCTCCTCTCTCTCCCTAACACGTTCACACTGAGTACTTTGCAGGGTTTCAATCTTTTCATTCACCATGTTTACCAGTAGTGTTTGCAGAGGTTTCTGGGAACTCTCATCTGGATTATTCATTATCTGTTCTGTCACCTGATTATCTTGAGTGGGAATTGAGATACCCGGACTTGCCATTTTCCTTGTGTTTTTCTTGCTTGTTTTGCCCATTTGGGATGAAAATAATGCCAGTTTTGTGCTAGAACACCATTTTAAGGCAAGCATCAACCAAAGTCCTATAATTGCATAGTCAAATGTCTGAAGATACAATCTAGTTCAACAGATACAGTCCATTCAACATTAAATAACTATGTTTTAATGGGCTAAGAATACCAAAGAATAATTTGACAAACCAGAAATTATTATGTTTAGAGAGAAAGGTGGGGAAAACAGGGTTAGAGGGATGTGAAAAGGTAGAAGGAGAGTGAAATTAACCAAGTCCTAATCTCACAGAGGGAAATGGATTGGAAAGAATGATAGAAAAGAGAGAAGAAAAAATTTTAAAAAAGAGACAAGAAAAAATGGAAAGACAAATATTTAAATTTAAAAAGTGAAACTCTTAAAAGTAATGAAAATTTAAAGAAGTAAAATTGAGAGATGAACGGGGATAAGATGAGAGGAGGGGAGGGATAGAAAGGAGACCTGAAAAACTAAAAAATAAAAATACTTCAAATAATTTATAGGTATAAATAAATAATACTGCTATTAAGGAATTTAATCCTAAGAGGTTTTGAATTGAGTAATACATTTTTGGATTAAGAATGTACACAATTGGGGATAAGGTCTTATAATCAATGACAGGTATATAGGAGGTGAACAGAACAACAAATAATTCATGCAAAAAGAACAAAAGATTAAAAAGTAAAACGAATGAGAAAGAAAGAACAAAAAAGACCAACAGGTCAGTAGACATGTTTTTAAAAAAAGCACACACACACGCATACACATACACCTAAAATAAAGTTATAAGAGGAAGAGAAAAAAGATTAATGAAAACAATTTTTATAATTAAAAAGTAAAAATTTAAAAAGATACAAAAAAAGACGTCTTTGATTTTGTTTTTGGGGGGGTTGATGGGAAGATCCTGTATCTTCCTTGTGTCAGTAACCAGTTTCTTGGTGGAGTCTCTGGTTTGCTTGTGGTGTTTGGTTTTCTGTGGCTTGATTGGTTTCTTAAGTCAGTTTGTTTGGGCAGGCAGAAAAAATTCTGTTGGTTTACCCAGAAATTTGTGATCCCCTCCCAGGCTAGTTCAGTGGGAGGGATATCTGCTTTGAGTATCACAAAAGAGGGAGGTGGCTTTTTCCTCTAGTTTGGAGTTGCTGTGATAAGGCTGGGTTCTGGGTAAAGTTGAGGCCTTTCAGCAAACAGTAGTTTTTCCCTGAGGGGCTAGCTTCTGAGACATTCACAGAGCCCAGCCTGGAGCCATTCTCAGGGTTTATGTTTACTGAGTTTCAATTGATTGTCAGGGCTGCTGTAGGGAGGGGCAGCCTCTAGCTCTGTTTACCCAGTGAAGAAAGCCACTCCTTTGTGGGTGCAGCTTTCTCTGCCTTGTTGTGGTGACTTTCCCACGGGTGGAGTTGAGAATGGCAGGTCAGGGTAGGTACTTGTGACTCGCTAAATGACTCTTTTGTTTTCATCAAAGAACTGAGTTGGATCTAGCTACTTAGCCAGGCTTTTGTCTACATCAAAAATGGATATCTCCAGTGTTGGGGGGAGGGGTGTCCTTCCCTCCTCTGCTCCCTTTGAGAAGGAATGAGGATGGTAGTTTTGTACTCACTCTGGAGTGTGGGTTCCTGGGTAGCCTCTGGTCTGCTATCTGCAGGATGAAGATATCTGCTACTTGTCAGTTCTTTCTCATGTTGAGTAAAATCTGCTTGCCTGCTGCATCTGGCACATTTGTCCCATACTCTCTGGGTTGTAATTATGGTGGCTATGGATGGCACCACAGCCGCCACAGCAACCTCAGCCATGGCTGCTGGAAAATGCTCAGATCTGTCTCCTTACCTGGATTTTCCCTCTCTGCCCAAACTCTCTGTACTGTGATGGCACACTCGGTGTGCCTAGAACTGTTCATTGGAACACTAGAACTGCTTTCTATGCAAGAGCTTGTTTAGCCACCAGATTCTCCTCTGCCATTTTCTCGAAATTTCTGATGGTGTTTAAATATTACTGGAATTGTTTTGGAATAAATAATGTTCACCTTGACTAACTTGAGAAAGAAGAATTGGTTTCTCAGTACTATAGGTAAGAACTTGAGTGAAAGAAACAAAAGGAAAAATGAGGAACAACTCAACACATACATTCAAAAGAAACAAAACAACCCAAGAAAACACCAATTAACTCAGTACTCAAGAACCTGCAGGAAATGCAAAGATTTTTTAAAAAATAGCTATGATAAGCTTATGAAAATTCTGACTACGTGGGAGTCTACTATTGTGAGGATAGTGGTTAAAGCTCAGACTGGACAGAAAGATCTGTACACAATGCCAGGCACTTGTTATTCTAAATTCCAGGAAGAATAACATGAAGTAGACTGAGCCCACGATCATACACAAGTAGGAAGCGAGATTCTATCTGAAAGTTAATCAGGATAATTTAGGCTGGGGCATGGCAAAGTGGTAAGAACCTCCATTTAGGAGACACAAGACACTCAATTCAAATTCCAATATTATGTGTATTAAAGAAAAAAAGCTATGACTTTAAATAATGGGAATAATTGAAAGATTTGAATATTTGAGTGGAGAAAAATCCATGAGTGAGGTAGAGTTTACCCATGTTGTAATGTTTTCTACTTAAGTGATAATATTATGTGGTACTCCAGACATAACAGAGTTACCTTGCAAATGAGCATGGATGTGCATTTGAGTGAAGGAAATACTCTATTTACACAGGTGTAAATTAAACACTTTTGGGGGGTAGATTTTAGTTCTTGTACTAAGAGCCTGGGTGAGTCTTTTCTCTCAAGGCTATCACTCTACTACCATGAGCCACAGTTCCAATTCTGAATTTCTGTTGGTTGTTTGGAGATAAGAGGTTCATGGACGTTCCTGACCAGGATGGTTTCAAACCATGATCATCATATCTCAGCCTCCTGAGTAACCAGGATTCCAGGCCTGAGTCGTCCATGTTTTTAATAATTTAGTAAATTGTACAATTACAGAAGTTATAATTTATCGTTACAACCTTTATAATATATGTGTTTATACTTATATCAATGCATACATATTGAAATATTTTAACATATTTTTGTATCTACAGTAGATTTATGAAATCATCCTTCATTTTAAAATAACATGGAAACAAGTTTAATGAGGAGCAAAACAAAGGGAATTATGACATTTCTTGTTGTGGAATGAAATATGAATTGTAAGAATCAGTTTGAGAAAACCATTTAACAAAATGGATAATGGCTATTAATTCCAATCCCTTTATTTGCCCATATTGTGCATCTTCACACATGAGTGTCAAAGTCAAACCACACTTTTTTGCCTTTGTATTTAAATCACATGTTATAATTTAGGGGATAGGTGAAGTAATCAAATAAAGATTAAAATAATACTAAGTGAGGCTATGAGTTAGAGCTGAAAATTATTTTAAATATGATAATAGCTAATTAAATTCCATATCTCTTACTTTTGCTCTATTGTCATATACCTCATTCCCACATTAGGAAAGTACATAGAAGGTTCTCACTAAATTATGTGTAAATTTATGAAAAAATGTATTAAAAGAATATGGGCACATCGGGTCTGCGAAAGTGGCTCAGTGGTAGAGCTCTTGCCTTGCATGCCTGAGGCCCTGGGTTTGATTCCTCAGCACCACATAAGCAAAAAGAAGAAAGCCAGAAGTGACGCTGTGGTAGATTGCTAGCCTTGAGCAAAAAAGCTGAGGGACAGCACCAGAGGGGCCCAGAGTTCAGGCACCTCGACCCGAAAGAAAACAATAACAACAACAAAAGAATATGGGCACAGTGTGGTTTTAGCTGATTGGTACCTGTAGGGGGTAGTGTGTTTTTGAGGACCTGAAAAACCTTGTGATGTAGTTGAAGGAAGGGATGTGCTAATTCTGGAAAATTGGCTAGAGGATTGCTCCCAGTAAAACAGTGATGAATTTTTCCAAAAGGTTAGAGTAAAATCACTCTCACAATCATGTTCACTACTGCACTATTCACCGTAGAGAATTTATGGAAACAGCCCAGACGCACTTTAGCAGAGGGATGGTTGGAGAAAGTGTTGCACATATACACAATTGGATTGCACCCATCCATTATAAAGACTGTTACAGCATTTGCAAAGAAATGGATAGAAATAAAATTATGTTAATTAAACGATGTCACAGCCAGACAAAAAAAGAACGCGTATTTTATGCAAGTTAAACAACAGTATTAATCAAAGCGTGCTATTTGTAGAGGAGTATTTAACAGGTGTAATTTCTTATAAAATTGAACTTTTAATCCAACAAAATGAATACCAGGAGGCTACCACTTGGAAAATGTGAGGGGAAATCAAAGGGAAGAAATAAAGAGACGTATGGAAGTAGAGAGTGAAGCCATAATATTCAATGCAGATAGTATGAAACTAGTAAAAACGAAAGTGGGTTGAGGTTTGGAAGGATGTGAGAAAGTTATGTAAAGATCCATTGTACTTATAAACTGATTCGTTGAATGGAAAACATTTCATACAACTATTTAATAAAAATATAATTAAAAACAATGGAGACATCTGATCTTAAACCATGAGTCAATATGATACTTCCCTTCTCAGAAATTTTCTTTGCAGGTATTTTCCTCATAATGACAGAAAAGTGAACAACGCAATGTATATCAATACATCACTTTGCATATCCTAAATAGACAATATAAATATCACAGTAAAAATATTAGAATATATCACATGATAAAATAACAGGTAGAAAGTATCAAACTATGATTATTTTTTCAAGTACTTTACCTTTGGTATTTAATTTAATCCTCACATTAATCCCATAAAGTGAAATTATTTCTATTTTTAATTCTAAGATGATGATATTTAAGTCTTCAGAGTTGGAATTACTAGCACAACATTCTACACACGGTAAGTGTTAGCCTGCGTTCCATTCCCACTATATGAACTAACCTCATTCTATTTTATAACTAAATACCAGCACTCAGTCTACTAATTCTAGGAAAATTCCCAAAATTATTGTGCACACTCTAATAATATTTCCTTTATCTTTGTTAGAAAATAGGTAACTAAGACGGACACCGGTGGCTCACTCCTAAAATGCTAGCTACTCAGGAGGCTGAGATCTGAGGATTGTGGTTCAAAGCCAGCTCGGGCAGGACAGACTGTGAGACTCTTATCTTTAATAAACCACTAGTAAACTGGAAGTGGCACTGTGGTCCAAGTAGTAGAGTGCTCGCCTTGAGTGGAAGAGTGCAGGAACAGCACCCAAGCCCAGAGTTCAAGTCCCATGACCAACAACAACAAAAAAAGAAAATAAGAAGTAACTGTAATACCAAAACTCCAAGTTCATAATCAATTTATACCTCCCTGGTGAAAGGAACTGCTAAACTATAACATTCTTGATTTCTAGCTCAAAATAGTAGAAATCATATTTTATCCCTTCACTCAACACTGCACTGCCTGGGGACCCCATCTCTGGTTAACACAGTCTTACTGAAAGAATGACCTGCCCAATTCCTGATGGAAACAGACTGCAGGTCTTTTGGAGCAATCGTTTCCACATTGTAGCTCACCTAAATTGTTTACCATTAGAAGTATTTTTATAGCTTTTTATACCCACCATTTTGAGAGAAATATACTACTTTAAAATGTTATTAAAGAAAGACTGATATAAAATCACATTTGACCCCAGATAAATATTTTACCTTTCATATACCCAAAAATGCACTCTTACCTATCATTAATGTTAGGAACGAGAGGTTAAAAATCATAGACACCAAGACCTAATTATGAATTAAAGACTCTCAAACTTGTGAATACAATTTGTTTAAAATGACATCAATACTACTGCATTTTTAAGTCCCTATGATAATGATAATGATAAACTATTAACACTTAAACTCATTTTCGTGGGAGTAGGACAAAAAGCACAAGGTTAATCCTAATCATTTTAAAAGACCTTTATTTCTACTAAAAGTTCACTCATAACTATAAAGATTCTAAAACTAACTGAAGTAGAGAGGAAATAATTTAACTGCATCATCTACATTCAATGGACTATTAATAGAAAACAAAATTATACTAATAATTAGCTTACCCAATTCACTTAATTCTTTTATTCTATTCCATTTACTTTCATAAAAACTGGGTTTTCATAAAATGAAGCATAAGAAAGTGTATGTACCCACTTACATTTTCAGATCTTAACAATATTTCAGAAATTTTAGCTCTACAGTCAATGAAATGAAATAATACTAAAATATTCAAAGGATTTTCAGAAATTGCAAGACTTGCTCTGAGATGTTATGTGTATTGGAACAGATATTCAAAAAGCCTTATTTGTAAAAGTTGCCATAGTTACTCCCACAAAAGAGCCATTAGTAAAGATACCTGTGCATGTACAAAACACCTTCAAATGCATCCACAATCTGGACATAACACTTGCTTTTTGTTTGTTCGTTTTTGAAAGGAATATCTAACAAGCATATCCACAATACTTATTTTCAATGAATAAGATGGGATATTCAAACATAATATGGGTTGGATTATCTCTTATTGAGAATAGATATAATCTTGCAAAGAAAGTGATTTTCAACAGAAATCCGGAAAGAGTTTATCCAACTTGTGTTTCACAGGAATAACCAGAGAGTAATACCTGTTTGGTCAAGTCGGTCCAAATCACTCCATGAGTGTATCTTAAAAGTATAACCAATTTAAGAGGTCAAATACGTATTTTGTACTGACAATCATCTTATAGCAATAACTTACTAATTATGTCTGTATCTTCTTACCTAACATACAATAAGAGCTGAAAGTGGTCTCTTTTTCTAACTTAATATTGTAAATGATGTTATTATTAGACAAATAATATGTACAAAGGCTAGTTCCACTGAAATGACATGACAGAACACTGATAAATAAAAACATTGCAACACAGTTAGCTTTTTTCAGCCTCACCCTGTCCACATTGGCAAGCAACATTGCAACAGCACATGCATACATATACACATGCACACATGTTCACACATGTACACACACATATACATGCATGCTAAATTCAGGTTTATTGTACAAAAAAGTCCACATAAAATATTAGTGATTAGGACAAATGATGATATGCCTTATTACAAAATAATACATAAACCATTACCACGCATGTTACATTTTACCTGCCTCTCCACATGTGACCACTTAATTTATTTTTAATTAATTAATTACCTTATTAATTAATTTATTTGTTTGGTTCTAATACTAGGGCTTGAAATCAGGCCCTGGCTTTGTCCCAGAATTTATTTTTTGTTTCAGTTTTCTCAAGGCTAGCATTTTACTGCTTGTACCACAGATCCATTTCTAGCTTTTGCTGGTTACTTTCAAATCAGAATCTAATGGACTGTTTTTTCTTGGTCTGCTTTCAAACATAAGCCATCAGTGTGGCTTCTACTTTTTCCTATATAGTTATCTAATGCACATACTTAGATGGTAATTTTAAAATCAGAGTATAGAGGCAAGATGTACAGTGATGATACTGTCCTGTCAGAAATTCAAGTTAGTAATGTAAATTTATTCTTAAAACCATACACAAAAAATACCATGATATAGTGTAAGAGAACTCACTATTGAACATATGAGCCTTAAGAGCTTTCTAATAGATCCATTATTTATTGGTACCCAACATTTGAAAAATGTATGAGACATTGTTAAAATAGAAGTCCTTTGCATGACTACATACATTCCTTGTTTTTATAAGACACTTGCTTTCATCTAAAAAGTAGGCCTGTCTATTGTCTTCATGTGATTTTGATGATTGAAAGTGCTTAGTGAGAAGGTCAAAATGTATTAGTAGTCCTTCACTATCAATTCTCATTTTCTTCTTGGAGAATATAATGATCAAATCAATAGTTCAGAATCAGCAAGCAATACTTCAGAATCATGCTTCCAGTGCAAGTGGATCACCAGTAAGAAATCCTCAATAACAATTTCCACCAAGTTTTGTCACAGATACAATCTCCCTGCCTTCTCTAGCTGCTTTACTACCCTCTTATTCCTTCATTGTACAAGAAAAGTATGATTCAACTGATTTCAGTCAGATCTGTTACTAGAATTATCAAGGATTTATTCTATTGTCTGTAATTTGGTAAAGTTAGGTCTCTTTATGTAGGCTACTAAAAATGTATTTACTAATTTCAAGTAAATACATAAATTCAATTTCCATCTCTTTTAAAAAATAAAATTTTGTTTGCTCTACAAATTGATCAGAGGCATGGATTTTGTGGCTAGCTACGTTATTACACATCTGTCTCTTTCTTTCTCTCTCCCTTTCATGGTTCTCATAGATAATATGATTGCTCCATAATTATCCTAATTTATTTTGCTTTTATATTTTTGGTTGTATCATTTCACTTTTTGCTCTGCCATTTCCCAAATCATTTATATAGAAGGCATTATTTCCTATTTTCTCATGCCTAGAATAAGCTGCACATGAAGACATCACTGGTCCTCATTTTCAGTGTGTACATGTGAATATGGAGGAATATCTTTCCTCTGCTCTCCATCAATTCCCTACTCTCCAGTTAGAATAATTTCGAATAGTAAAATTGGAAAAAGAGAAAATAAATCATGGTGAATAAACAGTTGCAGAAAATTCACCAGTTATTTCTTCCCAGTTCAACCAATGTGAACTATTAGGGAAATACATGGACACCTCATTCCCACTGGCACTCAAAGTCTCTGGTTAGGCAATTCTTAGGAATATGGGGAACAAGATGAAAAAGTAAGGAATGGTATCAATTGCAAGAAAAAAAAAATTGGAGAAGAATCCAAGCAAATTTCTTCATTGGGCTGCCAAAATATTCAGCTTACTACAGTGCGGAGACTTCTTTCCCAAAAGACCACTTATGTGAATAGTAGGGATGATTATGAGTATACCCCTCTTCAAGAAGCCTACAGTGGACACTTAGACATTGTCCGTGAGTTGGTGTCTCAAGCGGCACATGCAATAACTGTAGATGACTGGACACCCCTGAACAGTGCATATACATGGAATAATACCAGAGTGGCTTCTTTCTTACTTCATCATGATAGAGATACCAATGCCCAAACTAAAGGACTCTTTTTTTAAAATTTTTTTTTTTTTTGGTCTGGTCCTGGGGCCTGAACTCTTTGCCTGGAAGCTGTCCCTCATCTCTTCAGCTCAAGGCTAGCGCTCTACCACTTGAGCCACAGCACCACTTCCCGCTTTTTTTTCTGCTTATGTGGTGCTGAGGAATCGAACCTAGGGCCTCATGCATGCAAGCTAAGCGCTCTACCATTGAGCCACTTTCCCAGCCCAAATATTTTTGTTTGTTTGATTTTTGTTGTTGTTGTGGTTTTTTTTTTTTTTTGGTCGGTCATGGGGCTTGAGCTCTGGGCTTGGGTGCTGTCTCTGTGTTCTTCAGCTCAAGGGGAGTCCTCTACTGCTTGAGCCACAGTACACTTCCCCAAACTAAAGGACTCTTGACAACCTTATATCTTGCTGTTGAGAATTGAGATAGCAAAGATACGCTGGATCGCCTTCTGTTGAACCATTATATAAATTCAGGCCTGAAGAACAACATAGAAGAAACTGTATTTGATATTGCCAAAAGGATAAGTACGTATCACTACCTCTATGAAGTTGTGAAAGGCTGTACAAATTGTTCGCCGAAGTCCTAATGGTCGGGTTAAGTTTCTTAAATTTCAAAAATGCAAGTCCATCTTTTGTGTCCCTACAAAATATTTTCACAATCAAAATAAGAGCAATATCTTTTTTTTTGGTCGGTCATGGGGCTTGAACTCTGGGCCTGGGAGCTATCCCTGTGCTGTTCAGCTCAAGGTGAGCCCTCTACCACTTGAGACACAGCTCCACTTCCAGTTTTCTAGTGGTTTAGAGATAAGAGTACCACAGACTTTCCTTCCCAGGCTCAGATCTCAGCCTCCTGTGTAGCTAGGATTATAGGCATGAACCACCAATGCCCGGAAGCACCAATATTTTACTGTAAAAATTCATGGATTCCGCGGAATTCTTCCAAGTGAATTGCCTGCGTTGGATGGAAAAATGTATTCAATAGTTTTTGTAAACATGTATAATGATTTCTTCAGAGTTTGTGATTTTTTAATAAGAAATAATTTTAATTTACCTGTTAAAATGAGTAGTACAGAAACTAAAATATTTCTGGTGCTTGTCTGAAAAAGTATATTTTAAAATATTCTATATTGTGTGTTTGCATAATGTTCATAATTTATTTTCTCCTAGATATACTTTGAGTTCTATATTATTTTAGAATATATAGGTTCATTAATGTGTCCTTTCCGATTGCATTCCATATAGAAACAGTTTGATCCCTTTTTTCTAGGTCTTAATATTATTTTTCTTTGGGATAAAATGACAATGTTGTCTAATTTGAAAAATTTTGTAAAGTTTATGCTATGTAAACGCCTTTCTGAGGGGAAGATTTAATACACTGATGTCAAACTAAATTTAATTATATGAATTACATGTATTGTTACACGTGTAATTTTGTAATCAACTTTTTAATCACTTTTTTTCATTTCTTGCATCTGAAGAATGAAAAATATGGAATACTTTTCAAATTTTCATATTATCCTTGTGCAAGTGCCATGTTAATCTCTGTATTGTAATTTGAGTATACGTGCTGCTGAGGCATGTAGTATCCTCTAAATTTAATAGTTAATGATGGAATCTTTATACAGGCTTATATCTATGGGTGCCTACTTGTAACAAGGAAACCTTATTGTTTCTAACAATGCTATCGATCTTATTCCCCTAAAATTCTGTGAATAGTGGAAAAAATTATATTGATTAGTCGATTGCTCACATTTGCAAACTTTTTTTGTCAATGAGTATCTTAAGTCTTTTTATTTGGAATTTGACCATACTCTCAATTATTTATAGATAGGTCCAAAGGTGATGGCTTTTTCAAGTACTTATTTATCCAGCTTTGTGGACCTAATGGATTCAAATTAAGCGTTGCTTAAGAGCTACTTCTAAACTTCTTCAGCTGACATTTTCCCAAATGACGTGTTACTGGAACAAATGTCTACCTGAGCCTTTACCCTTCTTCCATGTGGGAACAGACAAACCAGAATACCTTACCCTGACACCAAAGATTTTCTTACTAGAACAAAACTAATCTTGGTTACAAGAGATCATAGAGAGATGAACCGTTCAAACAGAACTGTTCAGACTAGAAAGTATTTTATCAAAATATAATTGTTTATTATACCTTCCATTTAAAAGTAGCTAAAGCCAAGAAGGTGAAAAAGTTGTTCGTATGCATGATTATTTAATGTCCTGGCCTGTCTGTAAGTTCCTACCAGGAACTTACACTACTACCTTTTTATCACCAAATATTTTCATAGTTACAGGAGAAGTGCATATGTTTCTCCTCGTTATTAGGCATTAAATTGATAATGTTTTAATCACAGTGTTTCCTCTTGCCTCCACGCTGTAAATCTACAAATGATAAAGCTTTAGGTCTAACTCTATCAAACACTGAAGTAGAGATAATGGAATAATACTTTAAAACAGAGTTACCTTTCATACAGTAACTACAACAGAACAATACAAAACGTGTGTCTTTTAATCATATTATATAGTTATATATTTTATATTTATATGTGCTGATTTTATATTTCACACAATGAAATTTACTAGAATTAGTTGATAATTTGACAAATAAATTGATATTTACTTCAATAAATAGAATTGGAATATAAATATTTAGGTTTCAAATATATATTAGACTAGAAAAAGTATCAATGCAATCTTTTTAGTATAAACTTGTGATACATTATAACTGTCCTTGGTCTTCTGAATCCACATGATAAAAAAACAATACTTTCTTCTAATCTGTAATGGATTTTACTCTGCTGCTCTGTTTATTGTTTTAACTTGCTTGTCCCAAACTGTTTTTGTCCATATTTCTGAAGCATTCTTACTGATTATGCCCAAATTTTGCTAAGATATCTAAAAAATATTATTCTTCTACAGTACCCATGGGTCCTAGGATCCCAGGGCCCAGTTACCTGCATCATCAGATAACAGGGGCAAGACTTTTCACCAAGGCCCATGCAACATATCAACACAAAGTAATTGAAGACCCATCTCAATTTCGCATTTCCTATATTTCAGGGCCCCAATTCCTTGAGATGCAGGAATTAGCAGTAAGCAATTGTGAAATGCAAGGCAATTTAAAATGAAGGATCAGATCACAAAATTTGAGAGAAAGTACTGTAATTCAAACATTCAACTTACAGATGACCAGCCCATACGAGTGAACAAGTTCACAAAGTGTCATAAGATTATTTTTAATACCCCTCACCTATGATTAACGAAAGATTTTATTACAACATAAGTGGGACAAAAAATAGTTCCTAGAAGGATAGATTTATAATTGGTCTACCAAAGCCCGAAAACTTGACTTAGAGGTCAAATGTAATTCAGAAAAACATTTGAAGCACTAAGGAGTGCTACAAAACACTGGGATTTCAGTACAACATGGTTCTGTGGTATAAAAATGTCACTCTCAAACCAATGATAATCTACATTTAATCTCCTGAAAGTATATTCCTTTTCAAATAAACTTTTTAAAATCACTTTCACAAAAATAACATTTGACAAGTTGATGATACTTAGTGACATTACACGTTTTTCAAGTGTAGGGAGCAAGTTACAATAGAGTTGAATTATTTACACAGCACTAATGCCAAACATGTTCAACCATTCATTAAAGTGTAGAAATAGTACCACCCACAATTTGTGCCTTTCAGAAATGTGTTAAATATGTCAGCCTCCTAAATTTCAAACCCAAACGTTAGCTAATAAATTTCATCATTTAATAAGGTACATTTTAAAAAAATCACAAATAGTTGCCTTATCATATGTTACTTTATGTTTTCCCTCTGTCTAACATAGTAAGAAATATGACTTTAAGTCTTGAATATGTGTACTCATCAGAGATATTCCAAACCTAATATCTGTCTTCTATTTCTATCACATTCCTATCTAGGAATAAATTTATTTTTCTTCTTTTTCCAAAACTTATAGGTAGTAGAAAATATTATTGCATGTAAAATAAAAGAATCACACCATTATACAAAGCCATTTATAAAAATTCATAATTAGGAATACATTCTAAGCCATTTTTTAACTTTCTTTTTGAATAAAGATTAATCTTCCAAACGGTTGAGAATAAAATCATGTTTAGGTGCTTCCCGTCTCCAGTCTTGCAAATTGTTGCTGCAGATGAATGAATTATGGAAATATAAGCTGACATCATTTCAAGAATATGCAGGATTGAAACTCCATGGAATGTATATAAATCTTTCAAAGTATTAATAGACAGTTTAACAGAATGACTATCAGGAAGTTGAAACCAAAGAGGAATTATAGTAAAGAAATAGAATGAATGAAAAATGAACAAGGGGCAATTACAGCTAGAATACTGAATGTATACACATGATGAAGGAAGTGGTAAATTGGAAATAAATCTTGGAGAAAGGGTTGGTTGAGAATGATAGAAGGAGTGACTCTGATCTAGGAGCATTGGACAATTAGATGCATATATTTAATTGTAACACAATTGCACAAACTTTTAAAATTCAGTTAAAAAACACAACAAGAAACAAAAACACACAAAAATCACAACCAAACAGCAATCTCTAGAGAGTATGAATATGACCACTCAAAATTTTAATCAGTTAATGAAGGGCAGTCTTGGGAAAAGCAAACAAAGCTGTTCAAAGAGGGAAGTTTGGGATAGGGAGAATTTTGAACAGAATTAAATAGATTGTCTAAGGTTATAAATCACCTATATCTGCTGCATACAGTATCTTACTTCTATGAGTTTTCTGTCTGAACTAGATAATCCAGTCCTGAGACACACTTGGTAGCTTGTGAGGTAGAATGGAAGAAACACGTTCAAGAACCCATTATTCCACTGGAGAGAAAACAATCCTCTATATTTTCTCTAATTTCTCTTCACTACTCTTTCTTCATACTTTTAAGTCAATTGATTTTGAATTATATTTTTCCTTCTTTCTTCTGGCAAAGTAATTGGTCAAAGTAATTTCATTAAATATTATTTGCCATTTTCTTCTTTCATGCTGTTTAATTGGCCAAGTGAGTCCATAAAACTTCCCTCTTGTATTTGGTTGCCATGAAACAACATCTATGTTAATAAGGAGAAATCTAATGTAAAACTTTGTCTCCAGAAAACAGTCCAAGAGGCTGTCATCACAGATATTTGGCTATATATTTTTTCTTTTACCTTGGAAGACTTCTTGTGTCTAAAGTGCCCACAAAAATAAGTACTCCATCACTTGTTGGTTCAATCAGAATTGTCTAACCTCAAAGATATATTTTGCTAACAAAATGCTTAGAGGAAACCAAAAAATACTGCACTTTTTATCTTCTCTCTTAAGATTCTCCTTAGATACCATATCAGGAACAGTGAAGTTATTCTATGCAAAATTATTTTAATAGATCATTTTTCTCTTGGTCTTGCATTTGTTCACCAAGATGTATGGAGGAGAACAGAGTTAAATCACCCATACCTTGGAAGAAAGTGTCTGTTACAAAAGGAAAATGCTTCTATGTCCTACTTCTATGTCCTACTCTTAGCTCTTGCCAGAGTTCCAATTAATCACAGCTTCTTGGCTTCTAGTCTAGTGAAGCTAAAGGACCATACGGGCTCCACTACTGCTACATCTTCATTATTTCTCTTTTAAAAGTCTTCAAGTTGCCTCATTTGGATGTGGAATGTATTTTCATGTCTTCATTCAATCAGTTCTGCATTGTAGTGAGCCAAATTGGCTCTGTAAAATCACTTTAGGGAGTAAAAATACTAACACAATTTACATCAAAAAGTTTTGGCCTCCCTTCACTGCTGAAGTCAATACGCTTAGCTAAGGCTTCTAAGAAAACTTTTATTATTAATTTTTCCATTTGCTCAATTCTTTTCTGAACTTTTTGGCATATGTAAAAAAAGAAGTCTTCACTACCTCATATTAATAAGAATATTATTTTTTGTGAGCCACTTATAAATGTGAAATCATTGGTTTGAAATATCCAATCAAATTTTTTTCTGTGTTTCACTGCTTCATGTCCAAAGACATTGTGGAAAGTGTTACAAACAGAAATGTGTAATCCCAACACCTTCTTTCATTGTGGAGGGTACTTTCTCCCTAAATATTTTGACTCAAATTATCTTTTTAAGAGAATTACTGTTTGGTAATTAAAGGTAAATTCACAAATTTTGATGTCTTATATTTTTAAAAAATTTTAATTTAAATTCCAATACAACCTTCTTTCAAACAGTGATAATATAGTTCCTGGGTAAGGACAATTCCAAGGGAACCTACAGGATTTACAGCAAGGTTTCTGAGGTTTGTTTGTTTAGTTTGAAAAAGAGCCATCTTCATCCACATTGCTCCCTCTCTACTAAGTCTCCTTGGATTTCTTTGCATGAAAGCCTATTCTTCCAGGCAATTTTAAATTTTCTTAATAGGCTAAGTTATTAAAAATTTTGAACTATTAAATTTTACCTGTCATAACTTTAAAACTGTTGAAAATCCTTTATCAGAACCGCAAATTCACCAATCCTAATTCCACCTTTACCATCAAAATGTTAACATGTTGTTTTCATGATATACTATCCATGCAGCTATTATTTTCCAGTGGCTTTGTTATGCATATATGTAACCATATTAGCTGATGCTAAGCAAAATGAATTCCAAGATATGGAACCAGATTTTTTTTTTCATTTGTGATTGTTGTTTTTGATGAACTATGTGATTTCTGTTTTCTTTGGGGTTTTCCCCTATGGTTTATCCCTGCTATATGGTGAGACAATGGTGAGCATAATGGTGAGACAAAGGACAAAAGGCAAACCAATGCAATAGCAATACTCACAAGACAATATGTTGGAAATGTACTTTACAACTTGTGAGGGGTGAAGGGGTGAAGGAAAACTGTGAGAAAAATGTGAGAGGGTTACTAAGTTTGAAAAGTTATGACTTAATACCTTACAATTACTGTAACCCCACTGTACATCATTTTGATAATAAAATTGAAAAAATAAGCTGCATAAAATATAATTTCACTGTATTGGAACAGTAAATAATATTCTTTATGTAGTAACATTTTAAAAATCAATACTATTTGGCATCTAATTTGAATTAATTACTCCTTCTTTATCAGAGGTTCATCAACTTGAATGTTATCCAACTAGACAATATTTTCACAATATACTTGCCAAATTTTACAAAACAGAATAAATTTAGTACTTTCTCATTCTAAAACAGAAAACAGGGTCTGGGAAGATGGCTCAGTGGTATAGCGCTTGCCTTGCATTCTTGAGGCCCTGGGTTTGATTTCTCAGCACCACATAAGCAAAAATGAAAAAAACCGGAAGTGGTGCTATGGCTCAAGTGGTAGAACGCTAGCCTTGAGCTGAAGAGCTGAGGGACAGCACCCAGGCCCAGAGTTCAGGCCCCACGACTGGACCCAGTTTAATACTATGGAAACCCATAATTTTAAAAGTAAGTAAGTTTTTAAGAGGACAGAATATATATGTTCTTCAAAATTCCTATGACTAACAACTACTCATTTTTAAATTCTCAACATTCCTAAGAGATTCAAAACAGTACCTGTTTGCATGTTATGTAATTCTGCAATAGATGCAGTTTCCAATGGGGTGTTACAGATTGAGAAGTAAACAGAAAAATAGCCATATTCTTGTAGAGGATAAAACTGTGAAGCATGTGTAATAATTAATTCTTCAAGAGTAAGCAATTATTTATAAGGGTAAGATATTATGTCTATGACCATCAATCCCAAGATTTATGCCATAAAGTCATCCTAGCCCAACAGTTTCCAACTTGTAAGGGACACCTTAAAATTCCTTAATTCACATCATGAATACCTTATCTCTATTTTGAAAAAATACTACACCTCTGCTAATGTGACACCCTCCTTGCTCTGAAAAGAACACCACAATAAACTGAGCTGCATCATTTTTCCTCCACAGGTATTCTTGAGATCAGAACACTTGCAAATATTATTTATATTTAGACTTTTTTAACTATCATAGATATTCAGTATGCTAAGATAGGAAAATTATGATTCAAAGCCTTCCCAGGCAGGAAGGTTTCTTAGAATCTTATCTCCACAAAACTTCTCCGCAAAAGCCAGACTCAAGTGGCACTGAGGTTGAAGTGGTAGGGCAAGAGTCTTGAGCATAAACAGGATCAGAGACCCTGTCCATGTCAAGAGTTCAAGTTCTAGGATGAACCAAAAAAAAAAAAAACAAAATTGAAAACAAATCCCAAACCTAGCATTTTTCTCCATGTATACAGAGGCACGTAAATAAGGAAATGGCTTCCTGCGGTACATATAGGTAGAAGAAAGAAGATGTCACACAATTACTCTCTTCACACCATATTAAACCAAACCTTTAAAAATTGGTTTTTCTAAATGTATGAATTAATGTCATCCATTTTTGGCAACTCTGTCTAGATTATTCATATTAACATTGTATACATGAACTCTGCAAATTATCTATTAACTATGTTCTAATTATAACTGTCGTGAAAGAATATCTAGGCAAATAGAATGCCAGAATTATTTGTGAATTTTTCAATTAATCCCTCTACTTTAAAAGAATTTTGTAGTATCCTATAGAATCTGAAATTACAAACAAACCCAAAAAATATATTTTAAATCTAAATTCTAATTTAACAAGGTCTACAAAGCCCTACATTAGACGAACTTTGCTATTTCTCTAGACTTAAGCTTTTGTAATCCTTCAACATTTATTTGGAATCCAACAGAATGAGGGATGGGAATCATGAGCTATTTTGCATCTACGAATGTTCTGTAATGATGAGAGCATTTAAAACACAAGTGAGGATATGTATGAGGTGCATTCAATAGGAAACTTGACTTCTCAAAACATAATGACAAAATTAGGCCAAACTTCCAACGGTGTATTCCTTTCTTGTTGTTTGGTTTGTTTTACTGAGACAAATTATTCTACCTGGTCCAGGGAAGGTATCGTTATGTAATACCACTCTCTAATCTCTTGTCTGAGTGCTAGAATTCCAGGCTTGTATCCCATTGCCCTGCCATAGTTTTTTTTTATTTAATCTAGAAACAGACTAGAATTTCTGAACTTCTCCCATGATTTTATCCACTAGACTGACTGCTCAGACTGTTTATGTACTATTTTCAAAGGTGTTTTAAAATTTGACACAGGATAGGAACATTTTCAGATGCACCTGCAGGCTTCCCTGATTCATTCCACCATGTATCCTATCCCGTTAAGAATGCTTGCTTGACTCTCTTACTATCTCTGGTCCCTACCTATGTAATATTCTCAACTTCTGGGGGAAAGTTCACTTGAAGGATTTCTAATATTAAAAGTTATCACTTGATTCTAGTTTTACTCAGGTCCTATTTTCTATTGTTTTCTAACTTTTCTACATATTCTGAGAGTTGTTTCATTTGTGTATTTTTGTGTGCACCTATAAGTGCCTCTGTGTGTACGGGTATGTTTGTATGTATGTATGTATGCAAAAACCTAAAGCTGTAATTCAGCAATCTTGCTCATGACTGGTATCCCAGCATTGGCTGGTTAATTATAGGTAGTGTCTCAAAGCCTATACTGTCCAAGCTGGATGCAAATTGAACTTCCCAGACTCCTTCACATTCTTAGGTTTTATTTTTCCAGGAGTATCAACTTTTAAACTTAAAACACTTTTGTGAGTGTAAAGTCTAACTGTAGCCCAGATTTTTAACTCAAGAATTCATATAAAGATAGATGAACATATACATTACATATCCTGAGTGTACACTGTTAGAAATGTGATCATAAAACAAGTTGTTGTGAGATCTGAGGATTGGGGTTGAAAGCCAGCACGGGTATGAAAGTCCTGGAGACTCTTTTCTCCAATAATTACCAGAAAACTGGAAGTGACACTGTAGCTCAAGTGGAAGAGCACTAGCCTTGAGCTGCGTTTCCGAAGGACAGCGCCCTGTCCCATATTTCAAGTGCCATGAAAAACAACAACAATAAAAAGGAATATAAGAAAAGGAAAGAAAAAGAAATATGATCTTAGCCACCAGGTTCATTGCTAGTATAATTCCTGTTCCCTCAAGATAGAGTCTTTTTTCCAGTTAAGTCTATTCTCCCATATGTGACTTGCATTGGAAACAGAATCATTCTTCCATTCTCCTTTTTGCACATTTACATGATTAGCAAGCGTGATTTAGAAAGGGAGTGGCCTCATGCTTCATGTTCCACTTAAGAGTAATGCTTTCTCTATATCACTCCCATAAATCTACATACAGGACTTGGCTTTATTGTTTCAATTTTTTATTTGTAGAGTCTTGTATATTGTATTGAACACTTATACATAAACACAGAACTACTTTTTCTCCTGTAATTGCTATTGTTTCTCTTACTGTTAACTCATGTACAGTTGGGAAATTAATGCACAGCATATAGACTCAAAGCAGACACTCTGGAAACATTACAGGATGGAATAGGAGAAACCCTGGGTCTCCTTGGCTCAGGCCGAAATTTTCTGAATAGAGACCCGGAAACACAACAAATCAAAGAAAGGCTGGACAAATGGGATTGTATAAGGTTGCAGAGCTTCTGCAGGGCAAATGACATAGCTAGCAAGATCAATAGAAAGCCCACGGACTGGGAGAAGATCTTTACTAGCCATACAATGGACAAGGGTCTCATATCTAAAATATACTTGGAACTCAAAAAATTAAACCACCCAACAACAAATCCTCAAAGAAACAACTGCCCAATAAGTAAGTGGGTGAAAGACTTAAAGAGAATCTTCTCTGAAGAAGAAAGAAGGATGGCCAAAAAATGATCTGAGAACCTTCTTACCATTTAAAATTCACCTTAATTTCCAGAGCACATGAGAAGTTTGAACAAAATATTCTCATGGATAATGTATTTATAAGCAATTTAAATTGCATTTGACTTTACTAAGTTGTCTCTGAAACACGTGTTACCTCATGTCCAAAAGTGTCTTTGTGCTATTTCAATGAAGCCAGAAAACATTCATTTTTTTCTGGAGCAGCACCATAAATTGTTACTGGAAGTAAGTGGAAGTAACTGTTACTGGATGTGGAAAGTTATCCCAGGAGAGGAATTGAACATAGAGAAATGACAAAGTTCAAGTTAACTATTGCTTTCCTTTGTACTGTACAAGAAAAGAATCCAAGGCTGGAAGGAAACTCTGTCCCTGACTTTTTTGAGTGTGTCCTTTACTCATATAAAACTTCTCTGTAAACTTCTGGTTGAGAGTATTGCAAAAGGAAACAATATGCCATTTGAAGGCAGGCATAGAACAAAAGGAAGTAACTTTGTTTTAAAAGTGTTCTACTGCAAAGAAACAAAGATATGGAGGTTTTAAAGTGTCTTATGGATGGATGTTTCACTCCTGAGATGATTCTCTTGTTGCAGGAATCAGTTTTCAATTCCTTTAGTCTGTCTTGAGTTTTCCATAGCAATAAGAATTCCAAAAAAGCAGGATCCAGTGAGTATGATCAGCAAAAGCAACCTCTTCTCGGACCACCACTATTTTAAGGAGAGTCCCAAAGAAATACCCAGGGTTTGTTTTGTTTGCTTGTTTGTTTAGTTTGTGTTGGTTCTGGGGCTTGAACTTAGAGACTGGCCCCTGTCCCTGAACAGTTGTCTTTCTTTCCTACCTGGCCCAAACCTAGTACTCCACTGCTTGAGCCAAAACTCCACTTCTGGCTTTTTTGGTGTTTAATTACAGATAAGTGTTTGACAGACTCTCTTGCCTGGGTTAGCTTTGAACTAAGACAGTAAGAATGCTAAGTGACATCAACTCTATGGACTTCTCTTTTGAACCAAGAAATATTAGATGAAGTTTATTATAAAGCTAACATTTGACAATTTTTAAAGAAGAGAAGATGTTTAGCAAAGAAGCCATAACAAATAACTCAGCAAAAGTAGGTGCACTACTAAATCATTTGGGAAGATTACTATTGACTTCATCATTCCTTTGGGGGAAACTTAAACCTATATTTGCACTTTTTTGTTGGTTGTGGGGATTGAACCTTGATCCTGGGCACTGTCTCTCAGCTCTTCAGCACAACTTGAGCACTCTACCACTTTAGCTACAGCACAACTTCCGGGTTTCTGGGGTTAATTGAAGATAAGTGTTTCATGGACTTTCCTGACCAGGCTGGCTTTGAACCACAATCCTCTGGACTCAACCTCCTGAGTAGCTAGGATTACAGGCATGAGCCACCAGCACCCCGCTCATATTTGCATTTGTGTGCACTTAATGTCACTATGTAGACAAAGAATGGAAATATGAACCATAGGATGTGACATTGCAGCTTTTCAGAATAATTAAGGTAGCAATAAATATGTCCTCTTTTTCCATTTTCTTACTTTAATGACTCATGAGCTATGGGACTCTTACATTAGCATCCTCTTTCATCTTTGTAGGTGTATTTAGTATTAGGAATATTCATAGATAAATACAGCAAGACAGATTTTTAGAAAGCAAAGGAGATCAGGTATGAAAGATCAGCATAGAAGGAGATACATTCATCACACAGAGATTAAGAACTAGCCTAGGAGATTTTGAATGCTAAAGGCAATGAGGAATAAGCATAGTTGATACTAGTTCTTTAATAAGCAAAAGTGGTTCCCTAGAATGGTTTCTGCTATACCTTAGTTACTATCATTTATTCTTTCCATCTGGAGTTATTCCTTCTCTTCTGTCACAACTGTTAATTAGCCTCTGCCTTTTTTGTAAGATGACTGGCCAAAATAGTTTCTGAATCTCACTTACACTATCCTTCTCATTGTGATTAGCAGTGACCCCACTCAAAAGCCTGGAATATTTGAATTTCCAGAATTAATCTTCACCTGACATCTAAGCACATTCTTAGCATTAATTGCCGTGACCTAATGAACAAAATATTTTTTCAACACAGTATCCTAACATAGGTAAAGTACATGTATTAGGAACTATTGTCAGGTATCAGTATGGAAGGAGCAATTATATATTCCAAGTATGGGTTCTTTATTTCGCATTTACTAACTAAATGTTCATTGTTGTTGTTGCTGTTGTTTTGGCAGTCCTGGGGCTGAAATTCGGTGCTTGGGAATTATTCTTCAGCGTTTTTTTTTCCTCAAGGCTAACACTCCACCACTTGAGGCACAGGACCACTTCCAGTGTTTCCTTTTCAATTTATGTGGTACTGAGGAATTGAACCCAGGGTTTCATGCATGCTAGGCAATCACCATACCATGAAGCCACATTCCCAGAACCCTAAATGACTTTCTTAAGATGGCATTACATTTTCATTCTATAACTCTGTATCATAATTTTAGCCAGGAATTTTTGCTAGAAAAGAGCATTGAACACAGTACTGAGTCCAGTAAGGCTAGATGGACAATGGATAACTGTCACAGTGTAGCCAGGGCACAGAGGGACTTACCTCATGGAGCTGGTACAACAGACTGAGTGAGACAGCTCCTGACCCACAGGTTACCTCCAGAATGAGAGGACCACCTTGGTTCCATCCACATGGGGATGCTGGGCCACCTCCTCCAGCACCCATTGAATCAGTTCCTGAGAGAGAAAGTGAAAGAAAGAAGGTCAGAATTACACTTAAGCCAGGTCCCGGTGACTCATGCCTGTAATCCTAAGTACAATGAAGGCTGAGATATGAAGATTGTGGTTTATAGCCAGCCCGGGCAGGAACAACTGTGAGACACTTATCTCCAAAGAACCACCAAAAAACTGGAAGTGGTGCTGTGACTCAAGTGGTAGAGTGGTAGCTTTGAGCTGAGGAGCTCAGGGAGCTGCCCCAGGCCCAAAGTTCAAGCCACATGAATGAAAAGAAGTGGACTTCCCACCACAAGAAGTGGACTGAATAGCACCCATTGTCCTAGGGAGCATGGCAGAGAAGTCAGGCCGAGCTTCCTCTCAGCTGGGAGTCATTAGTAGGTCACCCGGCTTCTCTGTGCCTCAGTTTCCCCAGCTTCAAAACTGAACAAAGTGAAAGATCCCGTTACTCATGGGGATAGAGTAATAAAGAAAGAGAGCCATGTTTTGTTTCATAATCCCATTACTGTTGCAACATTAATAACACGCACCATCTGAGATCTTTCCGGGTATCTTCCTATCATATGCTCAAAGAATTGCCAAGAACAGTATCAGATGGCCCCTCCATCTGTGCCTGTCCCTGCTCCAGAGATCCCTCTGTATCAATCCCTTGTTTCCTCACAACTGTCCCATGAGGAGATTGAAGTCCAATGGTTGAGGCCTAACCCAGAGATTCACCTCCGGTCAAGAATCGGCTGCCATGGACTGTGTTTGGGATAATCCATCTAAACCAATGACGGAGCATGTCGCTACATATCTACCATCCCAACTACAGAAGAACGGGCCTAGTGGCTCAGGCCTGTCACAGATAGGCAGACCATGATCCAGCCCAGAATGAGCATATATTAATTCTCCATCTCAGAAAAGCTTGACTCGCATGGTAGAAGACCTGACTGGCAAGCCTAAAGCCTTGAGGTCAAAAAATAATATACCAAAAAGAACCAGAATCCCAGTGCCAGAGGCTCATGCCTATAATACTAGGTACTCAGGAGGCTGTGATCTGAAGATCACAGCTCAAGATTTAAAATAGTGTTGGCCTCGCCCATCAGACGTTATGATGAGAAGACCCAGAGTCTGACCTATGCTGTTGTGCTCCATACTAGCAGAACTCATATCCTTACTAAGAGTTGGCCATGCTCTCTGTCCTCCTGGTAAGCTATCCCCTGCAGGCCACACTCCCAGGTCCTCCCAAGCTCCCACTGCCACCAACCAGGCCCAAGGGAGTACACAGCTCCATTGCACACAGATCCCTTGTTCTTGTAATTTAACTGTGCTGTGTCCCCTTCAAGCCTCTTACCCTTCCAGGCCCCCAGACCTCAGCTGTGAAGTCTATACATGCCCCAAAGATAGCAGGTAGAAGTTACCCAAGCATTCAGCCTCCTTGTTACAACCCACTTCTACACACACACACACACACACACACACACACACACACACACACACATCCAGACAGGTGACAGAAGACTCCTCCATGCAGCACCTGCAATTTGCCAACTGATCACTCACCTGAGCACAGTCAGGCTGTACAAGGAAAAAGATTATCTCTCTCTGTCTCTCTGTCTCTGTCTCTGTCTCTGTCTCTCTCTGTCTCTCTCTCTCTCCTGTCTTCAGGTGAAAGTTTGACTGAGCACAGAAGACAAGGGCTCACACAGCAAGGGTGTCTATCTTCTGCATCCAACACCTCCCATACCCAGAAAAAAAGGAAAAAAAACCCAGAAGGCAGGTGTAGACATGCTGCTCCCCACCTCTGACTAAAGCCACTGGGTTCCCACCAGGGAGTGGAAGGGCGCAGATGTGCTGCTGTGTGGCTCCCACTGCTCCAGGCAAGGGATCTTTGGCGCCCACTCCTAACCCAACCTGCATCTCCCTGTATCCTGGACACTGGCCGCTGGGGATGGGGGTGGCATCCTTGGGTCAACCCCCACCCTAACCCCTGGGGCACATTGGTGGCAGGGCGTGGGCCAGACTGTGGGGCACAGGGGAGGTGCTGTCCGGGTTGGAGGGGAGGTAGTGGTGTCAACAAACAGAGCGAATCAAGGTGCTACTGGGCAGCAAGGAATGTGGGCGTGGCCACCATTCTTGTATCCCATTGGTCAGAAAGAACCATGAAACAATAGAGGTGTGGCTGGAATCTTCTGATGCAGGCAGAATGGGTGGAGTCAAAATGAAGGCAGCCCCTTTCCCAGGGAACTCTGTCCAATACAGTTGGGGACAAGAGAGTGACCCACTTTAGCCAGATGGCTGCACAGATTGTTGTGTATGTCTGTTTGTTCCCAGACCTTGAACTCAGGATCTGGGCACAATCTGTGAGTTGTTTTTGATCAAGGCTAGCTCTCTAACACTGGAACCACACGGCTTTACTTCTGTCTTTGTTGGCTCAAGTTGGACAGGAGTCTCAAAGACTTTCCTGCCTAGGATGACTTTGACCATGATCCTCCTTTCACAGCCTTGTAAGTTTTAAGGAGGACTGCTGAGAGCCACTGATGCCTGGTTTTGCTGATGTTCTTGGACAGACCTGTGAGTTCCCTATCCTCAGGTTTAAGTGGTAGGAGCTGGAGCCCACAGCTTGAATCCTGTTCCTGCCACCAACAAATGGCAGGAGATCCTATGAAACTCATTCCTATTCATATGATTACCAAAGGAATGTGATGTATGTCATGATTAAATGGGCAGTACTTGAATGATTCGAGGATAAAATTATATACAATTACATTATAGGACACTGGTCGATATTAATTAATACTTTATGAAGCATTTAAACAATCACCTTCATTAAATGGAGGCCAAATGAAATACCTACGAATTGGGCATCACATAGCATAGAGATGCCATTTTTTTTCTGCCAGGACTGGGATTTGAACTCATGGTCTAGGTAACCCTGGTGTTGCACTGTGTGGGAAGGGGAAGCTTGCCTCCTTGAATTCAAGAAATTCAAGTCTGTTTCTTAGGCCTGAAATCGATGCCCACCACTAGAAAACATACTATTTGTTTACATTTTAAATATATGATTTATATTTTTATACATATGTTGATTCCATATTGCATTCAGTGTAGTTATTTTATTTTTTGTTTTATTGATGTACTGACTACTCATTTTATTGACTATTATGACACATAGAACAGTGATCACATTGATTACATAGGATATAGGTTTGCATATGTATTGCACGTCCTTCCTGACACCCAGGACTTTCACAGAAAAGGAAAACATGTGTCACCATCAGCTTCTTATTACACGATTCATTTTTTGGGAGTGCTGGCATCTGAACTCACAGCCTTCAAGGCCCAATTCATGAATGGGTGAGTGTCAGCCTGCCATCCTGTGGCAAATTGAGCTGACAGACAGTCCCGAGTACCTGAGACCGAGCCCCAGCGGTTGACAAAATAAGAACAGATTGACATACAGATGGTAGTAAATGTATATCTTTATAGAGTGCCAGAGATGTCTATACATTATTCAGTTATATAGATTACATTCCTACCAATTCTTGGGTATTTATAATGCCTCCATGTAATTAATCTTATTGTTTTCATGGTTAACAAACTATTACGTAAATCAATCAATATCCTGAAATTATTGCATTCTGTATGTAATGTTTCATAAATATTAAATAAAATCAGTCTTCTGAAATGATGCTGTCTAATTTGATAGGAGCGTCATTCACCATCAACTCATTCAACTGTGACATTGATAATATTACCTTGTTATTCCCATGGATGGGAACGAGTCTCTTAGTATCTCCTGCCATTGATTGGTGTCATGACTGGGATTCGAAATCAGGGCCTACACTGCAATGTGGACCTATGACTTCCTCAATAGTCTGACAACCTTCAGCAATGAAAGATGAAGTACCCTTTGCAACAGTGTCATTCAGACCCAGGAGGGTCACCGTGCAAAAGAAGGAAACATAAAAAGGCCATCTCGCTGCATTTTTTCTGTACAATTTTGCCACACAAGGCCTGGGGATCTAGGATCCCAGGATCTACTGTGGGTCCAGTGGCTGCACCCCATCATAGGGTGTCAAAGCTGAGGCAGAGTTACCACAACCTGAGTTCAAGCCCCCTGCTGAGCAAAAAATAATTAAAAGGGATTAGCTCCCTGGCTTGCAATTCATCCCGTTTATTCTGCCAGGCTTTGGATTTGAACTCAGAGTATTGGTGAATCTACAGCACTGTGGAAGAAGCAGAAGCTCACCGTACTTGAAGATAAGAAAGTCAGGCCTGTAATCTAAGCCAAAATTCAAGCCCCTGCCTTGAAAAACATACGATTTATATACATTGTAAATACAGGATTTGTACTTACCTATGGTTGTTCAGTCCATACACGTTTGGTGTGGTTGTTCCTTGTACTTTTTGTTTTATTCATTTATTTACCGTTAATTTTACTATGATGACACCCATTCCCTTTATTACATTGATGACATCCTATCACATGGAATCTAAATTTGTAGACATGTTCTCCGTCATGCCAGACACCCAGGACTCTCAGAGAAAAGGAAAAAAGTTTCACACTTGGCTTCTTACTGCATGATCCAGTTGTTGGTAGTGCTGGGATCTGAACTCAAGGCCTAGCAGGACCAGTTGGTGAATAGTTCAAGGTGACCACACCAGCCTGTGAGTGACAAAGGAGTTAGGCCATTCTCAGCAACTGACATGGATCGCCCGGGTGGGCCATGATAGTCATAAATTAATAATTTAAACGTAGGATCTATATTTACATATATGTGTGGACAGTATCTTGCCTTTGGAGTACTTTTCTCCTTATTTTCTGTCTTATGTAAGTGTTGTGTATTTTACTGAATAATGTAACAGATATAACAGTGCTTACATGGAAGACAACCTATTGCCCTGGCTATAGGGTTTCCTATGCATTCTCCATCCAAGCTGAGACCCAGGACTTTCACAGGACAGGAAAACAGGTGAATCGATAAGCTTCTCACATCAGGATTCATCTTTTGGCAGTGTTGGGATTTGAACTCACACTCTATCAGGCCCAATTGGGGAAATGGTCAAGGTGAGGACACCAGCCTGTGAGCAACGAAGGAGATAGGCCATTCCTAGGAACCGACATCGAGTCCCAGGGAGGTCCAGCTAGTCATAAACTCGTAATTCAAATATAGGATCTATATTTACATACGTGTGTGGACAGCACCTTGCATTCTGTGCACTTCTCCTTAATTTGTGTCTAATTCATGAAGTTATTGTGTATTTTACTGAGTACGGTGACAGGTATACTGTGCTGACATGGATGACAATCTGTTCCCATAGTTATATGGTTGCCTATGGATTCTACATCCTAGTGAAAGCCAGGTTCTTTCACAGGAGAAGAAAACATGTTCAACGACTGGCTTCTGACAACAGAATGAATCTTTTGTCAGTGCTGGGATTTGAACTGATGTCTGGGTAGCTCTGTTGCACTTTGGGGCAAGGGAAATCTCACCATCCTTGAAGACTAGAATGTCAGGCCTCGTCAAGGGCCTGATTTGAAGCCGCAGTACTGGACAAAATAAAAAGCCCGCCTTTTTTTAAAAATAGGATCTCTCTTTACCTACAAGTTTGATATGCATCTTGCATTCAGTGTAGTTATTCTTTTTATTTTGTGTCTTATTCATGGATGTATTGTGTATTTTATTGAGTATGGTGCTAGATATAACTATGCTGACATGGATAACAACCTATTCGAATGGCTATAGAGTTGTCTATATAGAATTCTCCATCCTCGCTGAGACCCAGGATTTTCACAGGACAGGAAAACAGGTGGATCGATTGGCTTCTCAAATCAAGGTGAATCTTTTGGCAGTGCTGGGATTTGAACTCAAGCCCTAGCAGGCCCAACTGGTGAATGGGTCATGGTGAACACACCAGCCTGTGAGGCACTAAGGAGGTAGGCCATTCCCAGGACCTGAGATGAAGCCCTGGTGGGGGCCAATATGGTCATAAATTCATCATTTAAACAGAGGATCTATATTTCCATACATGGATGGGCAGCATCTTGATTTGGTGAGTCATTCTCTTTATTTTGTGTCTTATTCATTGATGTATTGTGTATTTTCTTGAGTATAGGATGACAGCTATAACTGCGTTGTCCTGGATAACAACTTAATCCCATGAATATAGAGTTGCCTGTGCATTCTCCATCCTAGCTGTGACCCCGGACTTGCACAGCACAGGAAAACTGGTGCAATGACTGGCTTCTCACAACAGGGTAAATTTTGGCAGTGCTGGTATTTGAACTTTGGGCCTAAGAGGCCCAACTGCCCAATGGGTCCACATGATCACACCAGACTGTGAGCCACTAAGGAGCTGGTCGGGTCCCAGGAACAGAGATCGAGCACCAGGGAGGCCACAATTGTCCTGAATGCATCATTTAAACATGGGATGTATATTCAAATCCGTGTGTGGACTGCATTGTGCATTTAGTGTAGTCATTCTATTTTGTATGCTATTCATTGATGTATTGTGTATTTTCTTCAGTATATGATGAGAGGTATAACTTCCCTCACATGATAACAACCTATTCCCATGGCCACAGGGTGGCCCATGTATTCTTCATCCTAGCTGAGACCCAGGAGTTGCACAGGAAAGGAACACAGGTGCAACAATTGGCTTCTGACATCAGGATGAATCTTTTGGTACTGCTGGGATCTGGACTTGGGGACCAGCAGACCCAATTGACGAATGGGTCCATGTGAGCACACCAGCCTGTGAGCTACTAAGGAGTAAGGCCGTTCCCAGGACCTGAGATGGACCCCCCAGGTGGGGGTGGGGGAGGGTACACAGTAGTCATCCATTCATAAGTTGAAGGTAGTATGCAAATGAGTACACATTTGTATAGAGTAGGAGAGACGATAACCTGTGATGGAATCCAATCTACCATGTGTCTACTGATTCTTGGATCTTTCCAGATGTCTTCATTTCATGACTGTGATGATTATTGTCACGCTTAATCAACACTGCTTTACAAATAAGTGATACCCCATGAGTCTTGCCTATCATTTCCTAGTCACATCATGCATGAACTACTCATTCGATGAGATTGATCACATTCCATGACTTTTCCTGGTCCAGAAACCAGTTTCTCAGGATTTCCTGCCATTGCTTTCTCATGGGGGTGGGCTGAATTCAAGCCTCAGGCATGGAAATCATACTCCTTATATACATTTTAAAGATAGGATTTATACTTCCATGCAGATGCTCAGTAGATACTGTGTTTGGTGTGGGTAAGATTTATACTTCCATACAGATGTTCAGTCCATATCACGTTTAGTGTTGTTATTCATTTTATTTCTTTTTTATCCATTTATTTAGAATTTATTGTCTTTGATGACACCTATACCATTTATCCATTTATTACAATTTTTACATCATATCACATACCAGCTAGATTTGTAGATGTGTTCTCTATCATGCCTGACACCCTGGACTCTCCCAGAAAAGAAAAACGTGTCATACTCGGCTTCTTACTCAAAGATTAAATTTTTGGCAGTGCTGGGATATGAACTCAGGGACTAGCAGGCCCAATTCATGATTGGGTGAGTGTGAGTACAGAAGCCTCTAGCCAATGAAGCTGTCAGGTGGTTCCCAGGCACTGAGATCAAGCCCCAAGTTTGGCCAAAACAGCAATACATGGCTAGGCAGAGGTGCTATACAAATAAATATATATTGTTAAATAGTTCCAGAGCTGTCTATCTATGACTGAATGACATCTACTACGTTCCTACCAACTCTTAGGTATTTATTATGTCTCCATTGAAACAATATTATTCTTTTCATGCTTAATAAACTATTAATTAAGGTCAATCAGCATCCTAGGATTATTGCATCCAATCTTAGAGTAGACAAATGAATGAACTACTCTTTCAATCAGTATTCTTATGCATAGGAACGAGTCTTTTGTGATCTCCTGCCATTGGTAAATGTAAGGATTAGGATTTGAACTGAGGGCCTATGTTGACATGTTGGCTTATGGCTTCCCTGATAGCCTGTCAGCCATCAGCAATGGCAGGCCAGGTCCACTTTGAAACCATGTCATTCAGACCCAGGATGGTCACCAGGTAAAGAAAAATATTGTAAAACCCTGAGCCCTCTACAGCTCCCCACATTTTGTGCTGTTCTGCTTTTTTTCCTTCCTGCAAGCCCTCTGGGCCTAGGGTCCCAGGATCAGCTTTGGGTCCGAGGCTGCACCCCAGCCTAGGGAGAGTAAAGCTGAGTCAGAGTTACCATGACCTGAGTTCAAGCCCCATGGTTGGCAAAATTAATTAACTAATTAATTCATTAATTAATTAACTAACTAAATTGAAATAATAAAGCTCCTTGGTTTGGAATTTCTGCCAGTTTTCTTTAATAGCCTGGGATTTGAACTCAGAGTCTTGATGAATCTGTAGCAATGTGACAGAAGGCGCAGAGTTGCCAATATTTGAGTTCAAACCCCATGCCAAGCCAAAAATAAATAAATCACTGACCTCAGCAGGGAAGTTAGTTGTGAAGATGGGAGGGAAGGGATGGTAAGGGAAAAACAAACGAGGAGGCAACAATGCTCAATAGGAAATGTACTCATTACTTTGCTCATGTACCTGTGACCCATCTGTACAACATTTTTAAAATAAAAAACGTACAAAAAATTGTGTAGTGCTCAAGAAGTACTTTGGGGTTAAGGGATGGATGTCTGAATAGCTGTACAAAATTCTACACTGATTTTTTTTCAGTGTTCAGTATGGAACTGAATAAACATAACTGTTTCTGTTACAAATATTAAGTCACTGTCTTGGAACTGGGGCTAGTATTTATGCGATTGCTGGGATTTGAGCTCACTGTCCATGTAACTCTTTTGCACCTTGGGTGAAGGCTAAGATCCCTGTCCTTGAGGAAAAGATTTTCAAGCTAGAGTTCCCAGGGCCTGAATTAAGACCCTGCAATAGAAAAAATATTTGTGTACATGTGTAATATAAGATATATAGGTAAATATGTATGTTTATTTCATATTATGATTATTATTAATTTTGTATTTAATTTTTATTTTACTCATTTTATTTATTGTATTTAGTATGATTATACACATAATATTTATTATGTTGTGAATATCTATTATAAAATTATACATAATAATTCAGTACATTGACTAATTTTCATTAATACTTTATTAAGTTTTGAAATATAATACTTAATTAAATGGAGGCATTTGTCAAGTCATCACATGGTTAGTGTCTGTCCTCAGTATGAGTTTTGTCTTATTTATCTTTGAAAAACTTCCTATACGGATTTGTTTAGATGATTTATACTCAGAAGCCTTTTCTTGTGGATAGGCTAGTTGAGGGATAAAATCGTAAGGTTGGGTCTAGAAATGTGGCTTAGTGGTAGAGAGCTTGCTCAGCATGCATGAATGCCAGGGTTTGAATCCTCAGTGCTACATACTCAGAAATAGCCAGAAGCTGTGGTGTGGCTCAAGTGATAGAGTGCTAGCCTTGAGAAAAAGAAGCTCAAAGACAGTATCCAGGCCCTAATTTCAAGCTCCAGGTCTGGCAAAAACAATACTCCAGATTCCAGTGGCTCTGGAAACCTACTTTCTCAGGAGGCTGAGATCTGAAGATCACAGTTTGAAGACAGCCTAGGGAAGGAAATCCTGTTAGACTCTTACCTCCAATCAACCATCAAAAAACCCCATGTGGCACTGTGGGTCAAGTGGTAGAGTGTTTGCCTTGAGCTGAAGCGCTCAGGGACAGTGCCCAGGCTTCAGTTTGAGACACACAACTGGAAAAAGATTGAGGGATAATCAAAATAATTTTCCTATTTGCTACTTATGAAAATATTTTTAGGAAAATGAATGCTGATGTACACCAGAATTGGAGTCAGACCTCAAGGTTCAAGTGTAGCACATCCATAAGCCCAGCCTCTCAGACTCTAGCATTATAAACTTGTGTCCTACAGGGTTCTGAAAGGCACATTGTTGAAAGTCTTAATATGCTCCCCAAGCACTTTGTGATAAGCAGTTGACTTGTATTCTCAATGTCATTACAGTTCTGACCCTAGCAGAGAACCAATACCTCACGCCCATCACCCTAGCTCAGGAGGCTGAGGTCTCTCATAGGGTGAAACCAGCCAAGGCAGGGAAGTCTAGAACATTCTGACTTCCTGTTCCGAAAGGTCAGATGCTCAAGAAATTCCTGTTTCCCTTGGTGATGAGAAGTTACTTGCACTCTAAATGTTCTTGGAGTTCTTGAGCTACAGAAGAAGGAAAGAAATATTATTGACCCAATCAGGGTTCAAATGAAGTTCTCAGGATCCAAGCCCTAGCTCTGTTAGCAGGAAGAACTCCAGTGTAACACTGTATTTGAAGGACAGAAAACAGTTTCAAAAGCCAGGCTAGGTGCAGAGAACTAGGCCTGCAGGCTTAGGAGGCAGAATATACACATTCATCACGGAAGTGAGCTGCAAAACCACTTCATTCATTCCAGGCACAGCCAGCAATGGGGGCAACCTGAAACATTTGTTAGAGTTACAGCAAGGTCAGGCTTTTCTCATTCTCTTCAAACAATGACTAATTAACCTTCCTTCCTCATGTGAAGGGAGCCTCAGGCTATCTTTAGGTTACCAATAGAGAGCCAGTTTAGTGCTGGAGAGGGGAGGAATAGAGTAAAAAAACCCTGCTCTCTGGTCTTAGGGAGTGGGTTTTTGACTCTCAGTTTGTCAAGTTTGAAGGCCCTTCTATCTCTGCCAGTCCATTCTCCTTACTTCATTCTCTACATCATTAATGCAAATCCCCAGTCCAAGGAGGGGCAGGGCCATTTCTCTTCTGTCTCCAAGCACCTGAGTTAGAACCTGGCTCTGCCCTCTTGACTCTGGGGCTCTTGGATGCCTGAGAAGTGGGACAGAGACAGTCATCCTGCTCTGCGTTTGTGTGAAGGTGATGCTGGTGTCCTGGCACACTGCAGAAAGCCTCATGACTGGGAATGTTCCCTTCTTTCCTTCTGATGTCAAAAACAGATTCATCTATCAACTTTTTTCCTTCCTTCCTTCCTTCCTTCCTTCCTTCCTTCCTTCCTTCCTTCCTTCCTTCCTTCCTTCCTTCCTTCCTTCCATCCTTCCTTCCTTCCTTCCTTCCTTCCTTCCTTCCTTCCTTCCTTCCTTCCTTCCTTCCTTCCTTCCTTCCTTCCTTCCTTCCTTCTTTCCTTTCTTCCTTCCTTCTTTCCTTTCTTTCTTTCTTTCTTTCTTTCTTTCTTTCTTTCTTTCTTTCTTTCTTTCTTTCTTTCTTTCTTTCTTTCTTTCTTTCTTTCTTTCTTTCTTTCTTTCTTTCTTTCTCTCTCTCTCTCTCTCTCTCTCTCCCTCTCTCTTTCTCTTTATTTCTTTCTATCTATTTACCTACCATCCTACCTAGGTAGCTATCTCTTTGCCAGTTGTTGGGTTGAATTCAAGGCCTGGGCATTGTCTCTAGCACTCTGCTACTTGAGCCACAGCACATATTCTGGCTTTGTCTGTGTACAGGTGCCTGAGGAATCGAACCCAGGGCTTCTTGCATGCTAGGCAAGCACTCTCTCATTAATTCATATTCCCAGCTCCTTCATTTTTTTCTTAATGGTAGTTTTTACATAAGTATGCTACCATTTTATGTTCTCAAGTTTAATTTTCTGAATACCTGTTACTTCTAAGAAACCTGATCTCTTCCCCTGCCAGATTTGTGATTGTTCCTGGATTGCCCTCATAATAAAATGTAAATAAAGGCTGCTATGAGCTTCAGTGTGCATCATATAAAGACACAGGCCTAGAACCCAGAAAGAGAAAAGCAATGTGCCTGAAATGAAGAGAAAGATGCAGTATGTAAAACTAGCATATGTGAAAAATAAACCAGAAAATAAAAGCAGATTTTGCACTATGGGAGGTAATATATATACACACATAAGTAGGTAGGGCACTGATACATAAACTTGGCCTTCTCTTTTTGAATTTTTTTGTGGCCATCCCAGGACTTAAACTCAGGGCCCGATGTGTTCCTGAGCTGTTTTGCTCAAGGCTGAGTCTCTACCACCACCACAGCTCCACTTCCCCCCAGCTGGTAGTTAATTGGACCTAAGCAATTCCCAGGCTTTCCTGCCTGGTCTGGATTGTATCTCCTACTCAGTTTTCTCTCTCAAAGCTGGAGCTCTACCCTCTGGGCCATTGCTTCACTTCTGGTTCTCTGGTGGTTTATTGGAGAAAATAGTCTCAGAGACTCTCCTGCTCTGCTGGCTTGAATGGCGTTCTCCTGAGAAGGCTTCAAATGGTTTCCTCAGGAATTCACTGAGGAGCCACTCCACACAAACCCTTAGTCTAAATCTCGAGGAGTACTAAAGAAAAATGGAAACATTGTAATACCCCAGTCGCAGGACTTCCACCAAAAAGACCACCGAGTGTCAGACTTTACAGCTGTTTTAAGGTTTTATTTAAACGGGCTGCAGCTCGGGTCTCATCCTACACTCCAACACAGCAGCACCTATGAGGAGAGCCCCAAGGTAAAGATTTGCAGGGTTTATAAAGGCACACAACCAACCGGGTGTTTGGATTACCACAACGTGTTGCTCTGCTAGATACAAGCAATAAGTGGTCACTGCCTCAAAACTTTAACCCTTCATTCCCCCCCTTGACTTATGGTCTTGTGGCTCTAGCCTCAAACTAAACTCCAACAGCTCTTGATCTTGAACGGCTATGGTCCCTAACTGACCTTAGCCATACTATTAAACAACAATACCAATAATAATCAGCTCATTTTTCTTTTCTTGAGTTGTATGCAGAGTGGTTGGGTAGGATGCTTGAAGACTTCCCATGTTTCCCCACGGTTGTGCAGGGCAAAGGGGTCAGCTGGTCTGGTATGGGAATAGTGGATCCAAGCAGCAATGCCATCCACCTTAAGGGCAGTAGGTGTAGCCAGTAGCACCATGTAAGGTCCCTTCCACCGTGGTTCCAAAAATAACAGGTTGTGTCTTCCAACAAACACCCAGTCCCCTGGTTTAAACAAATGGGGGGGGTAGGAATAGAGGCAGAATCATATAATGCTCTAAGCTGGGTCCACATCCTCTTATGCACCATCTGTAAATAGTCAAGCTTACACAGAAATTCAATATCATCCAAATCAGCAAGCAATTCAGTCTGAAGGCTAGGGATAATGGGTGGAGGGTGTCCATACATTATTTCAAAAGGAGTAAAACCAAGCTGATAGGGTGAATTTCTTACTCGAAACAGGGCAAAAGGAAACAGCGATACCTAGTCTGGGCCAGTCTCCAAGGCCAATTTAGTTAAGGTCTCTTTTAGAGTCCGATTCATTCTTTCTACCTTCCCTGAACTCTGGGGTCTATAAGCACAGTGCAATTTGCAATCCATCTCCAGTGCCGCGGCTATTCCCTGACTTACTTTTGATTTGAAGGCTGGTCCATTGTCCTACCCAGTGGTGGATAAGAAGCCATCCCTGGGTAGGATTTCTTCCAGGATCTTCTTAGATATGACGTTCACAGTCTCATGCTTTGTTGGGTAG
This sequence comes from Dipodomys spectabilis, assembly GCF_019054845.1. Lineage (NCBI taxonomy): Eukaryota > Metazoa > Chordata > Mammalia > Rodentia > Heteromyidae > Dipodomys > Dipodomys spectabilis. Next base: position 559,730 of record NW_024871363.1, read on the forward strand.
GCTTTAACCCATCCTGAAAAGGTGTCTACAAAAACTAGCAAATATTTATATCCAAATTTTCCAGTTTTAATTTCTGTGAAGTCTACTTCCCAATACACACCTGGCCTATCTCCATGGAGATGAGCTCCTGTTGTAACCAGTTGATTAGGGGCATTGGTGAGCTGATAGGCTTTAAAATTTTTTAACAATGTCCTCAATGAGTTGATTTCCTTGCCTGATTTTTACTTCTGAGAGTAGGAGCAAGTTCTCCATTCTTCGGGTTCCCATGTGAGAGACCCGATGGATTCTCATAAGAAACCTCTTGCCCAATCTTTGTGGCAAGATAAGTTTCCCCTCACCAGTTTTCCACCAGTCTTTATCTCTTTCTCTGTTTGGGGGTTTATAGGCCATGGAAATTTTCTTTATCCACTCCAAGTCTTCTTGGGAGTACTGAGGCTCAGGAGGCAAAACGTGTGGCCCTGGGCTGGAGGTCCACCTCCTTAGCTGCCTGATCGGCCAAGTTATTTCCTTTGGTTATTGAATCAGTTACCTTTTGATGGCCAGGAAAGTGCACAATGGCAATATTTGCTGGTTCCCATAAGGCCTGGATGAGGCTTAAAATTTCTTTTTCATTTATAATAGCCTTTGCCTCAGCTGTCAACAGCCCCCTCTCTTGGTAAATGGCTCCATGGACATGCACAGTTGCAAAAGCATACCGACTGTCCATGTAAATGTTTAGTCTCTTCCCTTTTCCCATCTGTAGGGCTTTTGTTAGTGTCACTAGTTCTTCTCTTTGTGCAGATGTTCCCTGGGAGAGTGCTTCTGCCCACACTATGTCAGTGTCCGTGGTGATTGCTGCACCGGCGTACCTTTTTCCCTCTCAAATGAAACTGCTGCCATCTGTGAACCAGGTATGCTCAGCATGTGATAGTGGCAAGTCCAACCAGTCTAGCCTCTTTTCTTTGGCCTGGTCGCTCTTTTCACACTCAATTTCATGTTCTTTGTCCTTCCATTCCTGTCTTTGCTACTCTCTCTCTCTTATTGTAAACCCTTTCCGCTGCAGCTACTAGATCCCTAATAGACTTTTCACTAAGTCTGTCTAGAGCCTGCAACTTTCACTTTATGTCTGGTGCAGCTTGATTTATATAGGCAAACATAATCATCTGAGCCGACTCCTGGGTCTCAAGATCATACGGGTATATTGACTAAAAGCTTCCATGAGCCACTCAAGATATGCTGCCAGACTTTCACTTCCTCCTTGTCTAACATTATAAACTTTGGCCATATTAGTAGGTTGGCAAGCCGCCACCTTGAGACATGCCAACAGAGCCTGGCGATAGACGAGTTGTCGCTCCCTACTTTCAACTGTATTGTTGTCTCAATTGTTGGTTGGATCTCAGGAAAATAGGCAGTGATCAGGGCAGGATCCATGATAGGTGCTCCTGTGGGGCCAGGGATAAGTTTCCTGGCTGCCTCTTGGATATAGTCTCTCTCTTTGGTGGTAAAAAGGACCTGTAAAAGCTGACTAAAATCATCCCAAGTGGGCTGATGAGTAAAGAGAATAATTTCAAGCAAACAAATTAAATCCTGGTGTTTCTCAGAAAAGGGGGCATTTTGGGTGTGCCAATTGTGTAGATCAATGGTAGAAAATGGCCAATATTAGAGTTGCTGTTGACCATCTGCATCCACAGGACCTATGGTGCGTATGGGAAAAACAGCTGCATTAGAAGGGGGGTTGATCCCACTTTCTCATGGAGTGACTGGCCCCTCAGAAACTTTAAGGGCAGTTGCCGAGTGTTTTATAGTTCCCTCCTCCTCTTGACCATTCTCAGGTTCTGCAAAAGGAACCTAGAAAGGACAGTATGGGGGAGGAAACATTTCTTCTTCCAAGTTATCTCCCTGAAAAACCGGGGGGTACCTTTTCTTTCCTTCTGTCTCAGTTACTTTGTGTAAGTCTAGGAGGCTAGATGGAGTGGTGCCTATGGTTTCCAGTCCCGTCAGACGTACAGTCCAAAATACAATAAACAGTACAAACAAAACACACGCAGGCCTGACAGTTACAAAAAAGAGCTTACAAAGTGGAGATCTCCCAAATTGGCCCACTGACTACAGTCACGGTGGGGTTCCACACCCAGGCTACACAGCAGAAAGAGCAGAGCCACAGTGGGCAAGTTGGGCCTCTGTTAGGAGGCCCTCTTGGTCAGTTCCGGCCCAACACTGAACCGACCCCCACCCCACAATTCACACGGCAGTGTTCCAAGGACTGCCCCCCACCCCACACCGGGGTTCCAAGGACCCCCGCCCCACAAGAGGATCTTGGACATCTCCCAGTTCCTCCAGGGTTGTGGTGCAAGCGCATCTGCCTCAACAACCCTTTAAGAATCGGAGTGGCCATCCTCACAAAGGAAAATGAAAGTAAAACAGACAAATGACAGGACAAGACAAATTAACAAAGACAGCTCTGTATTACCTTTGGAGTCTGAGATCTCGGGGATCTTTGGGGGGATCCCGGACAAGCCCTCACTAATATGTTATACTCAGGTCGCAGGATCCACGCCAAGAAGACCATCGAGAGTCAGACTTCGCAGCTGTTTTAAGGTTTTATTTAAATGGGCTGCAGCTCGGGTCTCATCCTACACTCCAACACAGCGGAGCCTAGGAGGACAACCCTGAGCTAAAGTTTTGCAGGGTTTATAAAGGCACACAACCAACCAGGTGTTTGGATTACCACCACGTGTTGCTCTGATAGAAACAAACAACAAGTGGTCACTGCCTCAAAACTTCAACCCTTCACATGAAGATGCTACTAGTGTGTTCTAGACACTTAACGTTGGAGACACAAAACACTTATAATTATTAGATCATTTTATAGGCAAAAGGAGCAATGCAGACTCTATGAGGATCGCTCCAGATTTCAGTCCTCATATCCTGTGACAGTAAAGTCACAGCAGCTCAATGCTAAGTGACAGAACTGGCATGTACTGTGGATATTTGCTCCCAAATCCTGTGACACTCATTTCTCACTTTTGGCCTCAAACTTGTGACCAGAGGGGAAGATGAGGAGAGAAAATCCTTCTAAGGGAAAGCAGCTATAAATAACATTGGATAGTTTACTTATAAATTAAAACCTTGGGAATGACCCTGTTAAGAAGTCAGATTGTCAAGATTAAAAAATGAAGAAGAGAAGAATTAAGGTGCCAGTGGCTGCTGTCTGTGATCCCAGTTCCTCAGGAGGCTGAGATGTAGAGAAAATTAGTTTGAATCCAGCCAGTATAGGAAAGTCCATGACACAGTTATTTCTAAGAGATCACAGAAATACCCAGAAGTGGTCCTGTGACTCAAGCTTAATGCAGTACCCTTGAGCAAAAGGAGCCCAGGGACCATGCATAGGATCATATTTCCATCCCAGGACCAGCCCCCTCAAAAAGAGCCTGTACTTCCATGTCTTTGTCTATGTATTGTATTCTTATAGGTGAAATTCCCGAGTAGCTATACTGAATGGCACCAACCTAGGAAATTTGTATTCAGTACAATGAGTTCATAACAGAGAGACTTCTTTCAAGATAGTGCATATTCCTGGGCTCCCCTCACTGTTCACAGTGTAACCTGAGGGTTTCTCTGCATCACAGGCCTGCTGGAGGAAGTCTCTCTCAATGTCTGGACAGGCACACAAAAGTCCTCACTCCTGTACAGCTGGGTAACAAACAACTCCATCTGGGCCAGTTAGTGAGGATGAGTGTGAGTGGGCTCTGAAGGTCAGGAAAAAAAGGCCTCTTTGTACCCTTAGCTATCTCTCTCCCCAGTGCTCTGTTTTAACAGGAGACCTTCATTTATGCCACCTCTCATGGCAGGCCAAGTTCTGTGCACTTATCCTGCCTTTGTGAGACTATATTCTGTTGTTCAGTTATATTGCTCAATATAATTCAGGAGTCATTCAGGCAGACAACTAAGGCACTGAACATAATGAAATGATTCATTGCAAGCAATGTTGGGCCTATGATGCCTTTCCTATGTTTCCGGAAGCTTGGGAAATCCAAGCACATGTTGGATATCACAAAGCTTCCTGTCATCTAGGACTGGTGAAGCTCATCAGGTTTTGAAACCTTTGACTTCTCCTAGCTGGTCCCTGGGTGGCCAGGTTTTGGGGTTGAACATAGGGCCTGGGTGCTCAGCATGAGCTCAGTGCAGAAGCCCAGTGCTTTCCCATTTTGTGTAACATCTCTTCTAGTCTGTGAGTGTATGTGTGGGTGTGTTTGTGTGTACACCACGGTGTGTGTGTGGGGGGGGTGGGTGTGTGCGTGCACACATATACATGAGTCCTGAAGCTTGAACTCAGGACCTGAGGACTGTACCTAGTTTCACTTGTACAATGATATCCCTCTCCCACTTGAGCCACAGAGCCACTTCAGGCTTTGTCCTAGTCATATGGTCTTGAGAAATGAAGCCCACGATTTTATATATGCAAAGTATTCTACCACTAAGGCACATTCCCAGCCCTCTATTTCAGCTTTGTTAGTTTATTTCTGTCTTTTTTATTGTTGTTGTCATTTGAAGGAGTTGAAGTATTGGTGTGGGTGCTGTCCCTGACCCCTTCAGCTCAAGTCTTGTGCTCTACCACTTGAGCCACAGAGCTACTTCCGGTTTTCTTGTAGTTCATTGGTGCTAAGTTTCTCAAGGACTTTCCTGCCTAGGCTAGCTTTGAACCATGATCCTCAGATCTCATCCTCCTGAGTAGGTAGGATAACCAACATGAGCTCAAGCACCCAGCTTCCCCTTCAGGTTCTTAGTAGTGAATTGGAGATAATAGTCTCATAGTACCTTTTGTGTCTGAGATAGTTTGGAACCCAGATCTTTAGAACTCAGCTTCCCGAGAAGGCAGGATGACAGACTTCAGCTACTGACCCCTTGGCCATAGCCTCTGCTGCAAGGGGGTCCATGGCTCCACGTGGTGGAGTGCTAGCCATGAGCCCAAGTGATAAGGGTCAGTGCCTCAGCCCCGAGTTCAAGGTTCATGACCAAGAAAAAACCATACCAAACCATTGTCTGCTGTAGACAACTCAGGAGTCTTCAGTAATACATAATTTTGTCCCTGACATGGGGGCCTATCTGAGCCTCAATATTCTTGTCTGTATAATCATCTAAGTTGTGGAGCTCTTACATAGACAAGATGTAAGAATGCACCCGGTTAAGGACACAGCACATGGCACTCTTTGCACCACTCAGCACACAACATCTTGTGAAAAATTCAGCACCCAACACACTGCATCCTGTGAAAGACTCAGCACATAGCACCCTGTGCAGGACTCGGAATGGAGCACCCAATGGAGGACTCAGCACATAGCTCCATTCCACAAGCTGTCATTAGAATTAGGGTGCTTTCATCAGTATCACCATTCTTTGAGGAAAATTTACAAACCATAAAAGTTCACATTTAATGGTTTAGTGGGGTGTTTTTCTGGGGAGGGGGTGTTAGCCATGGGGCTTGAACTCAAAGCTCTACCACTTGGAGCCACATTTTGAGGTGTCTCTCAGACTTCCTGCCAGGACTGGGTTTTAAAGCCCCTGAGAAGCTAGGATAACGGGCATAAGCCAGGATGGTATGGGTAACCCGTGGAGCAGTGTTGCAGCAGTTTACATGTGACTAAGTCAGGTTAGGTGGCAGCTGTCAGCACCAGACTCCTAGCTTGCTCTGTAATGAGGTATTTGAAGTTCTGTCCTTCTATAGAATATCCTAACTTTTGGCATCATACCTGGGGCTTGAGTAAGAGCTTAGACACTGTCCCTAAACGTTTGTGCTCAAGGCTAGCACTCGATTGAAAGAGAGCAGAACTTCTGAGTTTTCTGTTTTGTGGCACTGAGGAATCGAACCCAGGGCTTCGTGCTTACTATGAAAGCACTCAACCACCGAGCCTCAGGAGTGAACGAGGTATAAATAGACAGAGACTGCTGTATATAAATATTATATACACAAAAAGAGATTTCTGCATAATATTGAATTATAGATAATATTGCTACCAATACTTAGGTATTAAATTATGTCTCCATTTAATGATGTGTCCCAGTTAACAATTAATAAAGCATTAATTAATAATTACTCAATATCCCATAACTGTTTATCATATATATACATATATCCATACATATAATTCGATATTTCATAGAATGAGAACAATGTCTATATATTATTAAATTATGCATCATGTGTTACTCCCAATTATTAGTTGTTTAAATATGTCTCCTTGTAATTTTTATTTTGTTAATGCTTAATAAAATATTAATTAAACTTAGTGCACATCCTACACTTATTGCATGTAATGTTATCCTAGAATGATTCACTACTAATTCAATCTGTTTATTATTTACTGTAGTGGTAACTCTTCTACCTATGATGTTTTCTACCTTATTACATCCTATTACATAGCATATAGATTTGCATCCAAATTATACATCCTACCTGACACTGAGCACTTTCAAAGAAAAGGAAAACATGTGTCGTGCTCAGCTTCTCACTCCAAGATTACATTTTTGGGAGTGCTGGGATCTAAAATCAGGGCAAAGAAGGCTCAGTTCATGAATGGGTGACTGCCAGCACAGCAGCCCCTAGCCAATTCAGCTGCCTGGCAGTGCCCATTCCCTGAGATTGAGCCCTGTATGTTGACTCCAAATTGTGCTAGAGTAGTTGTTCATTTTATTTTTTTTATTCATTTACCATTTATTTTATTGACTGCTATAACACATGGAATATTTACTACATTTATTACATAGGATATAGAATTGCCTATGTATGAAACTTCACACCTGACACCCAGGACTTTCACAGAAAAAGAAAACATGTGTCACCCTGTGTCCTACTGCATGAGTCAATTTTTGTTAGTGCTGGCATCTGAACTCACAGCCTACAAGGCCCAATTCATGAATGGGTGAGTGTCAGTACGCCAGCCTGGGGCATATGGAGCCGACAAGCAGTTCCCAGCACCTGAGATTTAGCTTTAGCCCCAGGGGTTGACAAAACAAGAACAGATGGACATGCAGATGGTAGTACACAAATAAATATAGATCTTTATAGAGTACCAGAGATGTCTATATATTGTTTAGTTATATAGGCTACATTCCTACCAATTCTTGGGTATTTATTATGCCTCCATGTAATTAATATTACTGTTTTCATCCTTAATGAATTATTAATTATATCCACCACTGTCCCGAAACTGTTGTGTCCATGTAATTAATAGTATTCTTTTAATGTGTTAAAAATATTCATTAAAATCCATCGGCCTCCTAAAATCACTCTGTAATTTTATGCTAGTATCATTCAGGAACAAGTAATACAACCTTGACATTCATAACTTTCTATCGTTATTCCTATGAATAGGAACGAGAATCTTTGGATCTCCCTTCATTGGTAGGGGTCAGGACCCAGCTTCAAACACAGGGCCTATGTTATCATGTTGGCCCATGGCTTCTCTGGAAGAACAACAGCATTCAGCAATGCCAGGTTACCAACACTTTTCAGCCCTGTCATTTAGACCCAGGATGGTCACCTTGAAAAGAAAACAAATTAAAACCAGCAGCCATCTGCAAGTTACTGGGTTTCTTTTTCTGTGTCTTTTCATTTATTTATTTTTCCTGTCAGCCTTTGAGGCCCAGGAACCTAGGTTCGGCTGTGGGTTCAGTGGCTGCAACCCAGGCTAGAGTGATCAAAGCTGAGAAGAGTTGCCATGCCCTGAGATCAAGCCCTGTGCTTGGCAAAATAAAAATACGTAATACATACATGCATACGTACATATATACATTAAAAATATTTAGCAATTATTAGGCTACTTGGAGTTGTATTCTCACCATTTTTTCTGCCGGGCCTGGGATTTGAACTCAGGGTCTGGGTAAATCTGCAGTACTGTGGGGGAAGGGAAAGCTCACAGTCCTGTAAGATAAGAAAGACAGGCCTGTTCCTAGCACTCGCAAAAATAATATTTGTACACATTTTAAATACATGGTTTATACTTACATACACATATTTACTGCATATTTCAGTTAGTGTAGTTATTCATTTTATTTTGTTTTTTATTCATTCACTTTATATTTTAGAGAGACTGATTACATGTATAATATTTTTTACATCCTATTCCACAGAACATAGATTTGCCTATGTATTATACATCATTCCTGAGACCCAGGACATTCACTGATAAGGAAAACAAGTGGAACACTTGCCTTCTTCCACCAGGATTAAGTTTTTGGCAGTTCTGTGATTTGAACTCTGGGCCTAGAAGGCCCACTTCATGAATGGGTCAATGTTAGCCTACCAGTCTGACGCAAGTGAAGTTGTTGAGCAAATTTGAGGACCTGAGTTGAAGCCCTAGGAGTGGCCAATATATAAACAGATAGATGTGTGGATTGAAGCATGTGTGTGTGTATTTACATATGTATATGAATCTATAAATAAAGTTATATAGAGAGACAGACATTTATGTAGATTCTAGTGTATAACTCTATACAAAGATTGATGACCTATATCTTATTTTTATATATTCTATTACTATGAATTATTTGGTCTAAAATTATGCCTCCATTAATTAATCACGGTAGGAGACTTAATAAAGTATTAATTAAATTAATCAATGACCTATATTTATTGTGTACAATCTTATACTACAATGACTAGCTAATTAGTAGTTCAATTCAATTGGTACATTACAAAGATTGTATCATTGTTCTTATAGATAGGAACGAGTAGGTGAAAGTCCCAGGATCAAACTGAGGGCCTAAGTGTCTTGGTTGGGCTCAGGCTTCACTGACAGCCCACCAGCCTTCAGCCATGCAAGGACATGTACAATTTTCAAACCGAGGCTTTGAGAGCCATGATGGTCACCGTGCAAAGGAAACAAAGGTAAAACTGTTGTCTAAAACTTCCTGGTTTTTCCTTCTCCATCTTGGTTGGTTTATTTTTTTGCCAGAGCTGGGAGTAGAACTCGGGTCGTAGGATCCCTGGATCATCTGTAGGTGTAAAAGCTGCACCCCAGCCTAGGGTAATCAAGGCTGAGGCAGAGTTGTGGTGACCTGAGTTCAAGCCCCGTGCCTGCCGTCTCAAAAAAGTTAAGGTCCTGGCTAGGAGTTTGGGCGCTACCCATGATCCCCACTGGTAAGAGTCAGTGGGTAGGCCCTGAATTCAAGGTTCATGATCAAGAAACATAAACCAAAACAATTGTCTGCAGGAGACAACTCACTAGAGTTAGGTACATACATAATTTTGGCCTTGACATGAGGACATATCTGAGCCACAAGTTTCTCATCTGCACAATCATCTTACTTGTGTAGTTCTTACAAGAACCAGATGAAAAAATGAAAAATTGCACCCCATGAAGGACTCAGCCCACAACTCATGAAAGACTCATCACATAGCTGTAACCCACATAATGTCATTAGAATTAGGGTGCTTTCATCAGTATCACCATTCTTTCAGAAACACGCCACATACAGTCCAAATTTAAATTTTAGAGGGGTGAGATTTTTTTGGGAGGGAGTCAGCCACTGGGATTGCACTGAAATGTTGGGGGTACTGTCCTAAGGTCTTTTGATCAGACTAGAACTCTAACACTTTAAGCCACAGCATACAGAGACCCAGGATTTTCACAGAGAAGGAAAATAATGGGTCAAAATTGTCTTCTGACTCCACATATAAACTTTTGGCCATGCTGGGATTTGAACTTACAGCCCACAATGCACAAATCATGAATGGGCCAGTTGTAAAACAAAAGCCTTTGGCAAACTGAACTGCCAGCAACTTCTGAGGATCTGTGATCAAGCAATAGTAGTGGCGGATAGATAGATAGATAGATAGATAGATAGATAGATAGATAGATAGATAGATAGATAGATAGATAGATAGATAGATAGATAGATAGATAGATAGATAGATAGATGTGTAGTTTGCTATGTATATGAGAGAGAATGTGAGGATATTAAATTATATATATCATGGATTATTAGTTATTAAATTATGCCTCCTTTGAATGAAATGAAGTATCATGGTTGAATACTTATTAAAGCATTAATGTAAAAGTAGTCAGTATTCCTTAATTGGGAGAATCATACCATGGTGCTAGAATGGAAGACAATACTTTTTGTGTGGTATTCTATAAGAGAATCATGAACTAACTGCAAATTTAATTGTTACTTTTATAACATTCCATTAGGCAATCCCATGGACAGGAATGATTTCTCAAGATCTCCCTCCATTTGTAGGTGGCAGTCCAGGCACTTCAACTCCAGGCCTGGGTATTTTACTTCAAAATGCAAACCATTGGAATGACACTGTGAAGATTTCAGATTGTCAGGATGAAAGAAAAGAATGAGAAGAAAAGAAAGCCAAGTGTCAGTGAATCCTACCTGTAATCCTAGCTCTTCAGGAGTCTGAGAGGCAGAGAATGCCAGTTTGAATTCAGCCAGGACAGGAAATCCCACCACACTCTTATTTCTGAGGGATTACAGGAATAAAAAATTCCCATGAATGCGGCTATGACTCAAGGGCAAAGCACTACTCTTGAGCAAATGGAGCTCAGGAACATTGCCTAGGCTCATAGTAAAACCCCTGGACCTTCCAATAAAAAAAAGCCAGTAACAACATGTCACCCCCTGTATGTATGCATGTATTTCTATTGGTGAAGGTCTGGAGTTCCTATGATGAAAGGTATCCAGCTAGGAAATTTACTTTGAATAGAATGATTTCATAGAACAGAGAGAATTTTCAAGACAGTGCATCTTCCAGGGCTCCTTTCACTGTTCCCATTGTAGCCTGAGGTTTTCTCCACATCAGGGACTGCTGGAAGAAGTCTTCCTCGTTGTTGGAACAGGCCTCACTCCTGTACAGCTGAGTGATTTAAAAAAACTCCTTCTAGGCCAATTAGTGAGGAGTGTGGGTGGGCTCTGAAGGCCAGGAGAAAAAGGCCTCTATGTACCTCAACCTATCTCTCTGCCGAGAACACTGTTGTGACAGGAAGACTTCATTTGTGCACCTCCCGTGGCCAAGTACCCTGCAATTATCCTGTCTTTGTTAGACTATGTTCCAGTGTTGAAATAACCTGCTACAATTAATTGAAAGGTCCTTCTGGCAGACAACTAGAGAGCTGAAACTAGTGAAATGATTCATTATTGGCAATGATCCTCCCTGCGTTTTCAGAAGCTTGCTAAATCAAAGCACATGTGTAATATCACTATGCTTCCTGTCATCTAGGGCTGGTGAAACTCTTCAGATTTTGAAATTTTGACCTCTCCTAGTTGGGCCCTGGATTGCTGTGTTTCAGGGTTGAACACAGTACCTGGGTACTGACTATGAGCTCATTGCAGAAGCTCAGTTCTTTATCATTTGGTGTCACAGCTTTACTTCAGGTATCTGTGTGTGTATGTTTGTGTGCATGTATGTGCGTTCATATACTTGTCCTGGAGCTTCAACTCAGGACCTGAACACTGTACCTGAGTTTCTCCTGTACAAGGATAGCACTCTACCACTTGAGGCACACAACCACTTCACGCTTTTTTGTAGTGATGTAGTACTAAGGAATCAAACCCAGGGATTCACACATGCAAAACATGGCAGGAACTCTCAAATACCTCTCAGTCCTATCTCTTAACGTTAACGCACTGAACTCTCCAATTAAGCGACATAGACTGTCTAGTTGGATTAAAAAAAAAGACCCTTCTATCTGCTGCCTGCAGGAGTCACATCTTGCCCGTAAAAACAAACACATTTTCAATGTTAAAGGCTGGAACAAAATCTACCAAGCAAACGGCCCCCATAAACAGGCAGGAGTTGCAATCCTAATATCAGATAAAATAGACTTCAAAATAAAATTCGTGAGAAGAGATAAAGAAGGTCGCTACATACTAATTAAAGGATCTCTCCTTCAGTAGGATATTACAATTCTAAATATCTATTCGCCAAACAATGGAGCACGCAAATTTATCAAAGAAACAGTACTTTCCCTCAAATCCCATATAGATCCAAAGACATTAATTGTTGGGGATTGTAACACACCACTCTCCCCACTAGATAGATCAACTCGGCAAAAACTCAACAGAGAAACCGCAGATCTAAACAGCTGCATAGATCAACTAGACTTAACAGACATCAACTGAACATTTCACCCAGCAGCATCAGAATACACGTTTTTCTCAGCAGCACATGGAACGTTTTCTAAAATAGACCACATTTTAGGCCACAATGCAAACTTGTCTAAATTCAGAAACATTGAATTATACCTTGCATTCTCTCTGACCACAAGGGAATAAAATTAGAACTCAACACCAAAAGCCACCAAAGAAAGTCCGGTATCACATGGAGGCTGAACAACTCACTGTTGAATCATGAGTGGGTCATGGAAGAGATTAGAAAGGAAATTCAAATGTTCATGCTATTCAACAAAAATGAACACACAAATTACCAGCTCCTCTGGGTCACAGCAAAGGCAGTACTCAGAGGCAAGTTTATAGCTCTGAGCTCCTACATCAACAAATTGGAGAGATCTGAAACTAACAATTTAATGACACATCTAAACTTCCTTGAAAAAGAGCAACAAGATAAACCTCAATCCAGTAGACGGAAAGAAATAATTAAAATTAAATCAGAATTAAATGAATTAGAATCCAAAAAAACTATAGAAAGAATCAACAAAACAAAGAGTTGGTTCTTCGAAAAACTTAACAAAATTGACAGACCCTTAGCAAATCTTATCAGAAAAAGAAGAAAACACACCCAAATTAATAAACTCAGAGATGAGAATGGAAACATCACCATGGAAACAACCAAGATTCAGAACGTTATAAGAGAATACTTCTGAAAACTTTATGCTAATAAGTTTGAGAACTTGACAGAAATGGACCTTTTCCTAGCAAATATTGACCTGCCAAAACTAATCCAAGATGAGTTAAACTATCTTAACAGGCCCATATCAAGCATTGAAATAGAAACAGCAATAAGAGACCTCCCAGCTAAGAAAAGTCCAGGACCAGATGGATTTACAGCGGAATTCTACAAGGCCTTCAAAGCAGAGCTCACACCAATACTCCTCCAACTCTTCAATTAAATTGAAAGAGAAAGCTCACTACTGAACACATTCTATGAAGCCATCATAACCCTCATCCCAAAACCAGGCAGGGACTCATCAAAGAAAGAGAACTATAGACCCATTTCGTTGATGAATATTGATGCAAAACTTCTCAACAAAATTTTGGCCAACCGACTTCAACAATTCATCCAAAAAATCATACACCACGATCAAACAGGATTCATTTCAGGGATGCAAAGCTTTTCAATATACGCAAATCAATTAATATTATTCATCACATCAACAGGAGCAAGAATAAGAACCACATGGTTATCTCAATAGATGCAGAAAAAGCATTCGACAAGATCCAACACCCCTTTATGATGAAGGTTTTGGAAAAATTAGGAATCCACGGAACATTCTTCAGTACAATAAAGGCTGTATTTGACAAACCTACAGCCAGCATTATACTCAATGGTGAAAAACAAAAGCCATTTCCTCTTAACTCAGGAACAAGACAAGGATGCCCACTCCCTCCACTTCTCTTCAATCTAGTATTAGAATGCCTAGCTACAGCAATAAGACAAGATGCAGATATAAAGGAGATCCAAATAAGGAAAGAAGAAATAAAACTCTCCCTCTTTGCAGATGACATGACCTTGTATTTAAAGCATCCCATATACTCCACTCCCAAATTTCTCAAGCTGATTCAAAACTTCGACAAAGTAGCAGGTTATAAAATTAACCCCCCAAAATCAATGGCTTTTCTGTATGCCAACAATGAGAAAAGTGTGGCTGAAATTAGGAAAGCAACTCCATTTGTAATAGCCCCACAAAAAAAAATACCGAGGAATTAACTTAACCAAAGAAGTGAAGGACCTCTATGGTGAAAACTTTAAAATCTTGAAAAAGGAAATCAACACAGAACTTAAAAAATGGCAAAACCTCCCATGCTACCGGATTGGACAGATTAACATTGTGAAAATGGCAATACTTCCCAAGGCTATCTACAAATTCAATGCAATACCTATCAAAATTCCAACCTCATTCTTCAAGGAAATAGAAGAGGCAATCCAAAAATTCATATGGAATAATAAAAGACCCCAAATAGCAAAAACACTCCTCAACGGAAAGAACACTGCTGGAGGAATACCAATACCAAATTTCAAACTCTACTATAAAGCCATAGTAATCAAAACAGCTTGGTATTTGCATAAGAACAGACCTCAGGACCAATGGAATAGAATTGAAAACCCAGAAATGAACCTACAGACCTATAGCCATCTAATCTTCGATAAGGGAGCTAAAACAATAGAATGGTAGAAAGACAGCCTCTTCAGTAAATGGTGCTGGCAAAATTGGTTAACTACATGTAGAAAACTAAAGATAGATCCTTATATTTCACCCTGCACCAGAATCAACTCCAAATGGATCAAAGACCTTGAACTCAAAGCAGACACTCTGAAAAAATTACAGGATGGAATAGGAGAAACCCTAGGTCTCCTTGACTCAGGCCGAAATTTTCTGAATAGAGACCCGGAAACACAACAAATCAAAGAAAGGTTCGACAAATGTGATTGCGTAAAGTTGCAGAGCTTCTGCAGGGCAAATGACATAGCTAGCAAGATCAATAGAAAGCCCACGGATTGGGAGAAGATCTTTACTAGCCATACAACAGACAAGGGTCTCATATCTAAAATATACTTGGAACTCAAAAAATTAAACCACCCAACAACAAATCCTCAAAGAAACAACTGCCCAATAAATAAGTGGGCGAAAGACTTAAAGAGAAATTTCTCTGAAGAAGAAAGAAGGATGGCCTATAGACACATGAAGAAATGTTCAACATCCCTAGTCATAAAAGAAATGCAAATCAAAACAACATTGAGATATCACCTCACTCCAGTTAGAATGGCAAAAATCAAGAACTCTAACAACAACAGATGCTGGAGGGGATGTGGACAGAAAGGAACCTTACTTCATTGTTGGTGGGAATGTAAACTTGTTCAACCACTTTGGAAAGCAGTATGGAGGCTCCTCAAAAGACTTCACATAGAACTCCCCTATGACCCAGCAATCCCACTTTTGGGAATTTACCCAAATGTTTACAAACAGACCACACTAAAGCTACCAGCACAACTATGTTTATTGCAACATTATTTACCATAGCTAAGATATGGAACCAACCCAGATGCCCCTCAGTAGATGAATGGATCAAGAAAATGTGTTATATATACACAATGGAATTCTATGCCTCCATCAGAAAGAATGACTTTGCCCGATTTGTTAAGAAATGGAAAAACTTGGAAAAAATTATATTAAGTGAAGTAAGCCAGGCCCAAAGAAACATAGTTACCATGGTTTCTCTTATTTGCAATATCTAGTATATGTATGAGTCAAGCGGAAAAGGTCAGATAATGTGATGTCAGGAAATTGAACCCTTAGATATGTATCTTAATGTTTTTTTCTTTCATGCATGTGTTTCTAACGCATTTATAAGATTATTTCTTTGTTGATTTGCATGTCCCTCCCCCACAGTATAACCCCTGCTTTCTCTATATTTGATGTCAGTATAACTTGTGGAGGATATGGGGAAAAACCAGTTGTTTAAGGATATAGGTTGACCTGTTGCAACAATGGGAAGTACAAGTTGTCATGTCCAAAACGAGCTTTACCATCTTGGTCCGGGGGGGAGGGGGGAAGGAGAAGGATTGGGATTGGGGGGGAGGTGGGAGGCTGGGAAGGGATGTGAATGGTAAACAAAGGAGGAGCCTGCAATGCTTGGTAAGAAATGTACGCATTATCCTGCCCATGTAATTGTAACCCCTCTGTACAGTATGTTCACAAATAAAATAAAATTAAACTAAAAAAAAAAAAGAATTAGGGTGCTTTCATCAGTATCACCATTCTTTCAGGAGCACGCCACATATAGTCCAAATTTAAATTTTAGATGGGTGAGATTTTTTTTGGGGGGGGGAGTCAGCCACGGGGATTGCACTGAAATGTTGGGGGTACTGTCCTAAGGTCTTTTGATCAGACTAGAACTCTAACACTTTAAGCCACAGCTCAGTGTTTTACAGACTTCCTGCCAGGGCTGGGTTTTAAACCCATCAGTGTCAGATCTCAGCCCCCGAGTATCTTGGATGACATGATGAGCAAGCCAGCAGAATCTAGTACATAGAACTGGGTTGCAGCGGTTTACCTCTGGCTAATTCAGGTTAGATGGCAAGTTTCAGTACTAGACTCCCAGCTTGCTCTGTGATGAGGTATTTGCAGCCCTATCCTTATATAGTTGCAGTAAGAACATTCTCTTTTCCTTTTTTTTTTTTGTTTTGGTGCCAGTCCTCGGTCTTGAGTAAGGGTCTAGACATAGTCCCTAAGCATTTATGCTCAAAGCTAGTCCTCGAATGTTTTAGCTACAGCAAAACTTCTGGATTTTTCTATGCACATGGTAGTGAGGAATCGAACCAAGGGCTATGTACTTACTAGGCAAGCACTCTACCACTGAGCCCCAGTAGTGACAAGTGTATAAACAGATAAATGTGTAGATTGTTACATAGACAGACAGATAGATAGATAGATACATAGCTAGCTAGCTAGCTAGATAGATAGATGTAGATATATTTTTCAAGAGATGTCTGTAAATTATGAAATTGCATATTTGATATTTCTACCAAATATTACCAATTAAATTATTCCTTCCTTTTTTAAGTATCATGATTAAATGCATAATAAAGTATTAATTGAAAATTAGTCCATGTAGTAAAATTGTTGTGAATAATTTTATAATATACTCGTACACTACTAATGTAATTGTTATTTTTACAACATTCTATTTGTACAGGTGCCTATTCGAAAGCGTTTCTTTTTTTAATTTTAATTTCTTTTAATTTTTTTTGGGGGGTCCGGTCATGGGGCCTGAACTCTGGGCCTGGTCGCTGTCTCTCAGCTCTTCAGCTCAAGGATAGCGCCCTACCACTTGAGCCACAGCGCCACTTGTGGCTTTTTTCTTTTTGCTTATGTTGTGCTGAGGAATCGAACCCAGGGCCTCTAGCATGCAACACAAGCGCTCTACCACTGAGCCACCTTCCCAGCCCTGGAAAGCGTTTCTTAGAATCTCCCGCCAACTGTTCATTATTGGGAGTCCCGGGATTCAACCTTCAGGCCTAAGTTGCTTATTTCGGCTTGGCTTCCCTAATATCCCGCCAAACATCAGCAATGTAAGGTCATGTACATTGTCTGGGCATTGTTATTTAGCCCCAGGATGGTACAATACAAAGGGAAGAAAAAGTAAAACCACCTTATTGAACTTCTCAGTTTTATCCTTTTCCTTTTTATTTATTTATTTATGTATTGCCAGTCCTGAGATTTGAACTAAGGACCTAAGATCCCAGGATCGTCTTTGGCAGAGATGCCAAGACTTGAGTTCAAGCCCGGTACTTGGACTACAACCAAATAATAACATCAACAACAACAACAACAATAATAATAATAATAATAAGTCTCTGGCTTGGAATTTGCACCATTTTACTGGCAGGCCTGGAATTTAAACTCAGGGTCTGGGTAACTCTACGGCACTGTGGGTGAATGGGAAGATCACCGTCCTAGAAGACAAGAAGTTCAGAAAAGTTCCAAGGGCCTGAATTGAAGTCCCAGTACTGAAAAAATTAATACTCATATATGAGATCTATTTACATACATGGGTTTATTCCATATGACATTTATTACCCTTATTATTTAGTATTATTACACATAAAACTTTTATTTTATTACATCATATCACATATACTGAGACCCAGGACTTTCACAGAGAAGGAAAAAAATGGGACAAAATTGGCTTCTTACTCCATGAATACATTATTGGCCATGCTGGGATTTCAACTCACAGCCTACAATGCCCAATCCATAAATGGGGTCACAGTCTTAGCCTAGCTGCTGCCAGGAAGTTCTGAGGACCTGTGATCAAGCCACAGTAGTGCCCTGTATATATATATATATATACATATATATATATATATGTATGTATGCATATATGTGTGTGTGTGTGTGTGCGTGTGTGTGCTTGTGCGCACATTTGCATAAGTGCATCCTGGTAGTAGGGCTTGAATTCAGGGCCTGTGCTCTGTCCCTCAGTTTTTTCATTCAAGGATAGCCCTCTACCACTTGAGCCACAGCTTTTCTTCCAGCTTTCAGGTGGTTCTTGGGAGAGGAGAGTCTCACAGACATTTCTTGTTGGGCTGCATCTTAATGTTAGTCCTCCGATCTCAGCGTGCTGAGGGAGCTAGGAATATGAGAGCATGAGCCATTAGCATCTGGCCACGCTTTCCTTCTTGGATAAAACAGAATACCTATTTCCTAGCCGAGCACCCATCTACAGCTATCCCTCCTTCCCCTTACTCTAACCCTCCAGGCTTCAGAGGAAACATACTCTCCCCTGAGGACAAAGAAATAGGATGCACTGACAGGTTTGAGCATTATGTTCTCCACAGAGTCAGGGGCTGCTGGGAGTTGATGTAGAGGTCAGAGATCTAAGCCAGGGAAAGTAGACAGCTGTTAGAACAGAAAGTATGAAAAGACATCCTTGCAGCTGCATGCCAGTGGCTCATGCCTATAATCCTAGCTACTCAAGGCTGACACTGGAGGATCAATCAAGATTCAAAGCTAGCCTGGGCATACTCTTATCTCCAAAGAATCACCAAAAAGCTGGGAAGAAGAAATATTATAATTCAAATGTTAGAGCACCAAACTTGTGCAAACAAGCTAAAGGTTACCACCTAGGCTCTTCAAGCCTTGGTAAACACACACCCCCACCCCCACCCCCACCCCACACCATGTGCATGCAAAATCAGAGATTTCTACACTGTAACCTTTGGGTATTCTCTACATTTTTCCCCACTAAGTCTGGTGGTTGTTGGCCTAGGAGTTCAATGCATCCAACACCACCTGACATCTATAATTTTGGGGAACAGACTGGCCATAACATCAGCCTTCCCCAATCCCAGCTCCTTGATTGGGTCATGGTCTATCCAGACCCTTTGGGATTCCTTTTACAGACTCGCCAAGATCCTTTAAAGAGGCATCACATGCTGGGCACTGGTGGCTCACTCCTATTATTCTAGCTACTCAGGAAGGTGAGATCTGGCTTTCAAGCCAGCTTGGGTAGGAAAATGTGTGAGACTCTTATCCTCAAAGAACCATCACAAAACAAGAAGTGTCCCTGTGGCTCAAGTGGTAGAATGCAAGCCTTGAGAAAAAGAGCTCAGGGACAGTGCTCATGGACAACAACAACAAGGAGAGGCATTGCATGTTGGCTTTGGGATTGGCATGGGCCAAATATTGGAAATTTCAACTGCACCAAGATAAAGCAGTACCTCCTTTAATCCCATGCTCTTCTATCTTGTCCAAACCCTGTCCTTGGCCGTGCTTCAGGTCAGGATGGCTCTGGCTTGACTGCAAGGCTCCAAGGACGAAGATCCCAGACCAATTGCCCTCTCTCCTTCCTCCCTGCTCACACTGCGGATTCTGCTCTTTGCCATAGACATTCTTCCTGAAATCCATCCATGAGATCATTGACACCAACACAGTGGTGAATGGTGGGTCCAGCCTAACTCGGGAACGTCAGAGGTGGAAGCCAGCCTGGGACTAGGCTTCTACTCTGGGTGTGGGCTGAAGCCAGGGCTGACATTTATTTCATTCTGAGCCTTGCAGGGGTAGGGAGACAGTGTAGACACAACATTGAGTCAGGTAAGATGGGAATCTGTAGCACCACTTGTATGGGGGAGGCTGTGGCACTCAGGGGGGCAATGTTCTTGGTACGCCTCTTTTGGACGTCCCTCTCCCTCTCTCATCCCTCAATAGTAAAAGAGAAACTTTAAATAAGGGTGTCAAAGAAGGGGCAGGGAAGTATCCATGCGAACCAGACTTGTGCTTCATATTCATCCTAGCCCCTAATTCCTATTTATCTGAGGATTGGCCATATGGGTTGGGGGAGGGGGATCATCCTAGCTGAGAAGGTGGCTCAGTGATAGAGTGGTTGCCTAGCAAGTCTGAAGCCCTGGGTTTGATTCCACAAAGATAAAGCTGGAAGGGGAGGTGGGGCTCAACTTGTAGATGACCAGTCTTGATCAAATAGAGCTCAAGGACAGTGGCCAGGCCCTGATTTCAAGACCCATAACTGGAAGAACAAATCTTTGTGGAGGTTTTATTTTCCCTTTGGAAACAATTTATGCTTTGTGATAAGCATAACATGGGCCTCTTCCCTGGCCACCAATGGGCCATTAGATGTCCCTGGAATTTGGGCCCCCTCCCAGCAGCCTCTGCTCTACTCGGCCCACAGGTTACCCTTCCTATCACCAGGCAGATGGAGGCCTAGCGAACCCCACCTGGCCACCTAGTTCTGGTGGCAGCTGAGGATTTGGGAACTCAGTATGTCACATAGGAAGTCATCATCCCCATCAGTCTACAGAGAAAATGGATGGAGCACTGCAAGCCTGAGTGCACCAGCTGTGGGTAGTTCTGGATGTGGGGATCTACAGCAGGACGTGCTCTGTGGGGGAGTCCTGTATAGGGCAGCGAACCCTGACTTCTTCTCTTGCAGTTTCCACACTATCCTGAAATAGCAATTCTTCAAAACCTTTTTGTGCCTTCCTCATTTTGCCCAACCAGGAACCTGAGGCCATTGAAGAAGCTAGACTGGTGGGGAGCTCAGCCTGTGTCGGTATCTGGAGCCCTATGTAGGAGCGACAGCAACTCTTGCAGCTATCTACTTTTCATCTTCTCCTGGGACAGCCGACACATGCACTCGGCTTTCTCCTGACACAGCTGATACAGAATGAACATCTGTCCTTTACATGCCAAGAGGGATTCCTGGACGGTGCAGATATGTGCCGACAGCTGGTTGCATCGATGGTGGAGCTCATCTGCAGGACTCTGGAAGTCCACCTCATCAGGCAGGTTGCGGATGAACCAGATTTTCTTCTCGGATGCCCACATGTCCCACTTCTCATTCTCTCACGTGTTGTGGTGGCAGCTCACGGGGCGGGGGACCTGTGGCTCCAGCTCTATCTGGTACTGAGCTCTCCGGGGAAGGAGGAGTGCCTGCAGCAGTCCGGCATGAGTTTCCCCCTGTGGATCTCAGCCTCCGAGAGTGCTAACAGAACCCCATCCCTCTCAGTTTGGGGGACATCTCCATCCTCTGCCATGGGCACATCGAGGAGAGTCGCTTCCTCAGCTTTTGCTTATCCAGGGTTCACAGCTTCCCCTTCCCCAGGGAAAGCCAGGAAGCTCAGCTGGGCCTGCAGGTGCTCCACCTGTGGACTGGTCACTTCCAGGCACTTGAAACTGTCATGCCACTTTGGGGGCACCACCTAGTCCCTCCATTTGGTTGGACCCTGCACTTGTTTCAGCTGCTCCAACTGCTGGGTCTGCTTCTGCAAGTGCTACTACAGGAGCTGCTACTTGGAGCACAGCTGCTCATTGGAAGTGATGTACTGCTCACAGGTGGCTCTGAGCTCCTCCAGCTGAGCCAGGGACTGCTCCTGCTGCTCTTGCAGCTCCTGAGCTGCTTGGCTCTCTCAGCCACCTCTTTCCATTCCTCTATCTTCTCCTCTCAGCTTTCCAGCTGTTCCCACATATGTTTCTTCGCCTGCTGCTCTGAGTCCACGATGCTGGTGAGATCCTCCTTCTCACTGCTCACCCTGTGGAGAGTGTCCCGCAGCAAGGCCAGCTGTTCCTCCAGCTGTGGGTTGCACACACATGCACACTATGAGGTCTCGGGGATCTCCTGCCGATCCTTGGTTTTCTCCTCTAGTCTTGCCAGTTGCTCCCGTTGCTCCGCAATTTGGAGACAGAGCCTCTGGTTTTCCTGGACTTAGATGTGAAGTTGTTCCTCCAGGTTTTTCAACCCCGTCTGCGTGCGGTAGGCGTGGGCCTGCAGTTGCTGCTCTTCCTGAGATGGACGCTCAGGGGACCATGGCTCTGCCAGCTTTGTTCTCAGTTCCCCCAGCTATTCTCTAGGTGCAGCACCTACCTCGATCCTCACTCCTTCTCCTCTGTCAGTTGGTTTACCTGCTCAGTCAGCCACCAGGCCTCCTCCTTCTGTGCGGACCTCTCAATGCTCAAGTTCTGTCATTAGGTGTCTGTCTCCAGATTCGCTGCGGTCACCATTCAGCTCAGATTGTCCTGTAGTCTCTTTAGTACATCATGCTTCTGCAGCACTTGTTGGAACTTGCAGATTCTGTTCTTCCTGTTGCTTGTCTATGTTCAGAGTGCTTCCAGCTTCTCCTAAAACTCTCTGTTCACTTTCTCGAGGTCATAGAAGCTTCTGGTCTTTTCCTTGAGCTGAAGTGTTACATCATTCAGCTGTTTGAACAACATTTCAGTCTCCTTCTGTAAGTAGTAACCACAGAAGCCACCATCTCCAGCTCCCCCATGCGCTGCTCTATGGCCTGTAGGCAGCTGGTGAGAGCTTCATGCTCCATTTCTCTGGCACCCGCCATGAGCTGCATGTGGGCTGGTGCCAATTGTAAATCACTTTCTGTCTAAACCAACCTCTGTATGGGTAGCTTGTGGATGTCTAGCTCTGTTTTTGGTGCTTTTGCACTTGGGCTACCTTCTCCTTCTCTTTCTCTTGTCAATCCTGCAGTTCTCTCTTTTCCTGCTTCAGTGGTTGGATCTTGGCACAGAGCACCTGCTTTCTTCTTTTGCTGCAGTCCAGGGCAAGCACCACATGTCAGTAGCACCTCCGTAGATTCTTGGTGGTATGCGGATCCATGACACTCTGGACCCTGGTGGCTATTACTGTGTCCAAAGGCAGGGGAAGCCTGTGGTAGGCATCACCTTTGGCCAGACCCTCCATTGAATCACCCTCCCCAGTGGTGTTTGTCTTTGGGATCCTTCTCTTTTTTTATTCTTTGTTTTCTTGAATGTTGAAGGTCTGATGGGAGGATTCTTCTGCTGGTGTTCTAGCAGTAATTTGTTGCCCGCAGCTCTGTCTCAGAATCTTGTTGTTTCAGACATCTGAGCACTGGGATGGGAAAGATGGGCTGGCCACATTCCCAGGCTCTAGGAAATCCTCTATTCTCCCACTCACTGACTAGGTCATCAATTTCCTATTGTACTCCAAATTCACCTCAAGACTCTTGCTTACCACACAGTTACCTCTACCTTCCTCAACTGCTGGTAGTGATGTCAACCAACAGACGGCCAGATGGCTGCACAAATTGTTGTGTATTTCTGTTTGTTGCCAGTCCTGGACATTGAACTCAGGATCTTGGCACATTCTTTGAGCTGCTTTTGCTCAAGGCTAGCCCTCTACCACTGGAGCCACACAGCTCTACTTCTGGCTTTGTTGACACTGAAGTTGGACATGGGTCTCAAGTATTTTCCAGCCTAGGGTGACTTTGACCATGAATCTCCTTTCACAGCCTTGTAAGTATCATGGAGGTCTGCTGAGAGTCACTGGTGCCTGCTTAATCATTGGTCTTGCTGATGTTCTTGGATAGAATGTTACGTTCCCTATCTTCGGGTTTAGGTGGTGGGAGCTGGAGCCCACAATTCGAATCCTGGTCCTGCCACCTCCAAATGCCAGGAGATCCAAAAAAACTCATTTTTATCCATATGAATACCAATGGAATGTGATGTATGTTATGATTGAATGGGCAGTTCTTGAATGATTGTAGTATAAAATTATATACAATTGTATTCTAGGATACTGATTGATTTTAATCAATACTATATGAAGAGTTTAAAAAATTACATTCATTAAGAGAAGAAATAATGAAATACCTAAGAATTGGTTGTCACATAGCATAGAGATGCCTTTTTTTTCTGCCAGGACTAGGATTGCAACTCATGGTCTGGGTAACACTGTTGCACTGTGTAGGAAGGGGAAGCGTGCTTTCTTGAAGTCAAGAAATTCAAGTCTGTTCCTTAGGCCTGAAATCGATCTCCACCACTAGAAAACATCCTATTTTTGTACATTTTAAATATATGATTTATATTTACATACATATATTTACTCCATACTTCATTCAGTGTAGTTATTCATTTTACCTTTTGTTTTGTTCATATAGTAACCATTTATTTTATTGACTATTATGGCACAGAGACTATTGATTACATTGATTACATAGGATATAGGTCTGCATATGTATTCCACTTCATACCTGACATGCAGGACTTTCACAGAAAAGGAAACATGTGTCACCATCTGCTTCTTACTCCACGATTCATTGTTTGGGAGTGCTGGCATCTGAACCCATGGCCTACAGGCCCAAATTCATGAATGATTGAGTGTCAACATTCCATCCTGGGACAAACTGAGCTGACAGGCATTTCCCTGGACCTGAGATTTAATCCCTGGGGTTGACAAAATAAGAGCAGATTGGCACGCCATGGTAGTATGCTAATAAATATATATATGTGCCAGAGATGTCTAGCATTATTCAGTTATATAGACTACATTCCTAACAATTCTTGGGTATTTATTATGCCTCCATATAATTAATATTATTGTTTTCATCCTTAATAAACTATTAAGTAAATCAGTGTCCTGAAATTATTGTGTCTCTATAAGAAATAGTTGTCTTTTAATGATTCATATTAAACAAAATCAATCAGCCTACTGAAATCATGATGTCTAAATTTATATGAGTATCATTCATGAGCAACTCATTCAACCCTGACACTTACAACATTCAATCATTATTCCTATAAATGGGATATAGTCTCTTAAGATTTCCTGCCATTCGGAAGTGACACGACTGGGATTCGACTCTAGGCTTATATTGCCCTTCAGGACTATGTCTTCCCCAGTACCCTGCCAGCCTTCAGCAATACAAGGTGAAGTACCCTTTGGAGCCGTGTCATTCAGACCCAAATGATCATGGTGTCACCCTTGAAATCTTACACCAGCAAGAAATTTTGGTAATGATGGGACCTGATGTGAAGGCCTAAGAGGCTCAATTCATGAATGGGTGAGTGTCAGCACCGCAGCCTCTAGCCCATTCAGCTGCCAAGTGGATCTCGGGACCTGAGAGCAAGCCCCAGGTTTGGCCAAAATAGCAGTAACTTTCTAGGACGATGGTGGTATATAAATAAATATAAATTTATTTATTTATTTGTTTATTTTGGGATTCCGTTGTGGGGCCTGAACTCTGGGCTTGGGCACTGTCCCTCAGCTCTTCAGCTCATGGCTAGCACTCTACCACTTGAGCCACAGTGCCACTTCTGGCTTTTTTTGCTTATGTGGTACTGAAGAATAGAACCTAGGGCCTCACGCATGCAAGGCAAGCACTCTACCACTGAGCCACTTTCCCAGCCCAAATATAAATTTAGATATTTAGGTACTGCCAGAGGTGTCTATCTAGTATTCAATGACATATATTACCTTCCTACCGATTCTCATGTATTTAGTGAGGACTCCATTTAATCAATAGTATTCTTTTAATGCATAATAAACTATGAATTAAAATCAATCCTGTCCAGTGATTATTGGGTCTAATTTTATGCAAGACTGATTGAGGGACTACTCATCCAACCATGACATTAATCACATTCCTCTGGTGTTCCTATGGACAAGCAATAGTTTCTTAGGCTCTTCAGCCCCTTGTAAGTGGCATGACCGGGATTTGAACTCAGGGCCTAGTGTCCATGTTGGCCTATGGCTTCGCTGAGAGTGCCAACCTTCAGAAATGCCAGGTGACCTACAGGTTGCAGCCATGTCATTCACACCCAGGATGGTCAACATGCAAGGAAGGAAAACAGAAACTGCTGACCGCCCACAGTTTGTGGCTTTTTTTCAATGCTGTTTTCATTTTGTTTTCCAGTGAGCCCCTTAGGCCTAAGACCCCAGTATAGGCTGTGAGTCCAGAGGCTGCACCATCTCAGCCGAGGGTGATGGCAACTGAGGCAGAGTTGCCACAACCTGAGTTCAAGCCCCGTGCTTGGCAAAAAATTAATTAATTAACAACGCTATTGAATCTCCGTGTCTTGGATTTTGTGCCCTTTTGTTGTCTACCAGGCCAGGGATGTCCCCTTGGGATCTGGGTAACTCTGATGCACTTGGGGCAGGGGATGGGAGAAAAGGGAAGCTCTCCTCCCTTGAAGAAAAGGAATTCAGGCCTGTTCCCTAAGCCTGAATTGAAGCTCCAGCCTTGAAGAACATAACATTTATAGACGTTTTCATTATATCATTTATACTTACATCCATACATTCAGTCTATATCTTGTTTGTTGGAATGATTCATTATATTTTATTATATATTTATTTGTTTACCATTTATTTTGTGGACTGTGAGTACACCTATAGCACTTATTACATGCATTCAAATCTATTCCATAGCATGTAGCTTTGCAGACATATTATAAACATCATACCTGACACGCAGCACTTGCACAGAAAAGGAAAACAGGTATCACACTTGCAATCTTACTCCAGGAAGACATTTTTAGCAATGCTGGGACCTGAACTGAGGGCCTAGAGGCCTAAATCACGAATGGATGAGTGTCAGCTCAGCAGCCTCTAGAACATTCAGGTGCCAGGTGGATCCCAGGACCTAGGATGGAGACACAGGTTTGGCCAAAATAGCAATACCTTTCTATGCAGACGGTGGTATACAAATACATATGTATTTAGATATTTAGATATTGCCAGTGATGTCTATCTAGTATTCAATGACATATAATACCTTCCTAGTGATTCTCAGGTATTTATTTAGGACTCCATTTAATCAATAGTATTCTTTTAGGGGCTGGGAAGGTGGCTCATTTGGAGAGTGCTTGTTTTGCATGCATGAGTCCCGGGTTCGATTCCTCAGCAACACATGATCAGAAAAAGCCGGGAATGGCACTGTGTCTGACATGGTACCGTGCTAAAACAGAGCTGAAAACCTGAGGGACAACGCCCAGGCCCAGAGTTCAGGACCCACTGCAGACAAAACACACACACACACACACACACACACACACACACACACACACACACAAACAGACACACACAGAGTATTATTTTAATGCATAATAAACTATAAATTAAAATCAATCCACATCTTGTGAATTCTGGGTTTAATTTTATGCTAGACTAATTGACAAACTAGTCTTCCAACCATGACATTAACCACATTCCTCTGGTGTTCCTATGGAAAGGCAATAGTTTCTTATGCTCTCCAGCCATTTGTAAATGTCATGACTGGGATTCAAACTCAGGGTCTAGGTGCGCAGATTGGCCTATGGCTTCGCTGACAGCCTGCTGACAGCAATGCCAGGTGACCTACAGGTTGCAGTTGTGTCATTTGGACCCAGGATGATCACCATGCAAGGAAAGAAAACCGAGAAACCTCTAACTGTTTGCAATTCATGGCTATTTTTCCTTGCCATTTTCACTTTTTTTTCCTGTCAGCCCCTAAGGACTAGGATCCCAGGATACGCTGTGGGTCCAGAGGTTGCACCAACCCAGGCTAGGGTGATGGAAGCTGAGGAAGAGTTGCCACAACCTAACTTCAAGCTCCATGCTTGGCTAAATAAATAAATAAATAATAAAATAATGAAATATATAGAAAATAAAATTAAATAAATTAAAAAAATTTAAATATATTAAAAATACTAATGGAGCTCCCTGGCTTGGAATGCATGCTCATTTTTTTTTCTGCCAGGCCTGGGATTTGAACTTGGAGTCTGGAAAACTCTAATGCACTGTGGGGAATGGGGAAACTCACCCTCTTTGAATACAAGCAATTCAGGCCTGTTCCCTAGGCCTGAAATCAATCCCCAGCCCTATAAATTAATTTTCATTCATATTTGAAATGATTAATATCTACATACTTATGTTTACTGCATATTGCTTTTTTGTATTATTCATTTATTATATTTATTGACTATTATTACACTTATAACATATTTATTACATTTTATGAAAATTATACAGATTTGCATATGTATTATATATCTTACTTCAGATCCAGGACATTCACAGAAATACTATAGTAGATGATCCCATGCTTAGAAAAACAGAAAGAATACACCAACCAAAGTCTAATTTATCACTAGGCACCACAGTGGCTCACATCTGTAAGCTACTCAGGAGACTGAGAACTGGAAGATGAAATTTCAAAGCCAATGAATGCAGAAAAGCCTGAGAGATATCATCTCCAATTAACTGGCAAATGAAGTGGTAGAAAATCAGCTATGAAAAATGAAGCCAACAAAGAGCAAGCTGAGTTCAAATGTGAGGAGAAGAGGTAGGGGGATAAAAGGGAGAGAAATCCTCCAAAAACAGAGAACAAAACGACAATACACAAATCTCACCTAATTTAAGGTACCAATCAAACTGAAAAAAAATGAAGCTTATTCAATTGTATAACTTTACCTGAGCACATAAGCTCTTAGGTGCACTTCAAAGCTATGTTTTTAATAATATATGTATATATATCTTTAAATAAACTAAGAAACCAGCCAATGAATAAATATTTCTGAATTAGTGCCTTAACCATGGCATTATAAATTATTTACACTAAAAGTGTATTCCAAGTTTCTTTTCTCAGAATCAATCTTTAAGAAGATTGTTCATGTGCCTGGCACCGGTGACTCATGCCTATAATCCTAGCTACTCAGGAAGCTGTGATCTGAGGTTGGTGGTTCAAAGTCAGCCCAGGCAGGAAAGTCCATGAGACTCTTATCTCCGATAAACCACTAGAAAACTGAAGTGACATTGTGACTCAAGTACTAGATCACTCACCTTGAGCTGAAGAGCACAGGGATAACCCCTGAGTTCAAGCCCCAGGACAGAAAAATAAATTTAAAAAAAGTTTGTTCATGCAGATCATAAAATTCTAACATTCTGAGCTTTAGGAAACTTTTCTGTCAGGGTCTTATGCTCTTTAGGCAAGTACTCCACTACTGAGATACATCCCAGTCCCATTGTTTTTGTTTTTCATTTTACAATCCAGTTTATTGAGGTTTTATTCAGAAACCCAACATTTTGTGATATGAGGACTCCCCTAGTGTATTTCTTAGTAGGCACTGAGGAAAACTCATACGATACAAATGCAGAGAGTTTATAATTGTAGAAATAACTCTAAATAGAAATAAATTCAACTGTCCTGACATTTTAGAGAGAAATGATGTCCTTATTTTCATTCTCACTCTTCAAGGCAGATGTTCAAAATAGAAGCACCAATGTGCTATGCTGAAATGTAAAAGTTTAAATCCCTTTTTTGAAAAATCTCTCATGCTCTAAAATCAATATGTATCAAATAAAGGCAAAGTGAACTTAAAAAATATTAAAAATACTAATGAAGCTCCCTGGCTTGGAATGTGTGCCATTTTTTTTTTGTCTACAAGTCCTGGAATTTGAACCCAGGGTCTGGGTAACTCTTTTGCACTGTGGGGAAAGGAGAAGCTCAACATGCTTGAAGACCAGTAAGTCAGGCCTGTTCCCTAGGTCTGAATTCAAGCCCCAGAACTGGAAAACGTACTCCTTATATACATTTTAAAGATAGGATTAAACTTCCATTCAGATGTTCAGTCTATATTATGTATGGTGTGGTTATTGATTGTATTTTTTTATATTTTTCATTAATTTACTGTTTATTTTATTGACTGTGATGAATCCTAACTATGTATTACATTGTCTACCTGCTATCACATACCATCTAGATTTATAGATGTGTTCTCCATTATGCCTGACACCCAGGACTCTCCCAGAAAAAGAAAACAGGTGTCACACTTGGCTTCATACTCCAAGATTCAATTTTTAGCAGTGTTAGGATCTGAACTCAGGGCCTAGCAGGACCAATATATGAATGGATAAGTTTGAGCACAGCAGCCTTTAGCCAATGAAGCTGTGAGGTGGTTCCCAGGTGCTGAGATCGTGACCCAGGATTGGCCAAAACAGCAATACAAGGATATGCAGTCAGTAGTATACAAATAAATATATGTTGGTAAAAAGCACCATAGCTGCCTATCTACGATTGAATGACAAATACTACATTCCTAACAACTCTTAGGTGTTTATTATTATACTATAATTAAAGGAATATTATTCTTTTCATGCTTAGTAAAGCATGAAACTAAGATCAATATTGTCCTAGGATTATTGCATCCAATTTTAGGCTCGACCAATGCACAAACTTCTCTTTCAATTGGTATTCCTATGCATAGGAATGAGTGTCTTGTGATCTCCTGCCATTGGTAGTTGTCAGAACCTGGATTTGAACCCAGGACCTATGTAGACAGGTTGGCCTAGCCCGCTAGCCTTCAGCCATGGCAGGTCAGGTCCAGTTTGCACCCGTGGCATTCAGACCCAGGATGGTCACCATGCAAAGAAAAAAAAAATTAAACCCCCAGCCCTCTGCAGCTTGCCAATTTTTGTGCTATCTCACTTTTTTTTTTTTATTTCTGCAAGCCATCTGGGCCTAGGATTCCAGGATTGGTATGGGTCCCAAGGTTGCACCCAGCCTAGGGTGATCGAAGCTGAGGCAAGGTTGCCACGACCTGAGTTCAAGCCCCATGATCGGCCAAAAAAAAAAAAAAAAAAGACAAAAGACAAAAATTAATTGATTATTTAGCTAAATTAAAAAAAAATAGAGCTCCCTGGTTTTGAATTTCTGCCAGTTTTCTTTCCTAGGCTGGGATTTGAACTCAGGAACTTATAGCAATGTGAGGGAAAGTGCAGATTTGCTACTACTTGATTTCAAACCCCGTGCCAAGACAAAACTAAAAAATTAAGTCACTGAGCTTGGCAGAGGGAGTAGTTGTGGAGATGGGAGGTAAGGGATGGTAGGGGGAAAACAAAGGAGGAGGTAACAATGCTCAATAGGAAATATACTCATGACCTTGCTCATGTAACTGTGACCAGTCTGTACAACATTTTTACAATAAAAAACATACAAAAAAAATAAACAATGTAGAATTCCGAGAAGCACTTTGGGGTTAAGGGAAGGATGTCTGAATAGATGTACAAAATTCTACACTGCTTTTTATTTAATGTTCAGCATGGAACTGAATAAACTGCTTCCATTAAAAAATTAATTCACTATCTTGGAATTGGGGCCAGTATTTATACCATTGGTGGGATTTGATCTCACCGTCCAGGTAACTCTTTTATACCATAGGTGAAGGAAAAATTTACTGTCCTTGAGGAAAAGAAATTCAGGCTAGAGTTCCCACGGCCTGAATGAAGGCCCTGCAATGGAAAAGATATTTCTATACATGTGTAATAAATGATATATACTTACATATGTATGTTTATTACATGTTATGATTTTCATTATTGATTTTGTATTTATTTATTTTTTATTTGATTCATTCTTTTATTGTTTTTTATTTATATTGTCATTCCCATTTACATTTTGCACATCTATTATAAAATTATACACAATAATTTAGGACATTGACTCATTTATCATTAAAATTTTTTGTGTTGAAACATGATACATAATTAAATGAAGGCAGTTGTCACAGTCTTCTCACGTTTATAGTCTCTCCCAAGAATGAGCTTTGTCCTATTTATCTTTGGATACCTTCCTATAGGGATGTCTTTAGATGATTTATACTGAGAAGCCTTTTCTTGAGGACAGGCAAGTTGTGGGATCAAATTGTAAGGTGGAGGCTAGAAATGAGGCTTAGTGGTAAAGAACTCACTCAACATGCATGAATACCAGGGTTTGAATCCTCAGTGCCACATACTCAGAAAAAGACAGACGCAGTGGAGTGGCTCAAATGGTAGAATGCTAGCCTTGAGAAAAACAATCCCCAGGGCTGTCAAAAACAATAGACCAGATGCCGGTGGCTCACACCTGGAAAACTACCTTCTCATGATGCTGAGATTTGAAGACCACAGTTCAAAGACAGGCTAGGCAAGAAAAGCCTGTTAGACTCTTATCTCCAATGAACCACTAAAAAATCCCATGTGGAGCTGTGGCTCAGGTGGTAGAGAGTTAGCCTTGACTGAATTGCTCAGGGACAGTGCCCAGGGTTGATACAAGACACAGAACTGGAAAAAAATTGAGGGTTAATCAAAGTACATTTATATTTGCTAAATATGAGAACATTCTCTGGAAAATCAACGCTGATATACAGCAGAATTGTAGTCAGACCTCCAGGCTTAAGTGTAGCAGATCCACATGCCCAGCCTCACAGACTCTAGCATTGTAACCTTGTGTCCACAGGGTTCTGAAAGATCCAATGTTGAAAGGCTTAATATGCTACCTAAGCCCTTTGTGATAAGCAGTTGACTTGTATTGTCAATGTCATTACACATCTGAACCTAGCAAAGCACAAGTAGCTCTTGCGCATCACCATAGCTCAGGATGCTGAGGTCTCTGGATCACACTGAAGCCAGCCAGGGCAGGAAAGTCCATGACACTCTGACTTCCACATCTGAAAGGTCAGATGTTCAAGAGCTTCTTGTTTTTCCTTTGGTGATGAGAAGTTACACTAAATGTTCTTAGTGTTCTTGACCCATTGACCCATCCTGGGTTCAAATGAAGTTCTCAGGATCCAAGCCCTGGCACAGTTAGCAGGAAGAACTCCAGTGTAACACTGTATTTGAAGGACAGAAAACAGTTTCAAAGCCAGGCTAGGTGAAGAGAACAAGGAGGCAGAATATACAAAATCAACCGGGAAGTGAGCTGCAAAACAACGTCATTCATTCCAGGCACAACCAGCAATGGGGGAAAACCTGAAACATTTGTTAAAGGTAAAGCAGGGAGAAGTTTTTCTCAGCTTCCTCAAACAAAGACTAACCTTCCTCCCTCAGGTGAAGGGAGCCTCGGGCTATCTTTTGGTTACCAATAGAGAGCCAGTTTAGTTAGGGAGAGTGGAGGAACAGAGTAGAAAAGCCCTGCTCTCTGGTCTTAGGGAGTGGGTTTTTTACTCTCCATCTATCAGATTTGAAGGCCCTTCTTCTACCTCTGCCAGTCATTTCTCCTTCGTTCATTCTCCACATCATTAATGCTAATCCCCAGTCCTAGGTGAGGCAGGGTCATTTCTCTTTTTTTTCTCCAAGCAGCTGAGTTAGAACCTGGCTCTGCCCTCTTGGCTCTGGGGCTTCGGCTGCCTGAGAAGTGGGAAAGAGATATTCTTCCGGCTCTGT
This sequence comes from Dipodomys spectabilis, assembly GCF_019054845.1. Classification (NCBI taxonomy): domain Eukaryota; kingdom Metazoa; phylum Chordata; class Mammalia; order Rodentia; family Heteromyidae; genus Dipodomys; species Dipodomys spectabilis. The sequence goes on from NW_024871363.1 coordinate 592,841, forward strand.
GTTTGTGTGAAGGTGATGCTGGTGTCCTGGCACACTACAGAAGGCCTCATGACTGGGAATTGTTCTCTTCTTTCCTCCTGAAGTAGATTCATCTATCATTTTTCTATCTGTCTGTCTAGCTATCTATCTATATCTATCTATCTATCTATCTATCTATCTATCTATCTATCTATCTATCTATCTATCTATCTATCTATCTATCTATCTATCTATCTATCTATCTATCTATCTATCTATCAATCTATCTATCTATCTGTCTATCTGTCTGTCTGTCTGTCTGTCTGTCTGTCTGTCTGTCTGTCTGTCCGTCTATCTATGTACCAACCTACTTACCTGCCTACCTACTTACCTACCTACCTACCGACCTACATAGTTATCTCTTTGACATTTCTTGGGCTGAACTCAAGGCCTGGGCACTGTCTCTAGCACTCTGCTACTTGAGCCACAGGACCAATTCTGGATTTTTCTGTGTATGTGTTGCTGAGGAATTGAACACGGGGCCTCTTGCATGCTAGGCATGCACTCTTCCACTAATCCACATTCCCAGCCCCCTCACCTTTTTTTCTTAATGGTAGTTTTTACATATATATGCTACCATTTTGTGTCCCCAAGTATAAGTTTCTGAATACCGCTTATTTCTATGAACTCTGATCTTCTCTTCCCCTGCCTGATTTGTGACTGCTCCTGCATTGGCCTCATAATAAAATGTAAATAAAGGCTGCTGAGAGCTTCAGCGTGCATCATATAAGGAAACAGTCCTAGAACCCTGGAAGAGAAAAGAAATGGGGCTGAAATGATGAAAATGATGCAGTATGTACAATGAGCATATCTAAAACATAAATCTTAAATAAAAGCAGAAGTTTTGCATACAGCCTCTTTTCACTTAGGGAACTAATATACCCACGTAAGTAACTAGGACACTGATACATAAACTTGGCCTTCCCTTTTTGAATTTTCTTTTGTGACCATCCGATGGCTTAAACTGAGGATGTGATGTGATGAATTCTTCAGCTGTTTTTCACAAGGCTGAGGTTCTACCACTGTCACAGCTCCACTTTCAGCCATCTGGTTGTTCAATGGACATAAGCGCCTCCTAGGATTTCCTGCCTGGTCTGGCCTGTATCTCCTGCTTGGCTTTCTCTCTCAAAGCTGGAGCTCTATCCTGTAAGCCACTGCTCCACTTCTGGTTTTCTTGTGGTTTATTGGAGACAATAAAGCTTTCCTGCTAGGGCTAGCTTTGAATGGAGATCTCCTAAGCAGGCTTAAAGTGGATTTCCTCAGGGATTCACCTAGAAGCCACTCCACCCAAACCTTTAGTCTAAATCTCAAGAGGTACTAGAGAAACAGAAACAGGAACATGCTTCTAGTGTGTTCTAGATCATGAAGATTTGAGACACACAGCTCTCATAATTATTAGATCATTTTATAGGCAAAAGGAGCAATGCAGACAGTATGAGGATTGCTCCAGCTTTTGGTCCTCATATCCTGAGACAGTAAATTCACTGCAGCTCAATGCTAAGTGACAGAACTGGCATGTCCTGTGGACATTTTCTCCTAAATCCTGTAAAACTCATTTCTCATTTTGGCTTCAAACCTGTGACCAGAGAGTAAGATGAAGAGAGAAAATACTCTCAAAGAAAGCAGGTATAAAGAACATTGGGTAGTTTACTTATAAGTCCCAACCATAGAAATGACCCTATTAAGAAGTCAGTCCAGATTATAAAACAAAGGAAAAAAGAAAGAAGGTGAAAGTGCCTGCTGAGTGTAATCCCTGCGCCTCAGGAGGCTGAGATATAGAGAATTTGAGTTTGAAACCAGCCAGTGTAAGAAAGTCCTTGACAATATTATTTCTAAGAGATCACAGAAAAACCCAGAAGTGGGGCTGTGACTCAAGCTTAATGCAGTACTCGAGAAAAAGGAGCTCTTGGACTAGGCCTAGGCTCATAGTTCAACCACAGGACCTGCCCCCTCAAAAAATAAAACCCGTACCACAATTTCTTTGTGTATGTATGGATGTATTCCTATAGGTGAAACTCCTGAGTAGCTTTGATGAATGGTACCAAGCAAGGAAAATTGTATTCAATACAATGATTTCATAACACAGAAGGTGCTTTTATGATATTGCATATTCCAGGGCTCCCCTCCCTGCTCCCAATGTAACCTGAGGGTTTCTCTGCATCCCAGGACTGTTGGAGGAAGTCTCCCTCATTGTCTGGACAGGAACACAAAAGACCTCACTCCTGTACATCTGTGTACCAAGTAACTTCATCTGGGCCAATTAGTGAGGATGTGTGGGCAGGCTCTGAAAGTCAGGAGAAAAAGGCCTCTTTTTACCCTTAGCTATCTCTCTTCCCAGTGCTCTGATTTAACAGCAGGCCTTCATTTTTGCCACCTCCCATGGCAGGCCAAGTTCTGTGCTCTTATCCTGCCTTTATGAGACTATATTCCAGTGTTCAGATACGGTGCTCAATATAATTCAGTAGTCCTTCAGGCAGACAACTAGGGCACTGAACATAATGAAATGTTTCATTGCCGGCAATGATGGGCCTCTAATGCCTCTCCTAGGTTTCCAGAAGCTTGGGAAATCCAAGCATTGTTGGATATCACAAAGTTTCCTGTCATCTAGCACTGGTGAAGCTCATCAGGGTTTGAAACCTTTGACCTCTCTTAGTTGGGCCCTGGGTGGCTAGTCTTTGGGGTTGTACACAGATCCTGGGTGCTGACCATGAGCTCAGAGCCGAAGTCTAGTGCTTTACCACTTTGTCACAGCTTCACTCCTGCTTTCTCTCTGTGTGTGAGTGTGTGTACGAGCATGCGTGTGTACATACACTAATCCTGGAGCTTGAATTCAAGACATGAGCAGTGTACCTAGTTTCTCTTGTACAAGGTTTGCCTTCTCCCACTTGAACCAGAGACCTCCTTCAGGCTTTTTCTTAGTGATGTGGTTCTGAGAAATCAAGCCCAGGGTTTCATACATGCAAAGCACTCTACCCCTAAGGCACATTCCCAGCCCTCTACTTCAAGTTTGTTAGTTTGTTTCTGTCTTTTTTTGTTGTTGTTGTCATTGTAGGAGTTGAAATCTGGGCCTGGGTGCTGTCCCTGAGCTCTTCAGCTCAAATCTTGTGCTCTACCACTTGAGCCACAGAGCCACTTCCGGTTTTCTGGTGGTTCATTGGAGGTAAGTGTCTGAAGGACTTTCCTGCACAGGCTAGCTTTGAACCATGATCCTCAGATCTCATCATCCTGAGTAGTTAGGATGAACAACATGAGCCACAAGCACCAGCTTCCACTTCAGGTTTCTTAGTGGTGAATTGGAGATAATAGTCTCTTGGTACCTTTTGTGTCAAGGATAGTTTGGAACCCAGATCTCAGCTTCTTGAGAAGGCAGGATGACAGACCTTGGTTATAGAACCCTAAGCAGTGGCACTCTGCTGCAAGGGGGTTCTTGGCTCCATGTGGTGGGGTGCTAGCCATGAGCCCAAGAGGTATGGGTCAGTGCCTAGGCCCTGAGTTCAAGGTACATGAGTTAGAAAAAACAAGACAAACAATTGTCTCCTATAGACACCTCACTAGTCTTCAGTAATACATAATTTTGTCCCTGCCCTGGGGACAGATCTGACCCTCAATATTCTTTTCTGCATGGTCATGTCAGTTGTGGAGTTCTTACAAGGACAAGATGAAAGAATGCACCCTTTGAAGGACAAAATACATAACACTCTTTTTTTTTTGTCTCTCATGGGGCTTGAAATCTGGGCCTGAACTCTGTCCTTCAGTGCTTCAGCTCAAGGTTAGTGTTCTACCAATTGAGCTGCAGCGACACTTCCAGTTGTCTGGTGGTTTATTGGAGATCAGCGTTTCAGCGACTTTCCTGCCCGGGCTGACTTTGAACCATGACCCTCAAATCTCAGCCTCCAGAGTAGTTAGGATTATAGGCATGAGCCACTGGTGCCCGGCTCCAAATAACTCTCTTTACAGGACTCAGCACACAGCATCCTGTTTAAAACTCAGCACCCAGCACCCAATGCAGGACTTAGCACACTGTACCCTGTGAAGGACTCAGCACATAGCATCCTGTGCAGGACTCAGCACACAGCAACCTGTGGGGGCCCCAGCACCCCAGGAAGGACTCATCACATAGATGTATCCCACAAGCTGTCATTAGTATTAGGGTACTTTCATCAGTATCACCATTCTTTCAGAAAGACATCACAAACTGCACAAAGTTCACATCTAATGATTCAGAGGGGTATTTTTTTTGGGGGGGGGGGAGTCAGCCACAGGAATTGCACTAAAATGTTGGAGGTACTGTCCTAAGATCTTTTGCTCAAGGCTAGAGATCTATCACTTTGATCCACAGCTCAGAGTTTCACAGACATCCCACCAGGGCTGGGTTTTAAACCCACCAGTGTCAGATCTCAGCCTCTGAGAATCTTGGATGACAGGGGTGAGCAAGCCAGCCGCATCTGGTTCTGTGAGGCTGAGTTGCAGTAGTATACCTCTGTCTAAGTCAGGTTAGATGGCAGCTGTCAGCACCAGACTCCCGGCTTGCTCTGTGATGAGGTATTTGAAGTCCTATCCTTATAGAGTTGCAGTCACAACATTTAGTCTTTTTTTCATGCCCATCTTGGACCTTGAGTAAGAGTCTAGACACAGTCCCTAAGCTTTTATCCTCAAAACTAATGCTCACTGCTTGAGTGAGAGCACAACTTCTGGATTTTTATGTGCATACGGTAGTGAGGAATCGAATCCAGGGTTTTGTATGTACTAGCCATCATTATACTACTGAGCCCCAAGAGTGACAAGTGTGAACAGATAAATGTGTAGATTGTCATATATGTGTATATATATATGTGTGTGTGTGTGTGTGTGTGTGTGTGTGTGTGTGTGTGTGTGTGTGTATACACACACATATATATACATATATGTATAAAATAAGAGAAAGCTGTCTGTATAGTATGAAATTACATATATAATATTACTACCCATTATTGACAATCAAATTATTCCTTCCACTTTTAAATATTATGGTTGAATACATAATAAAGTATTAATTGAAAATTAGTCATTGTAGTATAATTGTTGTGTATAATTTTATTGTATACTCATACACTAATTACTAATTTGTTACTGTTATAAAATTCCATTCATATGGATGTACATGGGAATGGGTTTCTTAGAGCCTCATGCCAATACTTAGTAGCAGTCCCTGGATTCGACCTCCAGGCCTAAGTTGAGGTTTTGGCTATGGCTTCCCTATTAGCCAGCCAAACATCATCATGCAATGTCATGTACACTTTCTGGGCCTTGTCATTTACACGCAGGATGGTCACAATGCAAAGGGAAAAAAATATAAAACCACCTTCTTGAATTTCTCCATTTTATCCTTCTCCTATTTATTTTATTTCTTGCCAAAATCAAGATTTGAACTTGGGTCCTAGGATCCCAGTGTAGCTGTGGCAGAGTTGTCAAGATCTGAGTTCAAGCCGCATGATTGGCAAAAATAAAATAAAATAAAAAAAAGCCCTGGCTTGGAATTTGCACCAATTTTCTGGGAGGCCTGGGATTTGAACTCAGCATCTGGGTATCTCTGTGGCACTGTGGGTGAAGGGTAAGCTCACCGTCCTTGAAGACAAGAAATTCAGACCAGTTCCCAGGGCCTGAATTGAAGCTCCAACACTGGAAAAATACATACATGAGTTTAGTGAGTATGACATTTATAACCCTTATTCATTTAGTATTATTACACATATAACATGTCATTTATTACATCCTATCACACAGGATATATTTGCATATGAAGTATATATCATTTTGAGACCCAGGACATTTTTCAGGAAAAAAAAAAAACTGTGTAAAAGTGGCTTCATACTCCATGAATAAATTTTTGGCAATGCTGGGATTTCAACTTACAGCCTACAATGCCCAACCCATAAATGGGGTCACAGTCTTAGCACACCAACCTCTGACAAACTGAGCTTCCAGGAAGTTCTGATGACCTGTTATCAAGCCACAGTAGTGCCATATATATATATGGAGTGAGAGATGTGTAGATTGCTGTTTATATATGCATATATATATATATATATATATGTAGAGAGAGAATGTGAGGATATCACTAAATTTCATATATATATATATATAGTTACCAATAATTAGTTATTAAGTTATGTCTCCACTTAATGAAGTATCATACTTGAATACTTATGAAAGCATTAATTAAAAATTAATCAATATCCTTCCATTAGGGGAATCATAGCATGATGCTAGAATAGAAGATGTAAATCCAATAACTTTTGCGTGGCTTTCTAAAATAGAATCATGAATTAACTGCAAATTTAATTACTTTTATAACATTCCACTAGCATTCACATAAATATGAATGAGTTTGTCAGGATCTCCCTCCATTTGTGTGTGGCAGTCCTGGTATTCTAACTCCAGGCCTGGGAAATTTACTTCGAATGCAAACCATTGGAATGACACTGAAGATTTCAGATTTTCACGATTAAAAAAGAACAAGAGGGCTTGGAAGGTGGCTCAGTGGTAGAGCGCTTGCCTTGCATGCTCGTGGCCCTGGGTTTGATTCCTCAGCACTACATAAGCAAAAAGATAAAAGTTGGAAGTGGCGCTGTGGCTCAAGTAGTAGAGTGCTAGTCTTGAGCTGAAGAGCTGAGGGAGAGTGCCCAAGCCCAGAGTTCAGGCCCCATGACCTGACCACCCCCTCCCCCCCCAATAAAAGAACAATAAGAAGAAAAGAAAGCCAGGTGTCAGTGGCTCCTGCACATAATCCTAGCTCCTCAGGAGGCTGAGATGTAGAGAATGCCAATTTAAATTCAGCCAGGACAGGAAAGTCTGCAAAACTCTTATTTCTAAGAGGTCACAGCAAAATATCCCTATGGGTTGTGGCTGTGGCTCAAGGGCTGAGAGCTACCCTTGAGAAAGAGGAGATCAGGGATAGGGCCTAGGCTCATATTTCAACCTCAGTCCTGTCAAAGAAAAAAAAGAAGGCAGTAAGTCCAAGTTTCTGTGTAGTTATGGATGACGTATGGATGATGGGCATTCAGCAGGTTGCCCATGATCAGAGCCCCAACCTGGGCAATCTGGGACAAGCCCTCAGAGAGTACTAATTCTGAGCCAGTAGCTTGAACAAAGCATCCTTCTCT